>NC_133654.1:67974759-68320605 GCF_009905375.1 Apium graveolens | reverse complement strand
AACATCATATCATTGGAACTCATGTTGCCCATACCGTTACTTTACATACAGCCTTTAGGGCGACTTCAATTTACAATTCTGATGGATGATGCGTAATTTCATACCTCCCATTCTTCCCTTTTGTGCACATCACAAAACACTCTTCATTTCATTATCTTTCATTCCACATTTTGAAGTTTCCTTCACTTATTATTTCATCCCTATTGAGTTAGACGATACGGGGCTTTTGACACCAGCTTGACTCGTATAGTAAACCGACGAGAAATCCTCACCTCATTCCATGAGGTAACCTTGGTAAATCATTCGTTCGATCCTCCGGGACTTTCACTTTTAATTAAAAAAAATCCAACATGAGATTCATTGCAACATTCTTCTCTAGCAGTCCGCCATTAATACCTTTGTTTCATCATTCCTGCTTACACGCATTCCTTGAATGAAATTCCCATCTTCAATTCTCGACATTTCACTTTATTCACCAATCAATTCTGGCACAACTGTCGTTCATACCTTGCATATATCCTGGATTATTTTAAAAAATTTCTTTATCATGCTTTTGATTCCACTTCTTATCTTGATTTGTTCTTCATTCTTATTATTTATTATCTCTTTTAAACATAACGAATTTCTTTTCTTAGTAATATAATTTGTTTATTATTGGGTAGGTCATTTCTGAAGTTCACACTGGAATGAAGGCTTATATTTATAATATTTAAAATCTTACTAACAGAATTATCTAACATCATATCACTGGAACTCATGCTGCCCATACCTTACTTTACATACAGCCTTTAGGGCGACTTCAAATTTACAATTTCTGATGGATGATGCGTAATTTCATACCTCCATTCTTCCCTTTTTGTGCACATCACAAAACACTCTTCATTTCATTATTCTTTCATTCCACATTTTGAAGTTTTCCTTCACTTATTATTTCATCCCTATTGAGTTAGACGATACGGGGCTTTTGACACCAGCTTGACTCTGTACAGTAACCGACGAGAAATCCTCACCTCATTCCATGAGGTAACCTTGGTAAATCATTCGTTCGATCCTCCGGGACTTCACTTTTAATTAAAAAAAAAAATCCAACATGAGATTCATTGCAACATTCTTCTCTAGCAGTCCGCCATTAATACCTTTGTTTCATCATTCCTGCTTACACGCATTCCTTGAATGAAATTCCCATCTTCAATTCTCGGCATTCACTTCATTCGCCAATCAATTCTGGCACAACTGTCGTTCATACCTTGCATATATCCTGGATTATTTATAAAATTTCTTTATCATCCTTTTGATTCCACTTCTTATCTTGATTAGTTCTTCATTCTCATTATTTATTATCTCTTTTAAATATAACAAATTTCTTTTTTTTAGTATATTAATTTGTTTATTATTGGGTAGGTCATTTCTGAAGTTCACACTGGAATGAAGGCTTATATTTATAATATTTAAATTCTTACTAACAGAATTATCTAACATCATATCACTGGAACTCATGCTGCCCATAACTTACTTTACATACAGCCTTTAGGGCGACTTCAAATTTACAATTTCTGATGGATGATGCGTAATTTCATACCTCCATTCTTCCCTTTTTGTGCACATCACAAAACACTCTTCATTTCATTATTCTTTCATTCCACATTTTGAAGTTTTCCTTCACTTATTATTTCATCCCTATTGAGTTAGACTATACGGGGCTTTTGACACCAGCTTGACTCTGTACAGTAACCGACGAGAAATCCTCACCTCATTTCATGAGGTAACCTTGGTAAATCATTCGTTCGATCCTCCGGGACTTCACTTTTAATTAAAAAAAATCCAACATGAGATTCATTGCAACATTCTTCTCTAGCAGTCCGCCATTAATACCTTTGTTTCATCATTCCTGCTTACACGCATTCCTTGAATGAAATTCCCATCTTCAATTCTCGGCATTTCACTTCATTCGCCAATCAATTCTGGCACAACTGTCGTTCATACCTTGCATATATCCTGGATTATTTTATAAAATTTCTTTATCATCCTTTTGATTCCACTTCTTATCTTGATTAGTTCTTCATTCTCTTTATTTATTATCTCTTTTAAACATAATGAATTTCTTTTTCTTAGTAATATTAATTTGTTTATTATTGGGTAGGTCATTTCTGAAGTTCACACTGGAATGAAGGCTTATATTTATAATATTAATTCTTACTAACAGAATTATCAAATTTCATCGGTAGCTATTTTCTTAGCCTTGCTTAACTCATCACGGATCGCGTACTTTACTTACCTCGTTGGTCAATATTTCTTTTCCTTGAGTTCACATGCGGACTTTATCAGTCTCCGTCTTACCTTAGATGCTTGAATTTGTGAGCTTTCCGCTATTTTACAATAACTTCCATTCAATCGTCATTCGAAATGAGTATACCTTTAAGTCCTTCCTGGAACGTCATTATAGATGATAACGTCTATTCATTTTGTCTTACACCTTCAGTTCTTAGAAATATTCTTCTCATTGGCCTGTACTAATAACTTTCTGTTCCTTTTATTTATTGAAAAGTGCATGTTGTGCATATGTTGTGTACTTGATGATGACATAAACAAAACACCTAAGTAGATTTTACTTAGTGAAACAATGTAGCACTCGACGGATAAGAATTATAGTCCCGACAGATAACTCATTATAGTCCCGATGGATGATGGCTTATTATCCATCGAGTGAGTAGCTTATGTAATAATGAGTCTGTAGCACATTTCTGCATACACCTTTGTATAGATTCTGTAGTAGCATATAAGTCATGTTGACTTTAACTAGATATGCAGAATAGGTTGATTAATTGTACATAAATGATGTCTTGTAATTCTGCATAAGTGAAATGAAGTCAAGTGCCAAAATAGCTACCGACGGATGATTAACAAAGCCATCGACGGATGATCAAATGGCTATCAATGGATGTTAAATATAGCAGTCGACGGATGATCAATGTAGCCATCAACGGATGATCATAAAGTTGACGGATGATCATGTACCCAACGGATAAAGAATTCAAACATCAGTTGACAGTGACAACTGGTCACATGCGTCGAGATGTATGCAAATGGAATGAGGAAGCCTATTAACTGGGTAATAGAAAACAAAGTAGCAAAGCATAAAAACTGATAGTTTTTATAATGATTCTATCTTTTGACTTTGTAATCTTGGTATTATATACACCAAGAAGTAGCAAATAGAAACTAAGAAGTGAGATACAAAAAGTGAGAAACATTTGTAAGCAGAATTATTAGCATTTCTCTGTATTCTCAGTAGTTCAAATTTGTAAGCAGCTATGAACATTCTTGCACACAGAGTTCTCTCGATATAATATATATATATCTCTGGTGGAATTGTTTAAATCCACCAGAAAGTTTTTAAAGACTCTTGTTTTTTAATTACTTATGTTTTGATTCACGTAAGTTTTTATTCCGCATTATGCTAATCAAAACACTTATATTTGTATTCGAGTTTGAACATTTTTATTTTAAGAGAAAGGTTCAAGAATCCCATTCAACCCCCTTCTGTAATTCTTGCTATATTGTTAAGGGACTAACAATTGGTATCAGAGCAAGCTCTTAATCTACAAAGAGTTTAAAGATCAAAACAATTCAGCAAGATGAACAAGAAGGATGTTGGAGTCAAGATTCCTTTTCTACATAAAGATAATTACCATCATTGGAAGGTAAAGATGCATCTTCATATGCTTTCTTAAGATGAGGCCTATGTGGACTGCATAGAAAGAGGCCCTCATGTTCCAATGAGAGCTGCAACAGAAAACGAGCCATCAGTTCCCAAGCCAAGGCATGAATGGTCTGATCCTGACATTGAACAAGTCAGGAAGGATAAAAAGGTCATGAATATTCTGTTTAATGGAGTTGATGCAGACATGTTTGACAATATTATCAACTGCAAAACTGCCAAGGAAGTCTGGGATACTATACAGATAATCTGTGATGGCACTGAGCAAGTTAGAGAAATGAAGATGCAGCTATTGATTCAGCAATATGAGCATTTTCACAATGAGGAAAGTGAGTCTCTCACTGACATTTTTAGTAGGTTTCAAAAACTACTAAATGATCTTAAGTTGCATGGAAGAGTCTATCAGACTAAAGACTCTAATCTGAAATTCCTTAGATCTCTTCCAAAGGAATGGAAACCAATGATAGTCTCATTAAGAAACTCACAAGATTATAAGGAGTTTACTTTGGAGAGACTGTATGGCATCCTGAAAACCTATGAGCGTGAAATAGAGCAGGATGAAAGGATGGAGAGAGGAAATAAGAAAGGATGATCCATTGCACTAATTGCTGATTTGGAAAAGGAGAAGGAAGTGAAGATAGAAGTTGTTGAATCAACTTCAAATGTCTGTGAGAACAAGGGCAAGGGGCTTGCAGTAGAAAGTGAAGATTCATTGAGCCAAGATGACATGGAGGACATTGATGAGCACCTAGCATTTCTTTCCAGGAGATTTACCAAGCTCAAGTTCAAGAAGAACTTTGGAGCAGCCAAGCCAAATAGAAACATGGTGGATAAGTCAAAATTTACATGTTTCAAATGTGGCTTGGCAGGTCACTTTGCCAGTGAGTGTAGAAAGTCAGATTCCAGTAAGAAAAAGTTTGAGTCTGTGGATTATAAGCAAAAATACTTTGATTTACTCAAACAAAAAGAAAGGGCTTTTATTACACAAGAAAATAACTGGGCAGCAGATGGTCTGGATGAAGATGAAGATGTCAGCTATGTCAATCTAGCCCTAATAGCCAAGTCTGATGAGACAGAGACAAGTTCCTCAAGCAATTAGGTAATTACCACAAACCTTGCACATTTATCTAAAGCTGAGTGTAATGATGCCATAAATGACATGTCTACAGAATTATATCATTTGCGTGTTACACTTAAGTCTCTTACTAAAGAAAATGCTAAAATCAAAGAAAACAATTTGTTTTTAAGTGAGAGGAATAATGTGCTTGAGTCTCAGTTTATTGATTTTGAAGAATTAAGAATTGAGTGTAAGATTGCCAAGGAGGAATTAACTGAGTCCTTGAAAAAGGAAGAGATTTTAAAGAATCAGCTCGAGCGTGAACAAGAGGTTATTAAAGCATGGAAAACATCCAGGGATGTACATGCTCAAATCACCAAAGTTCAAGGAATTGAGTCTTTTTATGATGAAGCCTGGAAAAAGAACAAAGAGAAACTAGAACCTAATTTGGTAGATGGACTGCTAACAGATGTAGACTCGACGGATGATGAGGACTATCCGTTGGATAACAAAAAGTGTTATCCGTCGAATGATGAAAATCCTCATCCGTCGGCTGTGAGCAAGCCCATTAACAAAGCCAAACTAATTAAGATGAATGAGAAATATAGGTCTGTTTCCAAGAACTTTGTTTCAGGAGAGTCAAATCAAGTTAAGAAAGGGAAAAAGGCTAATGTTGGTCACATGACTGTCAAACAGTTAAGTGACAGACTTGAGAAAATTGAGGTAAAAATAGAGACTGAAAGGAAAAATAATAGGAATGGTAAAGTATGGATTAATAAACACAATAACTACACACCTGATAAATATGCTCCTAGAAAAATCCGTGTCAAGTGTGGTAGTGTAAATCATTTATCTGTTAATTGCAAATCTGCCATGCCTACTCCCATGTCAGTTCAGTCTCAATTTCCTAACATGAATGCCATGCCTCCCATGCCTGTTAATGTTATGCCTACACAGAACATGAATGCACAGTTTGCTAATATGCCATTTGCACCTAATCCTTATTATGCTGCATATAGTATGCCACAAATGCCATTTAGCATGCCTTACTGGAATAACATGTTTACCCCAAGCATGCCATTTCCTGTTAATCATAATATGCATGATAATTCTGTTACAGTGAATGGTTTCAAAGGTCCAATCCAAATGACTAAGGATGAATCTAAAATTCTAAAGTCAAATGAGATAAGACCTAAGAAACAGAAAAAGAAAGCTAACAAGGCAGGACCCAAGGAAACTTGGGTACCAAAATTAACTTGATTTGATTTTGATGTGTGCAGGGAAATAGAAGGAATCTTTTGTACTTGGATAGTGGTTGTTCAAGACACATGACTGGTGATTCTACCCTGCTCACAGAGTTTAAGGAGAGAGCTGGCCCAAGTATCACTTTTGGAGATGACAGCAAGGGTTATACTGTGGGATATGGCTTGATTTCAAAGGACAATGTCATCATTGAGGAGGTTGCCTTAGTGGATGGTCTCAAACACAATCTGTTGAGTATCAGCCAGCTTTGTGACAAAGGCAATTCAGTAACCTTCAACTCAGAAGCCTGTGTTGTGACTAATAAAAGAAGCAACAAAGTGGTTCTCACTGGTGTGAGAAGAGGAAATGTGTACCTAGCTGATTTCAACTCAACTAAAGCAAAATCTGTAACTTGTCTTCTCAGTAAAGCAAGTCAGGATGAAAGTTGGCTATGGCACAAGAAGCTATCACATTTAAACTTCAAGACCATGAATGAGCTGGTAAAGAAAGGACTGGTAAGAGGAATTTCTCTAGTGGAGTTTTCAAAGGATGGAATGTGTGATGCCTGCCAAAAAGGAAAGCAGATCAAAGCATCATTCAGGAAAAAAACTTGATTCAACAATTGAAGAGCCTTTGCAACTGCTTCACATGGATTTGTTTGGACCAGTCAATGTATTATCCATCTCAAGGAAAAGATTTTGCCTAGTAATTGTAGATGATTTCTCAAAGTTCTCTTGGACATATTTCCTAAAGTCTAAAGATGAGGCTAGTGAAATCATCATCAATCACATAAGGCAAGTCAATAATCATCTTGACTTCAAAGTTAGAAGAATCAGGAGTGACAATGGAACTGAGTTCAAGAATTCTGTCATGAGAGCATTTTGTGAGGAAAATGGGATTCTGCACGAGTTTTCAGCAGCAAGGACTCCACAACAGAATGGAGTAGTGGAAAGAAAGAACATATCACTTATTGAAGCTGCAAGGACAATGCTTGAAGAATCTAAACTACCAACATATTTCTGGGCTGAAGCTGTAAATACTGCATGTTACAGTCAGAACATTTCTCTGGTTAATCAAGCAAGATGCATGACTCCCTATCAATTGTTCAGGAACAAGAAGCCAACTCTAAACTTTCTTCATGTCTTTGGCTGCAAATGCTATATCTTGAGAAATCAAACTGATCAAAATGGGAAGTTTGATGCTAAAGTAGATGAAGGAATTTTTGTTGGATATGCTGTTGGTAAAGCATACAGAGTCTACAATATAAGAACCAACATTGTTGTGGAATCTATACATGTTGTGTTTGATGATAAAAAGATTAAAGGACTGAAAGATGGAGATTACCATGAGAGCCTCAAATTCGACAATGTGGAGATGGTTATTGATGACAGTGATAATGAAAGTGATCAAGAAACAGTGTATAAGGATAATGTAGACAAATCTACCACCAATAAAGCACAAAACTCAACATCTGTCGAGTTGCATAATGCTTCATCCGTCGGAAGGCAATCTGCGTTATCCGTCGGAAGACAACCTGCCTCATCCGTCGGTACTCAAAATTCACCATCCGTCGGGTTATCAAAAGGAGCAGGAGGTCAAGAGAGATCACCTATATAAAATTTCCCTTTCTCAAATCAAAGATCCATAAACTCAGGGGGAGTTTCTAGCAATCAAAACTCAATCACACATCAAGACAACCATGAGGTCTCTTCATCTAGAGCTAATCTACCTCAACAACGGCAATGGACAAAAGATCACCCCTTTGAGCTTATCATTGGTGATGTTTCTTCTAGAGTTCAAATAAGAAGAGCAACTCAGGAAGAATGTCTATACATCAGCTTTTTGTCAAAGGAAGAACCAAAGATGGTAGAAGAAGCTTTGTTGGATCCTGATTGGATTTTAGCTATGCAGGAGGAGCTAAACCAATTTGAAAGGAATAATGCCTAAAGGAAAGAATCCAATAGACACCAAGTGGATATTCAGAAACAAGATGGATGAAAATGGCATAGTAGTCAGGAACAAAGCTAGATTGGTTGCTAAGGGCTATTGTCAGCAAGAAGGAATTGATTTTGATGAAACATTTGCTCCTGTTGCAAGACTTGAAGCCATCAGAATCTTCTTAGCCTATGCAGCCCATGCCAATTTCAGGGTCTATCAAATAGATGTCAAAAGTGCCTTTCTGAATGGAGATTTGGAGGAAGAAGTATATGTCAGTCAACCTCCTAGTTTTGAAGATCCAAATTTTCCAGAGTATGTCTAATATCTTCTCAAAGCACTTTATGGACTGAAGCAAACACCTAGAGCCTGGTATGATACTTTATCAAAGTTCCTTTTGGAAAATTACTTCACAAGAGGTACTGTAGATAAAACTTTATTTTTCAGAAATGTTAATGGCTCCAGTATACTTGTTCAAATTTATGTAGATGATATTATTTTTGGCTCTACAGATGAGAAACTTTGTAAAAAGTTTTCCAAATTGATGCAAAGTAAGTATGAAATGAGTATGATGGGAGAACTAACTTACTTTCTTGGTTTACAAGTTAAGCAAGTTAGTGATGGAATATTCATTAGTCAAACTAAATATATTTTTGATCTTTTAAAGAAGTTTGATCTAATGGATTGCACATCTGCAAAAAATCCCATGGCCACTACAACTAAGCTCGAATTAAACACTACTAAAAAGTCTGTGGATATTTCAAGTTATAGAGGCATGGTTGGCTCACTTCTGTACTTAACAACCAGTAGGCCAGATATAATGTTTGCTACATGTTTATGTGCTAGATTTAAGGCTGATCCTAGAGAATCTTACCTGATAGCTATTAAGAGAATTTTCAGATATCTCAAGAGAACACCAAACCTTGGCATTTGGTACCCTAGACATTCTGGTTTTGATCTAACTGGTTATTCAGATGCAGATTATGCAGGTTGTAGAATTGATAGAAAGAGCACAACATGAACCTGTCAATTTCTAGGAAACAAGCTTGTGTCCTGGTTCAGTAAAAAGCAAAATTCAGTTTCTACTTCTATATCTGAAGCTGAATATATTGCTGCTGGCAGTTGCTGTGAACATATTTTATGGATGAAAAATCAATTACTAGACTATGGTTTGCAAGTTGAGAGAATTCCTATTTTTTGTGATAACACAAGTGCAATTTCCATCACTGAAAATCCAGTGCAACATTCAAGGACAAAGCACATAGATATCAAGTACCATTTCATAAGGGAACATGTGATGAATGGTACTGTGGAACTACATTTTGTTCCAAGTGAGAAGCAACTTGCAGATATCTTTACCAAGCCACTGGATGAATCCACCTTTTCAAGGTTGGTAAGTGAGTTAGGTATGCTTAATTACTCTTAAATTTATCTGAGTTATTTTGCAAGTTGTCATGTAGCCAGAAATTTAGTTGATTTTTCAGTCTTGGATGAAATTTTGGCTAAGTCAAAAGTTACATCTCGACGGATGACCCTTATATATCGAGTTTAGTCATCCGTCGATATACTATTCGCTATTGAAAATCAATTACTTTTCTGGAATCTTTTAAAACTCGACGGATAACAGTTTATCCTCATCCGTCGAATTGTCTTAATCTCAGCCGTTAATTCCCTGTACATTATCCATCGAGTATACTTACAGTTTGTAAGCATTACACGACGGATAATGGGTGGAATTTTTACAGTTTATTTTTAAACGGCTATTTTAGGCAATTTTCTATTGGTTAATTTACTTTACTTTATTATTTTCATCAGTTATTTTTGAGATAGTATAAAAGCTTGTTTCATTACAATTGTTTTCTTTTATCATTCTCAAATTCAACTGCTCTAATCTCATTCTCTCTCAAGTAATTATTCTCCTTCTCTTCAAGCTTTCATTCTCTAACAATGGCACCTGTAGTAAAGATTATGTCTCAAACTGGGTTCATTTATGAGAAGAACAATTTCACTGCATTGGTCAATAAGGGTATTCAGCAATCAGAGGACTATCACAAAATGATGGACTTTGTGAAGAATTGCAAGCTAAATTACGCCATGCTGGAATCACCCACAATCTTCTGTAAAGTTGTTGAAGAGAAGTGGACCACTGCCATCTACAACTCTACTGACAAGACCATCACTTTAACCATCAAAGGTAATGAATTCTGTATCAATAGTGATGTGACAAAAGCATGTTTCAAAATTTCTGATAATAATGTGACTTCACCACACAATGACACTGATATTATCAATATGCTTAATTCCATGCATTATGCACTTCCTACTTCTAAACTGAGTGATATTAGGAGAATGGGTCTTAGGAAGGAGTGGAGTTTCATGTGTGATGTAGTTACTAAGGTTTTCTCTGGAAAATTCAGTAATTTTGATTCAGTGAATATTTTCATGCTTAACATGCTATACATGCTAGTTACAGATAAATTTTATAATTTCAGTGACCTTGTCTTGTTTGTGTTAGGTTTTAAATTAGGTGAGTTAGCTAAATGAGGTAAGAATGTGTATTATGCTAGATTTTTCATGTTATTGGCTAACCACCTCTGTGAAGAGATTGTGCTTGAGAACCCAAACAACAAAGTGGTTTGTTGGGTTCAAGAGAGAAGACTCATTGCAGATTTGAACAGGGCCAATCATCACAAGGATGTGCCAATGTTCTACTTTCCTGTAATGAAGGCACCTCAGGTAAGTGAGGTAAGTTCATCCATCCCTACAACTATTCCAACCTCCACAATTTCTTTGAGTTCAGGAGTAGCTATGGCAACTGTACCAATGACCAAATAGTTGCCAACCAAAGCTGCCAAACCTACTACTATTTCTAAATCCAAATCAAAGAAAACCCCCTCTAGTATCTCTCAAAAGATACCAGTTGAAAAATCCACCAAAGCCAAAGAGGGGAGTGTGAAGGAGGGTAAGTTAGGTGAGGGAAGGGGTGAACATCAAAGAAACCCTAAGAATAAGGTTGGAGAGTTGAGTGAATCCCAGCCTAGCCACACTGCAGTTTCCCAACAAACTGCAGTGCTTAAAAAGGATAAAAGCTCACTTATAGCTGCATCCTCCCAAAAGGATGTAGTTATTGAACAAAGCTCTCAGCCAAGAGCACAGGCCAAAAGGGTTAGGGATACAAGCTCACCCCAAACTTATACAAGAAAGAAGAAATCTAAAACCTCTGGGGATGCACAGGGCACACACACAGTGCAAACTGGTGCTAAAGACACAATCCCTGCACTCTCTAAAATTCAGTTTGATGTGGCTCCAATAAATGTGGAGTCACAGCCAAAATCTTTAGTTATAGAAGCATCTCATACCCCATACTCACCAACAAACTCTCTGGAAGTGGATATGATAAACACTTCAATTTCTAATTCCCCTTCTTTAACTCTGTTGGGAAGCCAAAATTCAGTGCAAGTGAGCATCATCTTTTAGATGATTTGTTGGCTCACTTGCCAATTCTTTCAGAAACTATTGTGACATCTCTGCCCCAAATATCTTCAATCAGCACAGAGTCAACAATAGTTTCTCTTCCCACCTCATTCATTTCTACTCTCTCAACGGATATTGCTCATCTGTCGAGTAGTGATTGTATCCCGACGGATAAGCCTAACAGCAGTTATCCGTCGGATAGCATTACCACTCACTCGATGGATATCACTCATCCATCGAGTATCTCTGCACAACTTCAAACTTCAATTATTTCAAGAAGATTTAGTGGTTGTACATTCACTCTTAGGATTGAGAGAGGAGAGTGTCTTGAGTGAGAGGCTGGGTTGCTCCTAGGAAAAAGGAGAGGAAATGAGTGAAAATCAGCAATCCATTTATTCAGGATTGGCAAAAGGGAGTGAGAGGAGTCCCACCTTAGTAGGTGAAGGTGAGGGTGTGAGGGTGGGGAGCCAGGTGAGACCCTGATGCAATAGAAGAGAGAACATGAGAGAAAAGCAGGTACAGAGGGTATAAGGGAGGATCCAGCCATTGCTCATGAGTTAATGATTGTGGATGATGCTGAAAAGGAAAGACAATTTCAGCAACATTACAAAGCTGTAGTTGATAACATTTCCTTGGATGCTGACACTTTTACTCATCATGTGTCAGCCTATCAACTATTGGCTGCTCAGGGCAATGAGGACGTAGAAAAGACTTTGAATCTGGTGCATACTTCAAAATCTCTACAAAGGGATAAAGCTGCTGTCAATTTAATGCCTCCTACAGCTGGTGAGCCATCTGAAGAATTTGGAGTAAATTCTAATGATGATGACTCTATTTCATTTGATGGAAGCATGAACTTAGGGGGAGATGAAGGCCCAAGTTCTATTCCAGACTTACCTGAATGGGCCTTGACAAAGGAGTCTACACCAGGACAATTTTAATATCTCCTTGGTCAAACAAATCATGTTTATCCAATGGGCCATTCAGAAGAGCTCAAATGCTGGTACCAAGGCTATTCTTCAAGCTCACCTTGATTCTCTACATCTAATGAAGCTACAGCAATTAAGACATAATCTGAGTATAGATGAACTCGAAAAGGATATAGCTGACTTACAGACCTACAATTCCGAGAAGCTGGATTCAGTCATGCCATATGATACCATGCAGGATCTATTACTGAGACTGAGAAGAGAATCAGATGCTGAAAAGAAGCTGGCCAAGTTGGAAGACAGAGTTCAAGTTATTGAAAATTCTATTGCCACCATTCTTCAAAATCAACAGTCTCAAACCACTCTTCTAATGCAACTGGCTAAAGCACAAGGCCTGACTCCTCAACTTGATGATAACAAAAAGGGGGAGAAAGGACCAAGTGAGGGGGAGAAGCTTCAGATACAAATCACTAAGGTAATTGTGCCATCAATTACTGTCTCAAAGCCTCCAGTTGCAGATGGTATAGATCTGATTCAAGCAGCAGCAGTAAACTTGAAAGTTGCTGAGAAAGAAAAGTTGAGTTTGATCAACTGGGAGAAGATTAATGAGGAGATACAGAAGAAGTTCCAACTTGTCAAGGAGCCAGTTAAGTCAACCATCCATCACTCTTAAGTCAAGCAAATCAGTGTGAATGAGATGAGCATGAACTATCTGGAAAGAGGATAATCTTCCTGTATCAAGTCTCCAAAGGCTGAAATGATTCTTAAACCAAGGGTAAACTATTCAAAATCATCCTTGAAGAACCCCTTGGATAGTGTGTATGAGACACCCAAGCCTGATGAGAAGAAGCTTCTGTCAAGATCAATTATTTTCTACAAAGATCCAACTGATTCAGCTTCTAAAAAGAGGATTGCTAAGATATTCAGAAATGGGAAGGAAATTTGTGTGGTAGCTGGACGTCCTCAATTTTCTCAAGTAAAGAGAGAAGAAAAAGCCAGATTGAAGCAGGAAAAGAAGCAAGCTATTCTAGATGCAAAGAAGGCTAAACAAAAGAAAGAGCAGATTGCTATCCTGGCCAAGCTACTGGCTGTGAGTTCATCTCAACAAATTCCCTCTCAACCATCTGAAGCCACTGAATCAAGGGAGCAAGTTGAAGAACAGAAGAAATCTCCAAGGAAGAAAAAATTGGCTAAAAGAACAAAAAGGAAACTGGATATTGTTGACAAAGAATTGGAAGATCAATTTCCTAAGGAACCCACACCAGCTACAACTCAAGCATCAAAGCCCTCTGTGGTATTTGAAGATATAAGGGTGGTGGATCCCTACAGGAATATTCATGGTGAACCCATTGTGCCCAAGGATGAGCCAATAGAATGGGATAACATACCAATTCCTGACTTCAGTCTACCAATCCTTAGCAATCCAAAAAGGACAAAGTCAAGGGCAGTCAAAAAAGTGAAGCTGTCTCCTCTCAAATCCAAATTTGTAGTCAAAGCTCAGCCCAAAGTCAACAAGGGAGACTACTTGTACTTGTGTGACATCAAAGAATTTTTTGATCTAAACCTCTATCTGGATGAACTAGATGTAGTGAGGGGAATTGATGCATACAGAAACCTACCTGAAAGGTTAGTGTTCAAGTACAAAGGAGGAAAGGAGATTTTGTGGCCACTTCACAGGATTCTTCAAGAGAGCCAAGCTGTACTGATTAAAGTTTATTCATCCTTCAAGAAGAACTTTGGGTTCAATGTCACTGCAAGAAGACTAGTATTGAAGAAGATTGAAGAACTAAGGAGTGTTAGAGGTAAAGATGCACTCACAAAGACTCTAATTATCCCATACACAGGGAGAAGAGTGCATCTAAGGCCCTACTGGCTGATGGAGTTCATGGATGACAAAGGTGTGAGAAGATTCTTCAGATTAGAAGACTAACTGAGCATCTCCAGCAATGAGACTCTCTTGGAAATGCAAGGAAAGCTAAATCTCTCAGAATCTGATGAACTGGAATTCCACAGGCAGCTCCAAAATCAGATTGATGAAAACAACAGAAAGCTTGGAAGAAGATCCAGACCTTCAAGAAACTAGAAAAATCTGCTCAGGCTAGAGGAGCATCTTGAAAATGACTGTGAGCCAAACTTTGTACATTTTGATTAATTGAAGCACTTTCAGTATTATCTACTTTCTTTTAAGGATGTATGTTTAGGGTGTTTTGTTATCATCAAGTATCTCTTAATTTATGGCTACAATTCCAGTAGACATAAATTAGGGGAGATTGTTGTGTATATGTTGTGTACTTGATGATGACATAAATAAAAGACCTAAATAGATTTTACTTAGTGAAATAATGTAGCACTCGACGGATAAGAATTATAGTCCCGACGGATAACTCATTATAGTCCCGACGGATGATGGCTTATTATCCATCGAGTGAGTAGCTTATGTAATAATGAGTCTGTAGCACATTTCTGCATACACCTTTGTATAGATTCTGTAGTAGCATATAAGTTATGTTGACTTTAACTAGATATGCAGAATAGGTTGATTAATTGTACATAAATGATGTCTTGTAATTCTGCATAAGTGAAATGAAGTCAAGTGCCAAAATAGCTACCGACGGATGATTAACAAAGCCATCGATGGATGATCAAATGGCTATCAACGGATGTTTAATATAGTAGTCGATGGATGATCAATGAAGCCATCAATGGATGATCATAAAGTCGACGAATGATCATGTACCCAACGAATAAAGAATTCAAACATCAGTTGACAGTGACAACTGGTCACATGCGTCAAGATGTATGCAAATGGAATGAGGAAGCCTATTAACTGGGTAATAGAGAACAAAGTAGCAAAGCATAAAAACTGATAGTTTTTATAATGATTCTATCTTTTGACTTTGTAATCTTAGTATTATATAAACCAAGAAGTAGCAAATAGAAACTAAGAACTGAGATACAAAAAGTGAGAAACATTTGTAAGCAGAATTATTAGCATTTCTCTGTATTCTCAGTAGTTCAAATTTGTAAGTAGCTGTGAGCATTCTTGCACACAGAGTTCTCTCGATATAATATATATATCTCTGGTGGAATTGTTTAAATCCACCAGAAAGTTTTTAAAGACTCTTGTTTTTTAATTACTTATGTTTTGATTCACGTAAGTTTTTATTCCGCATTGTGCTAATCAAAACACTTATATTTGTATTCGAGTTTGAACATTTTTATTTTAAGAAAAAGGTTTAAGAATTCCATTCAACCCCCCTTCTGTAATTCTTGTTTTTTTGTTAAGGGACTAACAGTGCATATTCTTCTGGATCAAACCTTGCACCTGTTTGCATTAACATCACGCTAATTGAACCAAGCCTTCAATTTACGTTAATGTTATTAATTTTTACAAATTTCTTATCGCTTTGATTTCGGATCTGGAAATCATGTTAGAGCTTGACTCAATCTAATTGAAATCGATCTCCATTTAACTAACCATCAGTTTGTAAAGTTGATCAATTAACTCCTTTAACTGATCACTTAAACCAAGTGCTGACTAGCTAACTGGAATCAAAGACCAATTATATAAAGTCGGTTTGGTCATAACATTTTTCTCAAGAACCGAGATCGCAATTATTTGGAGTACTGACGAGAACGACATTATACTTCTTTGTCCTTAACTATAGGGTAATTTCTGAAAATTTTGGCAGCACTTCCCTTATATCATTGACTACCAGTCGGACTCAAGCCGACATCATCAATCAACCAAATCGTCCATAATCATATCCGTCCACTTTCAACAACCACATCCACTCATTCAACACAATTCAGATTATATCGTTTTGATCAACAAATGTATTATTAATTGGCATAACATATATCTTTTTAATTGGGAAATTGGGTCTTACACCAACAATGATTGATATAACCATACCCTTCTCAGTCCATTCAGAATATTACGAATTGTTATTAATGAACTTAAGGTTTGATTTCATGATTCTTATAATTTATTTCTGACCATTATTAATCGGTTTATCTTTTAATAACTGCGCATGGTCTTTATTATTACCGTCATCATCTGGTGAGAACTCAATCGTTAGATCATTATTTCTTGAAAAGTTTCACAGTCGAGTCACCATTGCTTCATCTTCATTTATGGCTTCGCATCGAACAAAAGTCACTGACCCGGGTATGAGCATTGAATTCACAACCACTTATTTACACAAGTTAGAAAACTTCACAATTTCTTGAAGAACACATTCGAGGTTCGATTACATTTAAGATTTCTTCCATCTTGAATCTTCACTACAAATATCTTCCCGCAGCGAAGGGATGTTTCACGTAGTTATTACATGTCTGAGTCATTGTTCAGAATTTCCTTGATCTTCGATCGTCGTCCCGATACTCGTTTGCTCCGTTTGACGCACACAACTTTACTTCCTTATTTTGTAATTGATCTAATGATTACGGTTCACTAACAATTCATTTCTCATCGAAATCTTCCAATTCGATGTGCATCGCGTTAATGTACTCTACCGTACTGACGATATCCTCGTAACACGAATAACTGTCAGATTTGATATCTTTGCCACGACCGCTTTGTCGGTGTATCCATTCTTCTTTGCTCACAAATGTCCCCCATTTATCGGCCTGCAATCATATTCTCCTTCGACATGTACTTCTACCTGTTGCACAGGACTATTCTATTTCTTTTGTAATCATCAGAGAATAAACTTGATGCAAGAGGAGAGTTTGTGAACATGATTTTGATTGAAAAACGGAATAAGGAATAACAATGCAACAACCGATTGGAAGAATTTGTAAATCAGAAAATTGAAGGAAGAAAAATGAGTGAAGAATGAGACAACCATATTCGTACTCAAGATGGCCAGTCTTTCATACTATATGGCATACAACACATGATTAGGTGGCGTCCCACCCGACTCTTCGTCATTTCGACAAAGCGTCATATCACAACACTGTTTTCTCAATCAGGAATCAAGAGTTTGAGAAGAGAAATAATTCAGGAGAAATACAGAAATTTCATTTTAGTCTCATATGTTTTATTCACAGAAGAAGCTCATACGTATTCAAGAATCAAGAAAACATATACTACTGGATCAGAAGAAAAAAAATGTCGATGTTGATCACCTTCCACGCTTCACTTACGTATGCTTTCAGAAGCCATTCACATGAGAGCTTCACCGTTTAGGTTACGTTATAACTTCGGAATGTCTTCTAGAAATGCCTCCATATTCAAAGTTTTAATAATTCGATCATATCGCGTCCTTACAAAATTTATAATCATTGCTTCCAATCGCATTCAAGAATCAAGAAAAACGTATACTATCGTATTAGAAGAAAGAATGTCAATGTTGGTCACCTTCCATGCTTTGCCTACATCTGGCTTCAGGATCGTTCGGATACAGGTTTACGATTTAAGTCACATCATTGCTTCGAAATGATGTCTGGAAATGCCTTCACACCAAATGCTTCAATAATTTGGTCTTAATCGCGTCGTTCCAAAATTTAAAATCACGGCTTCAGATTTCATCCATGTCGCGTAAAATATCCATCGATTACGTAACGCCTCAATTTTGTCGATAAAAATATGATTCTTCTTTCACCATCTAGGAGATTCTTCCATTTTCTCCAATCATCCTCCGTCCATTCAAATCACGAATCTTGTAAAAATTTAATAATTTTATAAATTGGATAATTAATATTTTAATATGTTGATTCAATTATTGATTTTATTAAACAACATTTACTTTCATTTTTTACAGCAACCTTTAAACCTTCTCCCTGCTGGTGGGTCTACTTGGCCCTTTGAATTAACAACACTGAATCTAATTCCATTCTTCTTTTTAGGTCATTTTCTGTTTATAATAACAAGAACATAAATAGTAACTCGATAACCAATTTATAAAACTCATTTCATGCCAAAAATCTTCTGAAAGTTGATTAAGAAAATCTTTTCCGAAATCTCATTTTAAAATTTTGGAAATCAAATAGTTGGTCGTCATTACTATATAAGTTACTTGCTATTTTTTTTATGACTTACCAATGAAATGTATAATTAAAAGAATGCCCATATAAGGGTCTCTCCACTTTGGTACTCCTTCCACTTTTCCTTAGATTCTGCTCACACTTACTAGTCGCCAAAACTTTATTTACCATCGTATATCATTTTATTCACAATTCTACCGCAATGCTGACACCTGGTAATATCTTTGACATTCTTGTCATCGTCCTTGACATTATTCTTACAATCACGCATGCGATTCGACGTTCTATCTATAGATAGGGTCACATTTTCTGATTAGTCTTACCTATATCTAGGAAGGTAGATATCATTCCTCGCGCAGTTTCGGATAAGTGATAAGATTCTTCTCACAACGGTGGTGCCTTCGAAACGGGCAACACTGGTTCTTCATCGGCTTCCATCAACTGGTTGCCTCCGGCGTGAAGCTCGTCCTAATACCTAATTCTAAGTTAAATCGTAGCTTCAAATTCTCACGAGAATCGATCGCATATTCTTCAACACCACACGAAAAGTAGGGTAACATACCCAGTCTTCGTCAATCCGTCGATTCCTCATTATTGTATGATCTGAGAACTCAATATACCTATAATGTTGTGATATTCGCCTTACACTTTCTCAACAAACATGGCTTACCAACTCCATCTCGGATCTGCTAACCCTAATTCGTACTCAACTTTACTCAACATGAATACACCTAGAGTCTTTCTTATCTTGTGCGGTCTATCATTCCTATCATACTCTCACCTATTCTTATTTCAGTGACCAATAACCTACAGCTCTGATGCCAGCTTGTAACAGCCCAAATTCGGGGTCAAGATTTGGTGTCACTAAACAATCTTTACATAAAATAAAATAATAAAAAAATAACCCCTTGAATTCGGATCATTTACAGGTTATGGTATGAAACAAGAATCTAATCTTCTACAACTCACAACAACTAGAATACAAGTGTAAATACCTTTGTATTAATGCTCTTTGTCATATTCTTCTAACTTCTTCAACCTCTCGTAGCGGAGATTTCTCTAACTTCTGCTGTCTATCAAAGCTATTCATTTTTATCCTTATCTGTTTCTGGCAGAAATAAGAATTTACAAAGCAAGAGTGAGCCAAAAATACCCAGCAAGTATATAATTTGAGTTTCAAGCATTAATATCAAAAGAAAAACTTCCGGACAAAATCTTAAAACACTTTTAAACAATTCTATTTATTTGAGTGAGTTGATCGAATAAACGTTGGTTATCACCAGCCTTTAACTATAAATTCAAAAATGACAAGCGATTCCCCGATTCATCTCCTGAATCAGGGTTCTGTCCAGTTTTTGGAATCATGAAAACCTTTCGAGAGAGAATGTCGTTAATGGCGATCAACAATAAATTAGAATGGACACTAAAACCAACATATGCACTATACCCTGCTGATCAATCAGGAGATAGTACGGATCTATACCCAACTAGATAGACCCAACCAACATATGGGGTACCCAGGCAACTATGGCCTAAAGGTCCGGTTCATCCCTGACCGATAGGATTCAGCTTATCACTGGTCCTAATAGTAACCGTCCAGTCCGTAGAGTATTTTGATATCAAATCATTTTGATTTCAAAACATCCCAAATTAGGGTTCGCAAATAACCCGAACGAATGGGTATTTGCTCAAGAGAGCAATCGAATTATAGGAAAAATAATGAAAAGAACGGGCATACTAAGAGTAATTACAGCGAAATATAAAACAGTTAACTATTCTGAACTTAGAATAGGAGCGAATAAATATTTGCAGTGAATACTTGCAGTATTTAAAAGAAAAATCAAGAATACTTGCCTTGAGAAGCTTTAACCACTATTATCGGTTGGCTTTCGAATTGCCTTGAACGTTTGGAATTATCGTCAAACCACTATTCTATTCTGGGTACAATCCTATCCTTCATATTCTTCGATTGAACTTCGTTGATCTCGACGTCTAATCACTAGCTCATTCCTAGTTCGATGTCGATACTCGGGTTTTCCGTCTAGGACCTACAGTATTAAAATACCTTAATTTAGATAATCATCTCGCTCAACATAACACCCCTATCACTTCTACCCATATGGTTTCATAACCCGACCCGTACTTATATGTATTATTTAAATACACATAGCAATTATGGTTCACATCTTCAAAACTTGGTTCGGTGTTTATTTTCGGAAAATACGTATACTCGTCATTTTGGAAAAACAGGTAATCAATTATCTATTTATAAATTATTTTGTCTCAATCGTAATTAAGTTCGTATAATATAACTACATATATAGTTATTCGACGTCTCCGATAATTATAAGTTACATTCTCGTATTTTCAGGACTATTTTCCTGAAAATCGGGGAGCGTCTCCTTTATTTATCGGCCTACCCGTCGAAACAATTCGACGTCAAATTCACAACCAACAGCAAAAATATCCAATCCAATTTGCAATCCCAAACACCATCACAATTTTGAATTATTTATTATTATCATTCGTACCTTTACGTTTTTTTTATATTTTTCGTTTCACAGATAAATTTTTACCGAACTAATTTTATTTAAATAATAAATGTAGGACTCAGATAAAAATCATCATCGCCCACCGTCGGCTCGCCGAGGCTCATCGCCGACGGCGGTTTAATTCGCGGGTTCCCGTTTATTTCGGGCGTCCTACACGTATCTCACCGGTTAATTGTTAATAATTTCCCCTTTCAAATAATAATTATTTTTTATTTAACAAGAAAATGAGTTAATTATATCCTGCAAAATCACATCATCATCAATCAATATCGCGCAACCGGAACCAACATAGGGTCGGAGGGAAATAAGCCCGGAAATTAACCAAAACCAGGAACAAAATCGAACACAACACAGAAACACGCGCCTACGCGCTGTCACTAATTGCCGCCACACCTCCCGGAAATCAGAGAGGCAACAGAATCAGAATACACAACAACGCACACACACGAACACATGTTACACACACACACACATAGTCATGGACACCCCACGCGCCACCACCCTCGCCGGAAACGGAGAGGGGCGGCGGTGAAGCAGGACAACAAGAAGAAACTAGCATGTATATATATATAAATACACACAATTCATCTTAATGACCCAAAACCGAAAACACAGTCACAGAGGCGGCCGGAAAATGGCCGAAAAATGAAGTAATCGGCAATTACCAGGAAGCGACGAGAGAATGAGTAGAGAAATGAAGGAGAGAAATTCGAAGAGAGAGATTAGGGAGAGACAAAGCGAGAGAGAGGAGATGAGAGAGAGAGTCGGTGAGAGAGAAAATTGAGGGGAGAAAGTCGGTTGAAAAAAAGAGAAGCAGGGGTAATAGAATTAAATAAATAAGTGGGTATACATTAATCTTTATCTGATTTTATCATCATGCTTCTAATTTCCGACCCCACAATTTAGAGAATTCAACGATCACTTAACGGGTAAATAATCCGAGAATTCCCGAGAGAAATTTTAAAATTCTCAAAGCAATTAAAAGTTGATAATATAAATTTTTCAATTTTTTATTTATTTATTTTTTTCGTATAACATATCTGCATGTTATAATTTAATGAACAAATGAACGGGCGAATAGAAGCCATAAAATTGTCCGAATAATTCTAAAATTCTCGAAATATTTAAAAGTTAATAAAAGAAAATTTTCATGATTTTTAAAACATTCGAGAATTAAATACTGATTTTTACAATTAAATGAAATTAGAATATCATTTAAAATTAAATAATTAATAAAATATTGATTTCTAAATTTTATAAACCCCTAAAAATAATAATAAATTATAAAACAATACAAATAATTTTAGAAACAATTTTAGCATTTTTAAGAATAAATATTCAATATAATCACTTTAAAATAAATAAAATGCATACAGCTCGATAATTAATTATAAAAATAATCTTCGCGTCCAACCAATCAAACAAAATTAACAATATAGCAACACCTCGCTAATAGAGCCGTTGCATATTTTATTTATTTAACATTTCAATAATTACATTTACATATCGGATCCGAGAATAGGTTACCTAGCCGCTAAGTAACTAAAAAGACAATACGATTTTAATACCTGATTTGGATAATTATCAAAACAGATCCTTTTATAAAACACTTTATACAGAAATAAGGTAACAATGTCTCGCCTTTTGAGAATATGGATTTTTATCGGACTATAAAATGATTTGCGTATCGAAAATTTCACACCGGGTCTCGTACAGGTCAAACCGTACCCCGGATTGAAAAAGTCAAAACACGAAAAGTGTTCAGAATTATCAGATTAGGTTAGGAATGAGTTTTCGGAAGAGTTTCGGATTGTAAAAATGCAAAAACGATTGACGTGGGACGATTTCTGATTCTAAAAAGTAATTTTATAATCACATAAAAATAATCATTATTAATTATATAAATCCTTATAAAATCATATGCTATTCCAAAAATTACCAGAAAAATACCAAAATTATCTAGATTTAATTCTAGATAATTAAAGATTAAAATATTTAACTTTTTTTTATCAGAAATACACATCCAAATATTAATATCCATCATCAAATAATTCACCAAAATTCACATAAAATCATATAATAACTATTTATTGATAAAAATAAATACATAATATTTCCCAGGCGTTACAGTAAGAAAACGAGAGTTGTTATGTATACCCCAGATAATAAAATAATCAGTTACCAAGGACAGAGGCAGGATAAAAAGTTCCTTTCAGTAATGCAAGCAAAGAGATTGTTGCGGCAAGGTTATGAGGCATATTTGGCTCACATGGTGGATACGAAGAAAGAGACCCCTACTTTGGATGAGATTCCCATAGTGAGAGAATTCCCTGACGTCTTCCCAGAAGAGTTACCAGGATTGCCACATGATCGAGAGATAGAGTTCTCTATTGATTTGATAGCTGGACCTGAACCAGTTTCCAAAGCTCCATACTGGATGGCCCCAATAAAGATGAAAGAATTGGCTAAGCAACTTCAGGAACTATTAGATACGGGAGTCATTCGACCCAGTGTTTCTCCATGGGGGTGCTCCAGTGCTATTTGTGAAGAAGAAGGATGGAAGTATGAGATTGTGTATTGATTACAGAGAGTTGAATAAGTTGACAATAAAGAACAAGTATCATTTGCCACGCATCGATGATCTGTTTGATCAGCTTAAGGGGGCGTGTTATTTCTCGAAGATTGATTTAAGGTCTGGCTACCACCAACTGAAGATAAAGCCAGAATATATCCCCAAGTCTACATTCAGAACAAGGTATGGCCATTATGAGTGTTTAGTGATGTCGTTTAGATTGACAAATGCACCAGCGGGTTTTATGGATCTAATGAATAGGGTGTATAAGGAGTATCTGGATAAGTTTGTTATTGTATTTATTGATGACATCCTCATATATTCAAAGAATCCAGAAGATTACGCAACGCATCTACGGATTGCCCTTCAGAAGTTGAGAGAAAAGCAATTATATGCAAAGTTCTCCAAGTGTGAGTTTTGGCTGACAAATGTACAGTTCTTGGACATGTGGTGAGTAAGAAAGGTATCAAAGTAGACCCAGTAAATACTGAAGCTGTATCAAAGTGGGATCAACTGAAGACTCCGACAGAATTAAGAAGTTTTCTTGGATTAGCTGGATGTTATCGGAGATTTGTGAAAGATTTCTCGAAAATTGCATCCCCATTAACCAAGTTGACCAGGAAGAATGAGAAGTTCATTTGGACGGAAAAGTATGAGGAGAGTTTCCAGGAATTAAAAAGGAGGTTAGTGATAGCTCCAGTATTAGCATTGCCAGATGAGGCGGGGAACTTTGTGATCTATAGCGACGCTTCTTTGAAAGGATTGGATTGTGTATTAATGCAACATGACAAAGTCATTGCATATGCCTCCAGACAACTAAAGCCTCACGAGCAGAAATATCCAGTTCACGACCTTGAGTTGGCAGCTATAGTGTTTGCTCTAAAGTTATGGCGTCATTACTTGTATGGAGAGAAATGTGATATTTATACGGATCATAAGAGCTTGAAGTACATATTCACGAAGAAGGATTTGAACATGAGACAGAGAAGGTGGTTGGAACTGATTAAGGACTACGATTGTTCGATTAATTATCACCCAGGTAAAGCCAATGTGGTAGCAGATGCCTTGAGCAGAAAAGAAAAGTTAAATATGGTTCAGATTGTGGACGAACTAGTACGAGACATAGAAAGGATGGAAATTGAGGTTCGAGTACCAAGTGAGAGTCAGGAGCAGCTATATGAAGTTACTTTCCAACCGGCGTTGATGGAAAAGATAAAAAGGTGTCAAGAAGGAGTTATGGAACATGAATTGGATACTTTGACATGAGAAGAGTTATGTACTTAAAAGGATAACCAAGGTTTGTATAGATTTTCATCCAGAGTTTGGATTCCTAATGTAACGGAATTGAAGAATGAAGTGTTACACGAAACGCACAACTCTAGGTTTTCTATCCACCCTGGTAGTACTAAGATGTACCAAGACTTGAAGAGAAACTTTTGGTGGCCAGGAACGAAGAAAGATATTGCCAATTGGGTTAGCAAGTGTCACGTATTCAAACGGCGAAAGCGGAGCATCAACGACCAAGTGGACTATTACAACCTTTGGAGATTCCCCAATGAAAGTGGGAAGAGATTGCTATGGATTTTGTAGTGGGATTACCAAGGACGAGAGCAAATCACAACGCTATTTGGGTAATCATTGATAGATTGACCAAGTCAGCATATTTTCTTCCGATCAATGAAAGGTATTCGTTGGAAAAGCTAGTTAAGTTATACTTGGATGAGATAGTTACCAAACATGGAGTGTCTGTGTCTATAGTGTCAGATCGAGACCCGAGATTCAATTCCAGGTTTTGGAAAAAATTCCAAGAGTGCCTAGGAACAAAGTTGAATATGAGCACCGCTTATCATCCTCAAATAGACGGCCAAAGTGAAAGAATGATTCAGACCATAGAGGATATGTTGAGAGTCTGTGTTTTGGATTTTAAGGGTAATTGGGATGAACACCTACCTTTGATTGAGTTCACTTATAATAACAGTTACCATGCTAGTATTGGGATGCCACCTTACGAAGCTTTGTATGGACGCAAGTGTAGATCACCGTTGTACTGGGATGAAGTAGGAGAGAAGAAAGTGTTAGGTCCCGAGTTGGTTCAGCAAACCAGAGATGCAATAGTATTGATTCGAAAAAGGTTAGAAGCAGCCCAAAATAGACAAAGAAAGAATGCAGATTTGCATAGGAAAGATATGAACTTTGAGACAGGAACTCTGGTGTTACTAAAGGTATGACCTTGGAAAGGGTTAATATGATTTGGTCAGAAAGGTAAACTTAGCCCCATATTTATAGGACCCTTTGAGGTTTTGAAGAAAGTAGGAAAGGTAGCTTACGATATAGCGTTACCACCGCTGTGGCAGCACATTCATAATGTGTTCCACGTATCTATGTTGAAGCCTTATATTCCTAATTCGAATCAAGTCATAGAATATGAACCGATTGAGCTTCAGCCAGATTTGTCTTATGTGGAACAACCGATTCAGATTTTGGACCGTAAAGAACGAGTCCTTAGGAATAAGTCAATCCCCATAATGAAAGTCTTGTGGAAAAATCCTTGAGTAGAAGAGTCTACTTGGGAGTTAGAGTCAGACATGCTTGATAAATATCCTCATTTATTTCGCTGAGTCAGATTCTGGGGATAGAATCTTTTTAAGGGGGAAAGGATATAACGACTCGTTTATTTTCTTTTATTTTTAATATTTAAAAGTGTAATAATTGAATAAATAATTAAATAAAATATGTGCATTGATTTTCGGCAGCAGTGTATTGATTTTTATTATTTATCTGAGATATATTGATTTATGGTATGGATTTTGTGATTTATTATGGAGATATGTGGTTCTGTTATACTTGTAAAAGTGATTTTATTACCGTTTCAATTCTATAAATATTTGGATTGTCTCTAAAATTGGTTTTATAATTTTATAATTTCAATAATTATTTTTAGGACTTTATAAAATTGAGAAATTAATATTTCACTAATTATTTGTTTTAAATGACTTTTTGATTGTGTTTATTTGTAAAATCCATACTTAATTCCAGAAATCTTCAAAAATTATGAAACTCATATTTTATTAAGTTCGTATTATTCTGAGAATTTTAAAATTATTTTGGAAATTTTCGGGATTAGTTTTACCCGCGTGTCGTTTCGTATAATTATTAAAAATGGGTACAAACTGCATTTCAGAAATTATTTTAAAAATTACGAAACTGACGTTTTAATTAAGTTCGGGATACGTATAAAATTTTGAAGTTATTTCAATAAATTTTTGAAGTTGTTTTCTCGCGAACTCGTTTCCTAAATAATAACTACGGGGTGTAATTGACCCTGTATAACTCGATTGGCGGTAATAAGAAAGTGACACGTATCCTAAATAAAGGACACATATCCTAAATAAAGGACACGTGTCTGCAGCTTGTTAATTGAGGAACCATCTCTTTTGTTCCTTGTCTCTCTCGGCTGAATTCTCGAAATCTCTCCCTTTCTCTCTCGATTCAATCTCTCCAAAAAATCTCTCCCTTACTTCTCTCTCTTCCCTCCCCGTTTCTTCTTCCCGTTCTTTTCTTTTCTTTTTCGGCGTTCTTCTCCGTTCCTCCCTCTTGTTGCTCCGGTCTCGCCGCCTCCGTGTTTTTCCGGTGAGCTTGGTGGTTCCTGTTGCTTATATGTATGTATATATCTATATATAGATATGTATATGCTTGTGTGTGTGTGTGTTGTGCCTATGTGTGTGTGTTATGATTGTGTGTGTTATGGCTATGTGTGCGTGTGTGTTTGATTGGTGGTGTGGGTTAGGGCGGTGCGTGGCCGCGTGCCTCCTTGTTCCCTGTTCTGTGTTGTTGTTGGGCTGTCCTTTGGGCTGTCCTTTGGCTATTTTTGGGCTTGCAGTTGGGTCGGATAATTTTCGGGCCTTTTCTGTTGGGCCTGTTTGTGCAGTTTAGTTTGGTGACTGGAAATTGATTTTTATTTTTCTGCAGGGAATTAATTGAGTATCGTTCATGAAATAAAAATTTTCGTTGCGAGAAAATAATATTAATCCGTATAATTTATTTGGAAACCCGTATTATATCGAACGCCAATAAATTGTACCGCCGATGACGATGAACTTCGGTGAGTCAATGATGGACGGTGATGACGTTCTGAGTCCTAAACTTTATAAATGAATAAAACGATTCGTATAAATTTTTTTTGGAAATAAATTGTATTTTGGGTTGTACGTAAATAAATACGTGATTGTGAAATTGGTATTGGACGAGATTGTGAATTGTTGTGATTGTTGACGTCGATTGTAATCGACAGGTAGGCATATAAACAAAGGAGTTGCTGCCAAAATTTTCTAAAAATTTATTTTTAAAACGTACTTATTTATATTATATTATACGTGGTACCCTATTTGTATCAGATTATGTGATTATGTGTATAATAGCTATACGAGTCGGGTTATCGTATTGGGTTGTTAGAGTTGAGGATATCAAGCATGTCGATATAACTGATTAGGGTATTCTGTATCTGTAGATTCCGGTCGAGTGTTGCAAGGACTAAAGTCGACGTGAAAGTTACCTAGGAATTCTGAAAGCGTTGCAAGGCAAGTACCCCTGACCATTCTTTTATGGTTTAGTACGTATGAATAGCTAATGTTTTATTCTCGTAAGGGAACATAAATGTTTTAAGTTACATATCCCATGTAGTTATAAATCACTGTTTTCAAATTGTTTTGGGGAAAAGTAACTTCGAAAGGTACCTATCTCGAATGAAATGATTTGTGAACTGAATTTTTATATGTGTGCTGATAAAATGAATGGCTTTGAAAGTGAGATAGGTACAAGTGTTTTGAAAACTGGATAAAATAATCATATATGGGATACATAGGGGCCAGAGTAGGCCTATTGAGGTGGCGTAAGAGGCTAACTCATTTGCGCGCACTATATAACCAATTAGTCCAGCAGGTCAGAGACCTAGCTAGTCTCTGAGTTTCGGAACAGGTAAATGGGATGGTAGTTAGAGCCGTCCGGTGTTGATATCCTGATCAGCTATCTTCACATATCCGTTACGTATCTGATTTGGATTTATGATTCCCGTAAGGGTATAAGTGTTTGATACCGTGGTTTTATAAATGTAAATAGCATGCTAAATTTGGACTCTGGTACTTACACAGCACACTACTACATTGTTTTATCAGAAGCATGCTAGACACTGATATCCAGTTATCTCAGTTTTTCATTATATATTGTTGTTGACATGATTATAGCTCTGTTCCTATCATTGTTTACATTACTGTGTTTATACTAGTATTCATATGTTGGTACTGCTGAGCGATTATGCTCACCCTTGCAACCTGTTATGTATATATGTCGTAGATGCCTAGAAGACCAGTCAGACAGACCCGTGTTCCCGCCCCTTCAGGACTTGACACCTCAGAGGTAGTGTTTGTCAGGCCACATGCGGTCTGATGAGTTGCTGAATATAGTTAGAGTGTGTCATACTTTTGAATAATTGGTTTGTAATAATGTGAACCTGAATCATACTTGAACCTGGATCGGATCTTGGTTCGGGGTCAAGTTAGTATATATTAATAATAGTCTTGTTATTTATATTTCTCGTATTTGTGTTGAGTGACGTCAACTCCTGACCCCGGGGTTGAGGCCGTCACACCTAGAGATCCCATTAAATTGTTTCGAACCCAGCGAGGTTCGGGATTACTTCGCGGCTGATCACCTGTTGTAATCCATAGCGTCATAAAATGATTTTGAGCAATGATTTGGTTACAAATGTTTTGACTTGAATATGATGCCATACACCTCAATTTCCGGTTATAAATTGCTATGATGTTAAATTATGTCTTATGATATACCTTGCTGAGCGTTTGGTTCACTTCTTGCTTTTTCATTCATGAAATTTCAGCTAGCAAGTATGGTTAGATTCAAACAGACTGCTCGTTAATACTGAGGCTTATGTGAGAGCTCAGGTAGTATAGTTGGCGTTGGTGTGAGGACCGGTAGCTTTATATAAGTTGTAATAGCTGTAGTGTTGGACTGTTCAAACACTGAACCTTTGTGATCTTGGATCTTGTTGTTAACAACCGTTTGTAATAACTTTATACTTATTCAGTTGTATTTTGTTAGTTTATTTTGGGGCTATGACAGGTGTTGGTATCAGAGCTAAGGTTTAGAGTCCCTGAACAGTCCATATAGGTTATAGGGTATATATACATAGGAAATAGGAGAGTGTAATCAGATATTATTCGAGTAAGTCGCTAATATTTTCCTTCGTATATATATATGTCTAACCTTAGCATCCTTCATAATAGACGAGATATCTTCAAGAGTATAGTTCTTCATGTCTTTGTCTATCAACTTCTCTGGTTCTCCTGCAACCGAAACAACTACCTTCATTGGTTTGTGAGGACCATCATAGATCCTGATCAGATATCCAGAATCTGTGGCTTCCAAAACAATGGCCATCCTGACTTTCCAGATTGGATATTCATCCACTTTCATTAAACTTCACTTTGTTCCAACTGATCAACAAGTAGCTGATATCTTCACCAAGCCCTTACCAGAAGCAACGTTTAGAAAGTTACTCCATGAGCTTGGGATGGTTAGCTATGAGAGGAATTGATTTGTCAGATACCGACTTCTTTAGTCGGATCTTGACACATTAAATCCTGATGATATAATCAAATTCTGATATTGCTTGTGAGTATGTTATGATTTTGTTCAATTTATTTTTCTAATTCATACTTGATTTAAATTAACTATATTTAAGAAATATTCTTGTGCATTAATATACAGTTGTTCGTAATTTGGATATTTGTGGTAGCATAATTGTTAGTTTTTAGGCGCAGTATCTCTTATGCTACTTAAAAGTCGTGCATGTTTAACTAGAATTACACATTAATTTTTCCATTAATAATTCTATCCAATTTCAACATGTCATGTGTATTAGTGTCATGCCATCTCGATCTGATATAATCAGTTCATGGTTAATTATTATTTTCTATCTTAGACATACACTATACACGAACTACTTTTCACTGATTTTTCGAACTCTCATCTCTTCGATCGAAACCCTAATTCTCGAATGGCTACTATTGAATCTCTTTCTTCTTTCTCTGTTATTAAGTATATGTTTAATCGCACTACTTTTTCGGCTACAAACTTTAAAGCCCCTTTGAATGAAACTGAAATTCTTGATGTTTTCAGAGTAATTCAGGATTTTTTAGACCAAAGGGATATTGGGTATGCTCTCAGTGCTCCTTCTAGAATTTGGTTAAAAAATTAAATGCGGATTTTGGAGAATTTAACTGTTGATGCTGAGAAAGGGGTCATTCCATTAACTTACAAAAATCACAAATATGAGATCAATGCCACTGTAGTTGAGGCCACTTTGAAATTGCATGCGCTGAATGGCAGGACACCAGTTGTGACTCCTATTGCAACACTCTTTGAATGGGTCAGAGCGATTGGTCATACTGTTGAATTCAATAAGGTTTGGGAGATGTTCAAAATAAAGTTGAGAAAAGAATGGAATTTCTATTTTGATTGTATCATCAAAGATTTTCTGAATAAGGTATCTAATTTTGATGCTCTTTCATTATCTTCACTGCAGCTAGGTTACTCATTGATATATGGTCATGCTTTTGATTATAGTAACACTATTATGCAATTCCTAATAGCTAGATTTAATGATAAAGCTGGTGGTGTCGTTACACTAGATTCTTATAATTGATTTTTACATATCTTTTTCCTGGTGAAAGTTTTGAAAAAGATGATTTGGTAATGGTCTTTCAAATCAATTTTAAATCTCTGATTGATTTAGAAAAAAGGAAAGATACTTTCAGGAGAGGTATAGTTTTACCAAGAGAATTGTGGGTGTTTTTTTCTAACAAAATGCCTCACAAGTACAGTTTTCCAAATCCTGACACTACGAAACATGGCACATCCAACCTTATTCCTGACCACAGTGTTCATTTTTCTTCACTTAAATCAAAACACTCTATCACCTCTGGTTCTTCCTAAAAGAGTCAGTTGCAAAATCAAAGATGATAGCTAGGACTGATGTGTCTCAGAGACAATCAGGTTCAAATATTGTTTCACATTCCCCTAAATCATTGGAGAAATAAGGCAATAACCAGCATCAAGGAGAATGTAGGGAGAAAGAGAAGGAAGACTACATCTTATGTTAAGCTTGTAGATGAGCCATTAGACATTAAAGTGACAGTGATGGTCCAATTATGTTCAAGATGCCTGATAGACCAGTGGAGGATATTGGTGTTATTGCAGAAGAAGACCAAATTTCTATTGCAGTTGCTGAGCCTGAGAAAATGAGACTGATCAAGGCGGCAGAAAAAGTTCAAAAGCAAACAGATGGTCTTAATGTATTGGCTGATATTGCTCCGGATTAGGAATAAAAAAAACCTGATAAGTCATCATCAAATCTTGACAGGTCTCAAGCAATTCATGACAAGATAGTGACAAATCCTGATCAGACAATTACTGATTCTCAAACAACCAAAGTTGTTGTAATTGCTCAGGAAGGTGGTCTGCAAAATTCTGTCAAGAGAAAAGCAAAGACTTTAATAGTTTATCTCCGTAAAAAGACCAAGCTTCAATTACCACAGAAGGGGCACAGTCCATAAGAACCATCTTCAAAAAGTGATGATGCACCTGTTAATGCCCCAACTACACAAGAACCACCTGCTCAAAGTGTAGGTGCAAGCACTGAGATTCTTTTAACTATTCCATACATTGCTCAAGGAAGTTAAATTTCTGTGGCTGCTGATATTCAGAAGACAGTACAGGATAGGGAATTTCATCAGAAGCACATTGCTCAATTGGATGTTATTATCAATGATCCTATTTTTGAGGGAAGCATACAAGAACCTTCAGTTCAATGGATTGAAGAAGCTTCTACACCTCAAGTCACACAAGAACCTATAGTTCAAAGTTCTGTTACAGACTTCTTTACAAATCCTGATATAGGGTCAACTCCTGACAAGAAGCACATTCCTGACTCAATGAGAATTACTGATGCAGTTGTTCCTGACACAACAAATCATTATGTACTGATTACTTCTGCAGACGCCATTTTGGTACAACCATTCAAGTCCTTATGTTATTCCCGAACAGTCTAACAACAGAATTACAGAAGGGGGGGTTGAATGGAATTCTGGTTTCTTTTGGATTTCTGAAAACTTCTTACGAATATGTATATATATAACAGTTTTTGAATGAGCTAGTTGCATATAAGAAATATTTAAGTATGCAAACACAAATGTTTAAAAACTTTTTGGTGGATTAATTTTTCCATCAGAGATATATATAAATATAGAAGATCTCTGTAATACAAACGTAAATAGCTGCTTACAAGAGTTCTTACAAACATAACTTGAGAGTGTTAAAGATACAACTTACAAATGCTCTCTTGTTATCTAGATCTAATCACGTGTTATTTCATTTCTCTTTCCCATGCAGTCTAGATAGATATAGCATCTTTGAACATCCCTATTTTTCTTGAAAATGGAAATGCTTCTTGATCTTCGTAATCCTGATTACAGGCTGCCACATTCCATTTGTGTATAATCAACCCATGTGACTGTCAAGTTGCTTTCAACTGCTATCTAGATCTGATTATTCTTTTAGACTTCAGCATTATCCATTGATTCTGTTATGAATCATCCGTTGAAGGTGGATTGAGTCATCCGTTGAGGGCTTTGCAGATTATCCGTTGATAGAGTTTCCTTAGCACTTAATATTCTTTCACTTATGTAGAATAACAATGCATTGTCTATTTAAGCATATTCTGCATATCTTGCTTGTAGTCAACATGACTTGGAATTTCTAACAACCTCTAAAACTTCTAAGATATTGTAGTGTACAGGAATGTGCTACAGACTTATTTTAAACATAAGCTACTCCATCGCTTTGATGGTTACAAAATCATTTAACTTATCTACTTAGAGTGTTTTGTAGAGTTATCATTAAGTCTACAACATATTCCTAACAATATCCCCCAATTTATGTTTAATAGAATTATAGACATAAATTCAGGTTAACTTGACGATAACAAAACACCCTAAATAAGATTAACACAGTAAGCAGTAGATAAGTTGCAAAATACTTCAAATAAAGGAAAGTTGAGTATGGTTACATGTCATTTCAAGATGCTCTTTTATCCTGAGTTGATCATTTCTTTCTCCTTGAAACTCTAGACTTATTCCCCAGCTTCTTGTTATTCTCCTCAATTTGATGTTAGAGTTTTCTATGGAATTAAGTTTCATTACCATCATTGGGATCCAGCTTATTTTGCATTTCTCTGAGACTTTCATTTCTAGATATTTGCAGCTGATCTTCAAGTCTGAAAAATCTTCTGACTCCCCTGTCATCTCTAAACTCCATCATCGAGTAAGGTCATAAATGCATTGTATCAACAGTATATGGGATAGTTAACACTCTAGGTAGTGCATTTGGATCTCTCCACCTTTGTCTAATTTGGTTGATCCTGTTGAGAACTTCAGTTTTGGCTATTTTTGTGAAACCAAAATCCTTCTTCATAGTAGAGAACACCTTTATTAGTACAATTTGGCTTTCATTGAGGATTCTGTATATGGGCCAAGTGATCTCGCTACCTCCCTTGTATCTAAACACTAATCTTTCTGGTAGCTTGGTGATAATAGCAATTCCCCTTACTTCATCAAGCTCATCCAGGTAGAGATTGATGTCTGAGAATTCCTTGATGTCACATATGAACAATTGATCATCTTTGTTGACTTTGGACTTGAGCTTGGAGATCACTTTGTGTTGAGGTAGATTTGACATGACTCCCATAATATTCCTCTTTTTTTGTTCTTCTTTGTGGTAGGTACTGGAATATTTAAATCAGGTAAGGGTAGATTGTCCCAATCTATAGGTTCATCCTTCGGTATGAGAGGCTCATCATGAAAGTTGAAGCCTGGATAAACCTTGGTTTTAACATGTTCCTTAGTGGACTCAGTTTATTGACTTGAAGTTGTAGATTTAACTTGATCACTTTCCCTTTCAGTAGGACTAACTGACCTTTTTGCATTGGCCTTCCTTCTAATTCCTTTTACCCACTTTTGTCATGCTTCTTTATACTTTGGATCATCAGCTAAAGTTTTCTTAGTTATTACTGAAGTAGCAAGCATCTCTAGTTTCCTTTTTCCTCCTTTAGTGGCATGCTTCAATCTTCTTTTCTGAGCTTCCAATTTTGCATTTTCTTTAACTTTAGCTTCATCAAACTGAGGTTGTCCAGACATTACACAAATTATCTTTCCATGTCTATAGATTTTTGCTATTCTTTCTGTAAGATTGGCATCTTTGGCGGTCTTGAAGCTTTTAATTGAAGCACCCATCAGTTTTTCTTCATCTGCCTTGGGAGGAGAATAATCAACTAACATTGGATGCTTTACAGACATAATGGCATTTTCCTGTTTGAGTTTCAGCATCACAAAGTTGTTGAACTCATTCTTTATAGAGGGCTCACCCTTTTCTCATTCTCCTAGCTGCATGTCTTTTATGTTGATTGGTTTCAAATGAGTGAAATGTTTCACTAATTTGTATTGATTTTCAATTAAACCAAATATCTTTTCAATTTTCTCATCGGTTTTCTTCATTTGTTCTTTCAGCTTGAGTTCACCTGCTGCAATGTTGATCAAGTCAATATTGTCCAATACTGGTGGCTTTGAGAAAGTAATGGCTGGAACAATTACTTTGCTGACTTGAATGTGCACATCCTTCTCCCCCTCACTAACTTGGACAATTGCATCCTTCTCCCCCTTTTTGTTATCATCAAGTAATGCAGGGGTTGGAGTTTGAGAAGCCACCAATTTTTGAAGAAAGAGAGTCTGATGCACTTGGTTGACAAGCACCTTGGTAATAGAGTTCTCCACTGCTGTCAGCCTAGAGCCCAAAGAATCAATTTTGCTACTCAAGTCATAGTCCTTCCTGATTTTCTGGTGAATGTCTTTCTTGATTCAGGAAGTTTATACTTTATTCTGTCATTGATATCCTTCTTGACTTGCTCAATGTTGGTCTTGATGTCATCCACATCTTGACTCTGTTTGAGAGATTGAATCTTGTGCAGTTGTAGTGATTCAAGATGGGCTTGGAGAAGACATTTGTTATTGGCATCTGTGGTTGCTTGAAGTGCTGATTGAGTTTGATGGATGAGTTTGAATAGAGTAGATTTCAAATTATGATCAGTGTAGTCCTTGATAAACATCCAGGCTGGAGTTCTTGTGGTTGAACTAGGTCCTGCATCCCCCTATGTTCATGCCATCATCTTCCTCATTAGAAGCATCTCCAAGAGAGTCACTAGAATCTAACTCAAGATCATCACCAGCTGTACATGGAAGAGAGTTGATTACATCCTTGGCTCTTAGCATAGAAGCTATTGTGTGCACCAAGTTTAATGTCTTCCCAGCATCCGCATTGCCCTATTCAGCTATAATTTGATATGCTGGAACAGGATGAGTAAATGTCTTATCATCAAAGGAGACATAATCTAAAACGGCTTGATATTCTTACTGAAATAGTTGCTCCTTTTCTACATCATTGACATCCCTTAACTCACTAACAATGGGATCTTCCCATTCTATTGTACCTGCTTTTCTTTTATTATCTCTCTTTTCTTGCATCAAGGGCTCTCCTTGGCTCACCACCCTCACACCCTCACACCCTCACCTTCACCATCTAAGGTGGGACTCCTTTCACTCATTTTTGCCATGCTGGAAGAAATAGCATGCATATGTTCACTCTTTTCCTCTCTTTTTGCATGGAAGCAACCCAGCCTCTCATTCAAATCACTCCCTTACCTAAATCCTAAGAGTGATTGAACAACTATTAAATCATCTACACAAGTAATAATTTTAGATAGGGGTGTTCATGGATTGGTTTGGTCCGGATTCTTGTTTTTTCAAACCGAACCAGTAAAAATGGTTATTTGAAATTCAAAACCAAACCAGACCAATTAAATGCCGAGACCAAACCAAACTAGACCATAAAATAACGGATTGGTTCAGTTTTGAACCACAGTTTGAACTTAATCATTTACTTTGTTTCGGTTTTATTAAACTTACAACCAAACAGTTATTTAAGTCAATGTAATATAAAATTTATTATATATTACATATAAGTGTGTGATATATATTAACAAATATTTAGTTTACATATAACTCTCATATACTTTAATTTAGTTTAAATATTATTAAGTATATGAAGTAGAGTATAACTACGACATATTAACAATTAAATAAGTTTTTATTTAAAAAGTAATTTGATGTTTTTAATATTATATACACTCACATACACAAAAGCATAATTTATAATCATAACTCAAATGTATATACTAGAATTTATATATATTATTATATAACGGTCCGGTTTGATTTAAACGGTTTTAATTTATTGGAAACCATAACCAAACCATTTATGCGTAAACGGTCCGGTTGACCGAACCATTAAAAATAGTTTTAGCAATTTCGGTTTTTCTTGGTTCAGATTGCCATGGTCCGGTCCGGATTCACGATTTGACGGTATATAAGGAGGTGCAAAAATTATTAATGGATGAGTGATATCCGTCGAAGTAGTAGTTGAGAGTATGAACAGATGACTGCTGTTAAGATTATCCGTCGAAGGACAATCATTGGTCAATGGATGAGGAATATCGGTCAAAGAAGTAGAAATAATAGAGATAGGAGTTGAAACTACATCTGCACTAGATTTTGGCTCCTCCATGAAAGTAAGAGACAGAGAATCAGGAACTGATGTATTTATCATGTCCACATCCAGAGAGATAATTGGAGAGTTTTGTGTATGAGGTGTTTCGATAATGAGAGATTTTGGATGTGACTCCACATTTGTTGGAGAAAAATCAATCTGAACTTGAGATGGTGCAGTAACTGAGTCTTGGAATTCAGTTGGAACTGTGTGTGTACCCTGTGACTCCCCCATTAGTTTAGATTTCTTCTTTCTGATATAAGTTTGGGTTTTATCAGTGTCCCTTCCCCTTTTGGCCTGTGCTCTTGGTTGAGAGCTTATTTCAATAGTCACGTCCTTTTGGGAGGATGCAACTATCAATGAGCTAATTTTCTTATTAAGCATTGCAGTCTTTTGGGAGATTGTAGTGTGGCTGGTTTGGATCACACATATATCACCCTCCTTATCCTTGGGGCTTCTTTGATGTTCACCCCTTCCCTCGCCCATCAGACTACCCTGAGCACTCCCCTCAAGTGATGTAGTAGTTGTTACAACTGCTATCTTTTAGGACAAATCAGCGGCTGTCTTCTTAGAATTGGATTTAGATTTAGGTTTTGTGGCTTGGGTAGACATCTAATTGGTCACTATCACAGATGCCCTTGCCATAGTTGAAGTCAAAGAAGTAATGGGTTGAGAAGAGATTGGAGCAGAAGTAGTTACTTCATTTACCTGTTGTGCTTAAAGATTGAAAGATAGTTGAGGGTCACTCCATTATTGAGGTTATTCCTACTCAGATCTGTAAGTACTCTCTTTTCTTGAACCCAACAGTCAAGCTTTTTGTTTGGGTTCTCAATTACAAGGTTCTCAGAAACAAAGTTAGCCAGCATCATAAAGAATCTAGCATAATATATGTTCTTTGACCTCTTAAAATCTCCTAATTTATACCCTAATTCCATCATGACAGAGTTACTAAAGTTAAATACTTGTCATTCAAAAGCATGTATAGCATGTTAACCATGGAATAAGTAAATTCATCAAAATTGCTAACTTTGCCAACAAATACTTTAATAAAAGAATCACAAAAAAAGCTCCATTCTTTTCTAAGGTCCATTCTCCTAACCTCCCCTAACTTAGTGGGAATGAGATAATAACCCATAGACCTAAGCATGGTGCTCACATTTGTGTCTGTATGTGGAACAGTAGTATTTTTTTTAGGCAAGTGAAAGCATGCTTCTATTTCATCAGAATTAATACAGCAATCATCATCTTTCAAAGAAAAAACAATGGTTTTTTCTTTCGAGTTGTACACCGTTGTGGTCCAAATTTGCTCCACAACTTCACAATAAATTACTGGAGACTCAAGCATAGCATATCTTAGTTTACAGTTACAAATGAAGTCCATCATCTTGTGATAGTCTTCAGAAGCAGCAATCTTCTTGTCCACCAGTGACACGAAGTTGTTATTTTCATAAACAAACCCAGACTGAGACATAATCTTGACTATGGGTGCCATTGTTGTGAGTAGAGAGCAGTTATAGGGAAACATGGGTTTTTTTGGAGATGAGGAGAGTAAAAGTCGCTAAGAAATTCAGAGAGAGATAAAGTGAAATATATAAATAAATTCGGCTTTTATACTAACTATGAAAAGGATGAATAAATAATTAAAAATAAAAAAAAGTATCCAATGAAATTTGCCAAAAATAACAGTTTAAAAATAAAGCGGACTGTAGAAATTCCAAAATTAATTCATCGACAGATATACATATTGTAAGTTAAGTCAATGGCTAGGATTTGAAATTAACAGTTAAGATTGAACGAGCTCAACAGATACATGAAGTACTATTATCTGTTGGATAACAAGGTACCCATAAATATTTTAACTTTCAACGGATAAGGATTATCCGTTGAATGCTATCAGGATTGACCTTTAGCAAATCCTGATTTTGGTGTCAGGATCTGACAAATGGCAAATCCTGATGCCAATATTTATTTTCTAGTGAAGATACAATTGTTTAAGGGGGGTTGGATACAATTGTATAAATGTTTTGAACAAGTAATAAAATATTACAGCTTTTTATATTTCTGATAAAAACTTTGACAAAATCCTCTCAAGAAATACTGATGTTCTTGAGAGCTGCTAGGTCGAATGATACTCGAGATCGATACACTAAGTGATGACCTAAATTGTGTTTATATACTACACAACTACAACAAATCAATCTAAGATATGCATTATCAAAAACTAACTGAAACTGATACATATCTTCAACTGAATAGATAAAGTCCTATAACTTAGACGTAAAAGATATATGCTCTATATTACAAGGAACAGAATAAATCCTTTAAGCAGACTAGCTTCAAATACTGATGACATCTAAATGTTGATGATGTATTAAATCCTGACAATACATCAGATACTGATGACACCCGAACAGCCAGATCCTGAGCTTCTTCTGATCATTGAGAATTCAATATATAACAATCTCCCCCAATTTATGCTTAATGTAATGAAGCACAAATTCCATTCTCAATGATGCCAAAACCAATCTACAAAATGTACAAGGAGTAAAGCTTATTTCAGTATCTTCAGATAACTGACAGTTGCTCTCAGAAATAATTTCAATTTTTTTCCTCCTTGTCTTGTAGGACTTTAACAAGCTTTTTCTTCAACTTTCTCTTCTCTTCAGTGTCTTCTCCAAGTTGATAGATAGATGATCTCAACTTAGAAATTGAGCTTTTGCTTATCTCAAGATCACCAATCAGCATGTAGCTTAAACTGACATCTTCATGATCAGGACTGAAAGATAACTGAGGACTGTTGAGAAAAACTTGTAGAACTGCAACTCCCTTTTTCATCTACATTTCTTGACCAGTATAAGTTCTGTACTCAGGAACATAATCACCATTATATTTATCATCTTTTTTCATGACTCTTCTTCTGATGACTTCAAGTATCATAGAAGACCAGTTTCTGGTGACACTATTCTGAACTCTAAGAAGATAGTGAATGTATTTCAATTCTGTCATAGTCTTCATTAAGAGTTGTTGCAAAGTAAAGCTCTTTACTTTACCATCCCTGAAAAAGTATAGAATCTCTTCTCTGACATCATTATCATTTATCTTTCTATGAACAATCTTCATAGCTTTAACTTTCTCAAGATATGAAGGAGAAATTCTTTCACCAAGATTCTCTGTCAGGGTATTTGTATCCAGCAGATCAGATCTTAAAATCTCCATATTAGAATGACCAATGCCTCGTCTGGTTCGAGATTTGATATGTTTCAGTTTCTCATTGTATTCCACCCAAGAAAGTTTCTCGATGGACTTATCAACATTTTCCTGTTCTAAAATAGAATCTCTTAACCCAACCGACACAAATTCAACATGCTTGAACCCTTTAGGATAATCGAATGTATGAATATCTTTCCATCTTCTATCCTTCTTGCTACGAGGAGCATAAATTGTAGACAGATCACTAATATTCCCTTTTGTTTTATGTTATAGCTCCCTCTTTGATTTTAAAATTCTCTGCAAATATTCTTTGCATGCTTGATCAGCTTTCCTTCTGTCAACCTTTTCTATTTCATCAACCTCTGAAGTATGAGGAGTGACTACTGGAGTAAGGGATGAATCATTTAATGCTTTGATCACCTTTTTATCAGAGTCAAAATTAGTTATCAGGTTCATAGCATCAAGATCTACTTTTACCTCAAGATTTATGTCTGCATCAGGAGTTATATTCTGATTTGTTGTATCAGCTTGATCAATGTCAATGGCTGATCTTTTCTTCCTTGGTATAATCAACTCTTCTGGCTTCTGAACTTCTTCATCTTTTTCATATCCTTCATGTCCTTGTAGGGGAACATACCCTTCTTTGGATAGAAAGTTCAGAAAAGTAGAGTTAAATACAGTCACTTGACTTGATTTAGAAGTTCTTCCTCCTCTTCCTCTAGCTCTTGTAGATATCCCACCTTTTTTTCCTCTAGCTCTTGTAGATATCCCACCTTTTTTTTCTCTTCCTTTAGAAGTGTTAGCTTCAACTTCAATTTAAGCCATTAACTCCTTTTGTTGCATAACTGCTTCTTCAGGTGTTAGATCAGGAAATTCTTCAGTTATATACCCAAGAGCACTCCTAGCATTCTTTTGCTCAAACTTCTTGTCTTTGTAATACAAGACAATCTCTTCACCTGTTTCCTTATGCCTATAAGGAAAGAACAACCCTTTAGCATCTGCTAAATTAGAGATTGTAATATCATCATCATCCTCAGGAGCACCAGCAGTAGTCTTATGCTTGGCTTTATAAGCACTAGTAGACTTCCTTTATCCTGAAGGATCATTCTTCTTGGAATGTTGAGGTTGTTGAGCAGTAAAAGCAATTTGAACATCTGTAACTGGATTATTATCATTTTTATCACCATCATCATCAATATCTTTATCCTTTGTCTGAATAGAATCTGGTGTACATTTTGTAGCAACTATCTTCTCCCCCTTTTTGGCATCAGTATTTGAAAGAAGAGAAAATAGATCATCCAGTTTGTTGCCTATAGAAGAGACCTTTTCTTCTAAGGATGAAATTCTAGAAGCCATGTTGTGTTGAGATTCGACAACATCTATGATAGTATTTTTCACACTTTTGAATTCAGCTGAGGTAGGTGTGTGATGCGAAAATCCATCAATTTTCTCCTTGACAGCAACATGAGACTTCTTCATTTCATCAAGATCAGATTGAATTCCTTTAACAGAAATGGTTGAGGCCTTAAGATGCAACTTTAGATCAGGAGTTTGAATTTCATCATAGGCATGATGAATATGTTGCAGGCCAACAACAGATGAGATAGATGAATTTGCAACTCTCCATTTATAATCCCATTATGTCTGTCTAAAATGCTCAGCATCAGCATTGTAATAAGAAGGATTTTCATTGAATTGCAAAGAAGACCCAACATTTGACTTTTAGATGCATCAATTGCAGACTTAAGCTAATCTAAATCAGAATTATCTTCATCACTGTCATTATCAAAATCAGACAAGCCATCGGAAGAATTTGCAGAGTCAGGCAAAATTGCCTTGCCCTTATCCATATTCTTTGCAAGAGATGCCTGTGGCTGATGAGATCCTGAAGGTGATTTCTCAAGTGGAAGTGATGAAAGTGGAGGAACAAATAACACATCAGGATGTTTTTGCAAACTAGCAATCAGTAAGGGATCATCAATTGTAGCTAGTGCAGTTGAAGGATGATTCTCAGTAGGAGCTGTTATAACATCAGGATTTGATCTGTCAGGAGAAGGTGAAAGACCAGCATCAGAACTTTGAACTGATGGTTCTTGTGGAGTCTGAGACATGTGAGCTGCTTCAGTAATGCTTGGTGAAGGTTCTTGTGTACTCTTCTCAAAAATACGATCGTTTATGATTGCATCCACCTTTGACAGTATCTCCTGATGAGTTTGCTTTTCCTTTAGTAATTAAACAGAGTCAGCAAGAAGATCAATCTGAGCAATATTAACAATAATCTATGCAACCTCATTGTCTGCATCTTCCCTTTGAGAAGATGGTTCTTGTGTGACTGGATGTGTTGTAGTTGCTAAATCCCTTTGAGACTTAGGTTCTTGTGTACTAACATCCTTGGCAAGAGGCTGAGTCTTCTTCTTCTTTCTGATGTATCCAACTACTTCTTCACTTTTCCTTTTCAAATGGCTCTTTAAAGTTTTCTTGTGTTCAACAGTTGCCTCATTTACTAGAAGCTTGTAAAGCAGAGCACTAACATCAGTAGTTAGCTCCTTGGTTCCAATAGTGTCAATCAAGTCATCAGGATGTTGATCAATGGACTTCTTGATTTTTGATAAGGACCCTATTGGCATCTGATCATCTGAGTCAGAATCATTTTGTATGATCAGTCTTCTTTTCCTGATTGGAAAGCAGTCTTCTTTCTTCTCACTCTCACTCAGTGAGGCTTGTTTAGCTTTCTGTCCAGATGTGACAGATTTCTTAAACAACCTTTTCTTTGTTACAACTGATGTCTTTTGAGAGACAACAGAGGAGGCTAATTTAGAGGCATGGTGTACTTGCTGTTTGGAAGAAGAAATGCTTGGTTTAGAAATAAGATGGGTGGTTTCTTGATTCTCAGCATCAGGAATTGTGACAGAGGTGCCAGCATCAGGATTTGCAGGCACTTGTATAGGAGTAGGTCTATTTCATAACAGAAATTTCCTGACCTCTCTAGGAAGAAAGGGTGGTCCTGAAAATTTATTCTTTTCATCCCTTTTAATGTGATCAGTGATTACTTTTTCATAAATTTGAAAAATAGGGAGTAATTCAACATCATCAAAAATAGCATTAGGGCATAGAAAATTGAAAATCAGTTGTAAAAATCTAGTATACCCTATTACTCCTGAAGCATCTGCTCTCCTAGCAATTATGAACTGTAATATAGTGTTACCATAATCAAAATTACTAGAGTAAAGAAGAGAGTACCAAATTCTCAGAGAAGTGGATGGAAGAGCATCAAAGTTTGTTGTCTTATTCAAGAAACACTTACTGATGCAGTCAGAGAAAAAGTTCCACTCTCATTTCAGTTTAGTCCTGGACAGTTTTCCAATGGTTGTGATTTCTCTTTGATAGCCTAAAGTCCTTAGCATATCAAACAGCTGCTCAGTGGTATGAGTATCAGGAGCACCATCCAGGGCAGGCAATCTGAAGGCTTGAAGCAGAATATCAGCATCAACTTTATATCTTTGGCCCTTATATTCAAAGAAAAAGCCAGTGTTTGTTGAATTTACCACAGCTGTATTCCAGACCTGCATGACAGCCCTGTATGACACCTTAATAGGATTTGTAAGCGCATACCCAATTGGACATTGAAGTAGAAAATCCTGAATATCATGAAAAGATTATGGTAGCTGCTGATATGTAAGCAGAGCTAGGTAATTGTTAGTGCCAAATGTATTTCCATGAATGATTGTGGTTTGACTGAAGAGTGGTGAAACTTCAGACGTTGTCATGACGTGAATATCTTGTGAGAGAGAGTAACGTGAGATGTGCATAGTGAAACTATGTGTATGATGAATTGTGTCACAGAATTTCTTCTGGTTTTATAGCTTCACTATTCAGAAATAGGTATAACACAATCGTATGAAGAAGGTAACTTAGTGAATTTGACTTCAAATAGGGAACAATTACTGAGTAATAGAATTCGACGGTGGAGTAAATTGCGGAAGTAAAGACAAAATACATATAGATAAGTCACGACACAACTGTAGAAATTTGTTTATTAGATAATCCACCATTAATCATTAATTAAGTGAGACACTAATTATAGCAATAAAACTTACTCAGAGATTATTTAACACTAATAATCTGAATTAGAACATGCTAACCTGTCGTCAGTATTTGAAACATTTTTCTGTTAGGATTTCATAATCTCAGGATATGTCGATTCGAATTTAACAGTTGATTATCAAGATAGCACAAATTATTAGCAAACCATAATTTTAATCAAAACAATCATCAAGAAATACAATTTAAGTAGATGATGTAAAGATTAACAGGCTTCAAAAAGAACATTCACATGCATACAATACGAGATAAGCATAGACTAAATTTTACAATCAAAAGAAATTTCATTAATATATCAGAAGAGTACATTTCATGAAATTTGTAGATTACATGCAAAAGATTACAAGATAGTCCTAGGCTAAGATGGTGAACATCAACATCCTTGGTCTAAGATGTGACAGCCTCAACCCCGGGGTCAAACCTGTAGCTCTGATACCAACTGTGACAGCCTCAACCCCGGGGTCAGGAGTTGACGTCACCAACAACAATACTAACAATCATAATTCAGTCCAACTCATTAATAATACATAACTACGACCCCTTTACCCAGACCTTTTCCAGGTTTAAGTATGACTTAGGTTACTCAACTAACAAAACCCAAATTACCTTACACAATCCTGACCACTAATTTAATGCAACAACTCAACATACCTCATCTGGTTTGAACACAACTACCTCAGAGGAGCCTGACACGAAAGGAGCTAGAACTCTGCCCTCACTACCATGCAAGAATCTCCTAGGCATCTGCAATACATATAAAATATTCTGCAAGGGTGAGCAATTGCTTACTCAGCAGCACCACTATATGAATAACAAGTAAAACAGTTTGAAGTAAAGCAGTTATAGGAACATAATTCATAACTTGCCAGAAATTTGTAAAACAGGTATAAACTGGATCAAAACTAGCATGCTCTATAAAACAAGATCAACAGTCGGGTGTTGTGCATAAAACCATAGTTCAATTTTAACATGCTATTTTCATTTTTAGACCTTCTATTTCCTTACAGGAATCATAAAACCATTTGTCCCATTACGGGGACCCAAAACCATTTGTTCCATTACTGGAATCACAAAATCACAATCAGATATGTATTGGATGTTAGCTAGGGACGGCTGATCAGGCCTCCACACAAATTATCTAGGATAGTTGGTCGGGCTATCACACAAAATGTCTAGGAAAGCTGATCGGGCTTTCACACAAAATCACCGGATCCGCAGGGACTATCTAGGTCTCTGATTAACTATGCTGGACTAATCGGTTATTTAATGCGCGCAACCGAATTAGCCACTTACGCAACGTTATCCAATATCTGATTCGTTTTATCCAGTTTCAAAATCACTTTTACCTATCTCTTGTTAAAATCAATTATGTCACAGCACACTATTCAAAACCTCTTTTTTATTTTTAATCACACTTTAGAGATAGGTATTTTCAGAAGTTACTTTTCCCCAAAAACACATATTTAACAACATTTTCAAACACAGGAGATACATAAATTAAAATGTTTCTGTTCCTGTTCCATAATAAAACAACACTTCATTCATATATACTGAACCATAAAAGGATGGTCAGGGGTACTTGCCTTGCAGAGCTTTACAACTAATACTGGTTGACCTTGGACTGACTTGGACACTCGGCTTTACCGCTTTACTGACAGACTACCCTGGATCCGACTTCCACGCTCAGGTCCTTTGCTGGGAACCTCGCTATGCTTGTCGACTGATCACTAGGTTATCTTTATTTCGATATCACTTCTGGAGTCCTTCAACTAGAACCTACAGAGTCGAAATACCCTACGTTAGGCGTCTAAGTATGCTTGACATATCCTCAATAACACATCTGCCCTTCGATATCAAGTCCCGACTCGTACTTATATACATTATTACAATACACGCCTCAATGTAGGGTTCATGTACTCAAAAATCGGTCTGGTGTTCACCTTCAGAAAAATACATATACTTGTCATTTTACAAAATTAGGGTTATTACTTTCGGCAAAATAGTTCACCACAACATACAATCAGATTTCACATAACACATATATATATGTTTATATATACTCATTGGATAGCCCGATAATTTACTGGATACGCTCCCGCATTTTCAGAATTTGATTTCCCGGAAATCGGGCAGCACTTCGTTTATTTATCAGACTATCCCGTCGAATCAATTCGACGTCAATAAACCAAGTCAATCATAACCAAACCCAATCAATCACCCAACCAATCAACCCAGTAATCACAATTCACCATCCAAAATTATATGCCCGACTTTATTTAAAATAACTAATTTTCGATCCGAGAAATTATTTTATAACTAATTGGTATCTATTTAAATATTCGGCTCATGAATCATCATCGCCAATTATCTAGTCAGCTCAACGAGTTCATCGCTGACGTGGCATAATTTTGACGGTACCCCTACGGGTTTCCTGTCAAAATTTCACCATAATCTACTAAATGCAATAATTATCAATTCGATTAATCATGCAAACAATAATCATATTTATGGAACTGATTATCCAGAATCACAAAAATCACTTCGCAACATACATAACAGGAATACAACGAGGAACCGCATCACACACACGGCGGCCACCTCACCGGAGAAAATCACGGCGGCGGCCGGAAAGATAACAGGCAGAACAGAACTCAGTAACATACACACATATATGTATACGTATATGTATATACCCACCGAGCATAAATGGAACCGAAACCAGGGAGCATAAAACGGAGATGGCCATGGAAAAGTTCATGGCGACAAGGGAGCTACAGGGCGGCGTTGGGGGAGTTAGACAGGAACAGCGGCCGGAAGAAAGGAAGAAAGAAGCAGGGGAGAGGAGAGAGAGCCGAGGGAAAAAAGAAAATATGGAGGAGAAGAAGAGAGTTTTGCAGAAGAAACCAATTAGTTCGAGAAGGAGGAGGAGGGGTAAACTCGATTGAGTTTATCTGCCTTCTTTTCTTTTTTTTTTCTTTTTTTATTACTTTGTGAATCAACAGTTGACACGTAGCAGCTATATTTCCATACTGTCCAATTGACTGCCACGTAGCACTTTAGAAATAAACATGAATGTCCTGCAACCCGGTTTATACTTCTCAATTTGATTTTATCGGGTAAGCTTGTAGTTAAAAATAACCCGGAAAATTGCCAAACAACTTTTAAAATTTCTGAAATAAATAAAAACTAGTAAAATAAAATTTTCAAAATTTTAAAACAATTTCTGAAACACACTCTATACCCGCTTTTATCAATTAAACGAATCGACGCGCGGGTCAAATTAATCCCGAAAATTCCCAAAATAATTTTAAAATTCTCGGAATATTCCAAACTTAAATAAATATGAGTTTCATTATTTTTGTAGAATTCTGGAATTAAATGCGGATTATACAAATAAATGCACTCAGAAAATCATATAGGGCTAAATAATTAAGGAAATATTAATTTCTAAATTTTATAAAATCCCAAAAATAATTATTGTGATTATGAAACCATAAAAACAATCTTAGAGACAATCCAAGTATTTATACAGATAAATTTTGCAATAAATCCACCTTTAAAAGTGAAAACAATTACGTACTACTCAATCATTAATTACACGAACGACCCTATGCATCATAAATCACATATAAACAATAATAGAGCGACACATAGCAGTCAAAACTAGTAGACATTTTTATTTAATTAAATATTTAATAATAGCACCTTTAAATAATATAAAAGTATACGCGTTGTTACATTCTTCCGCCCTTAAAAAGATTATGTCCTCAGAATCTGATATAACTAAACAAGTGAGGATATTTGTCAAGCATATCTAACTCTAACTTTCAGGTAGACTCTTCGACTCGAGGATTTCTTCAAAGCATACTTATTAGGAATATAAACTCCTTTCTATGGATTCGCTCTCAACGATCCAGGATTAGGATCGATCATTTCACGCTGAATAAATTTGGATAAGAGCCCATTAGCTCCTAATCAATGACTTAGTTCAATCAGATATATATTGCCTTAACATTGATACGTGGAACACATTATATATATACAATGCAACTGCGGTGACAACATCAACTCATAGACAACTTTGCCTATATTTATTTATACCTCTAACGATTCAATACCTTTAGGACTCTATTTGTCCCTTCTATTCAAACTTAACCAATCTCTTTCAAGATGAAACGTTTACCCGCACCAGCGGTCCTAATTCTATATCCATATTCTTTCGACGCAATTCCGTTTTCTTTCTTTGCCTATCCCGAGTTGTTTCAACTCTTTTCTGAATCAATACCACTACACTCTTGATCGCCTGAATTAATTCAGGACTTAACAATATCTCTACTCCCACTTTCTCTCAATAGAGTGGGGACTTACGCTTATGTCCACACAACACTTCGTGAAGTAGTATTCTCTTACTAACAGGGTAACTATTATCATAGAAAACTCAATCCATGGTAGGTGATTACCGCAGTTTCCTCTTTAAACCCATTATATATACTCTCCACATATCTTATAGTGTCTGAATCACCTTCTCACTTTGACCTTTATCTAAGGATGATAGGTAATACTGATTTTCAATTTAATTTCCAACATCTGATCGCTTCTTAATCATTTCCATCAGTTAAGGCTGGGAAATAATCTTATATACTAACTTCTCATCACCTTCAGATACTCAACTTCAATTCCCACAATTTCCAGATCCTTTACTGATTCCTTAGCAATCTTAATCACATTTAATCATTTTTCTCTGCACGAGGCATAAACTATTACACTGGCTTTGCTTAAATGGTTGTTAGTGAAATACTCAAAATCTCTTGTTATTTCCCACCGAAATTCATACTTTAAAACTTAGCGTATAATTGTTTTCCTTCTAATTTCCGTAGGAAAATCCTGGGGCGTTCTACACAAACTTTTTTAATCCTTAAACAGCTGAGGATGTTATCAATAAATACAATTTGCTTTTCCAAGTATTCCTTATACACCATGTTTCTCGATTCCTTATAGACATTTGATGCACTTATTACTCCACATGATATTACCAGAACTTGCAATGCTCATAATTTATCTTAATCGCAATCTTTGACATGTCCTCAGGCTGTATCTTAAGTCAATCCCGTAGAAATTACACATTCCTTGAATTAGATCACATAAGTAACCAATTCTTTATAGAGGTTACCTATTCTTATTTATCATTTTGTTAAACTCCCGATAATTATTACACAATCTCATAAATTCATTCCTCTTTCCAGCAACATCACTGGTGCATTTCAGGGGTCTCTATCTATTACACTCACTTCCCTTTCAATCACTTTCACAATTATCGCACTAATTATTTCGTTCCACTGACTTCTAGAGATTCCAGGGCATTTATTTATTACTCAAAATTCCTCTAGCTTAAGTATTCTCTTCTTCGTATCTTTACAGATGGTGGATCTACCTTATGTCCTTAACTTATCACTTCTTTTCTCGCATGATTGGAAGAATTTCTTATATTGCTTCTGCATCCAGAAACTTACCTTACTATTGGCTTCTATACACTTTATACTTCACTTCTTCTAAAAAACCGCTCCTTACCTTACTACAGGACAACCAACCCGATCCTAAAATCACATCGAACTCTTCTAGCTCGAAGGGTGGCAAATCAAGTGAAACTATATCCAAGTTCTAAATGCTCGATCTCTTGGTCCTTTTAGAAGTTCTGCCTCTAGCTATGCTGGATGTTGGCCCTTGGGATATGGTATCTTGAGTAACCGTTCTACAACTCCTTGCAATATGCCCAACTTTTCCAAAATTATAACATGTAACTCCTGGATTTTCTGGATTACATTCTGAGGCATAATGACCCTTATGTCCACACTTAAAACATTGCACATTCTTTTTGCACGAACCACTGTGTCTCCTGTCATAGGACTTACAATCCACTGCTGACTTGACTGACTGAGCTGGAGTGGAAGCAATTGAAATAGCACTAGTCCTAGCCTGAAATATACTCTGTCTCCGGAATCCTTTACTCCTGTTTCGGCCAAACCGATTCTCAAATTCCTGACTGGATTCTCTTTGGTCTACCTTGTCCTTAACACCTTCCGACTTCCTTTTCTTATCACTTTCTTCCTTAACAGCCAACTTCTGGTCACTTTCCATTACCAGGATGGCCTGAACCATAGAGGAGTATGTCTTGAGTTGCAATGCCACAACTCCTCTATGAATTTCAGGCTTCAACCCTTGCTGAAACCTCCTTGCTTTCTGAATCTCCGTACTTACATACTCAGGAACTAATCGGGCCAATTCTGTAAACTTGGCCTCGTACTCCAACACACTTCTCTCACCTTGTTTCAACTCTAGAATCTCGACTTCCAACTGATTCCTTAAATCATCATGAAAATACTTTTCCAAGAATAATTCTGTAAATCTTGCCCAAGAAACAGGGCCTTCTCCTTCCAACACTCGAGTAGATTCCCACCAATAATTTGCTTCATTCTTAAGAAAGTAACTTGCCTAATCGGTCTTAAGATCATCACTTACTTGCGTGAGGGTAAATGCCTTCTCCATTTCCTTCAGCCAATTTCTGGCAACAACAGGATCCACTTCGCTTTTGAACTCTGGGGGCTTAACAGACTGAAAGGATTTAAACTTAGTAGTTTGGTTTAGCTCTCCTTGTTGATGTTGTTGCTGCTGAATCTGTTGGATTAACTTCAACTGTTGTTGCTGTTGCTGGCGTAACAAGTCTAGAGTTTCATTTATAACTGGAACCTCCGCCAAACTACTACTGTTTTCTTTAGACTGGTTAGCTTTCTTGGGTGGCATTTTCCTGAAATATAACAGGGAATTTATTCAAAACATAATGAGAATGTATAACAAAATATCACCGTTCAAACGGTGCACCTGTGTCAGGAAAATGTTGCCCAATTAAAGCACCCATGTCCCTATTCTTAGGTTCCATTTATAAAAGATATCTAGATCAGCAACACTAGCAACAATACCAACGATAACAGTAGCAGAATCAACAACAGCTTAGAAAACTGGAATATAAAGGTACTAAACATTATGGTATGCTTTCTCAATACAACAACAACCGAGCAACCTTTTAGCACCATTAAAATACAACATTAACAAATTCCATATACCGCAAAGCTAGACGGGTTATCCTAGGCACCACCAAAAAAGGGTAAACTGATAAGTCAAGTTAAACTTAAGAATCACAGACTTGGCTAAAGCACTAATCTGAGTTTCAATCAACCATCCTTCCCAAGAAGATTCCTTATCTTTTATAATTGACCAATCTTCCACGGAGTTATATTTTCTAAAACTGTAACCTTCAATATCGAATCATGAATCCTCTCTACCATTTTCATTTCGAAAGTAGCATCTCAATGTAAAATTTCTGTTCCTCCAAACAGTCAACTCTTGTTTACTTTCCATAACCAGGACTGTCCAATTACAAAAGCTACTAGCAATTCATTGCCTCGAGACTTTAAAGGAAATGTCAAAGTCAAAGAATCAATAATACAGAGAGGACAAGAGAAAAAAACATAGGTATGACTGAGAGCAACCATACAAGTACATAAGATGGCCAGTCTTAGTACCGCATAGCTCACAACACATACTTCGGTGGCGTCCCACCAAACCCTTTTGCCACACAGACAAATGGTCAACTCATATGCATTGTTTGCCCCAATCAACCGATAGAATCTCCAAAAAATGAAACAATGTTAAAAAGAAAATTAGGAAGGGGTAGATCTGATTTGTAATGAGATCAACAGAACCCTAAGTAGCTTACTTCGGGTTCACAACTTTATCACAGGAAAAATAAGCAACTTATGGAATAGGAAACAATCTCTGGAAACAAAATACATTTCAAGCAAGAAATAGAAGGGTTCGAAGATACCACCTCCCGTTCTGATCCACATTCACTATAAAACTTGGTCGTCGTAGTAGCCCCTGACTATTATCATGCTATCCGAACTTCTCAAGGTCACACAATCAGTCTAATAACATTCCTCATCATAGAAAATATGATATTTAGAAATGATGTTGGTGTCTCTTTAGCTGATACATCAAGGCTCCGCTCAGAAGCTGACTTTTCTCAATCAGACTCGAATTCTCGAAAGAGAAACTAGAAATCTCTATCAGACATTACTAATAATACATATACGAAGGAAACGTACTCTAGGTTAGGGCAGTTCCAACCAATCCTCAATAGACGTCAGGGTTACGCTTCCGAAACCCTTGACTAAACTCATAGACTTGCTCCTCTGATTGAGTTGCTGACTCACACCTATACATAAACCTTCTTGCACTCTTTTGACTCTATTTTTAACCTAAATCAGGGACTCAAACCTGTAGCTCTGATACCAACTGTGACAGCCTCAACCCCGGGGTCAGGAGTTGACGTCACCAACAACAATACTAACAATCATAATTCAGTCCAACTCATTAATAATACATAACTACGACCCCTTTACCATGACCTTTTCCAGGTTTAAGTATGACTTAGGTTACTCAACTAACACAACCCAAATTACCTTACACAATCCTGACCACTAATTTAATGCAGCAACTCAACAGACATCATCTGGTCTGAACACAACTACCTCAGAGGAGCCTGACACGAAAGGAGCTCGAACTCTGCCCTCACTACCGCGCAAGAATCTCCTAGGCATCTGCAATACATATAAAATATTCAGCAAGGGTGAGCAATTGCTTGCTCAGCAGCACCACTATATGAATAACAAGTAAAACAATTTGAAGTAAAGCAGTTATAGGAACAGAATTCATAACTTGCCAAAAACTTGTAACCCATGTATAAACTGGATCAAAACTAGCATGCTCTGTAAAACAAGATCAACAGTCGTGTGTTGTGCATAAAACCATAGTTCAATTTTAGCATGCTATTTTCATTTATAGACCTTTTGTTTCCTTACAGAAATCATAAAACCATCTGTCCCGTTACGGGGACCCAAAACCATTAGTTCCATTACTGGAATCATAAAATCACAATCAGATATGTATTGGATGTTAGCTAGGGACGGCTGATCAGGCCTCCACACAAATTATCTAGGATAGATGTCGGGCTATCACACAAAATGTCTAGGAAAGCTGATCGGGCTTTCACATAAAATCACCGGATCCGCATAGACTAGCCAGGTCTCTGATTAACTATACTGGACTAATCGGTTATGTAATGCGCGCAACCGAATTAGCCACTTACGCAACGTTATCGAATATCTGATTCGTTGTATCCAGTTTCAAAATCACTTTTACCTATCTCTTGTTAAAATCAACTCTGTCACAACACACTATTCAAAACCTCTTTTTCATTTTTAATCACCCTTTAAAGATAGGTATTTTCAGAAGTTACTTTTCCCCAAAAACACATATTTAACAACATTTTCAAACACAGGGGATACATAAATTAAAATGTTTATGTTTCTGTTCCAAAATAAAACAACACTTCATTCATATATACTGAACTATAAAAGGATGGTCAGGGGTACTTGCCTTGCAGAGCTTTACAACTAATACTGGTTGACCTTGGACTGACTTGGACACTCGGCTTTACCGCCTTACTGACAGACTACCCTGGATCCGACTTCCACGCTCAGGTCCTTTGCTGAGAACCTCGCTACGCTTGTCGACTGATCACTAGGTTATCTTTATTTCGATATCACTTCTGGAGTCCTTCAATTAGAACCTACAAAGTCGAAATACCCATACGTTAGGCGTCTAAGTATGCTTGACATATCATCAATAACACATCTACCCTTCGATATCAAGTCCCGACTCGTACTTATATACATTATTACAATACACGCCTCAATTTAGGGTTCACGTACTAAAAAATCGGTTCGGTGTTCACTTTCGGAAAAATATATATACTTGTCATTTTACAAAATTAGGGTTATTACTTTCGGCAAAATAGTTCACCACAACATACAATCAGATTTCACATAAAACATATATATGTGTTTATATATACTCATTTGACAGTCCGATAATTTACTGGATACGCTCCCGTATTTTCAGAATTTGATTTCCCGGAAATCGGGCAGCACTTCCTTTATTTATCAGACTATCCCATCAAATCAATTCGACGTTAATCAACCAAGTCAATCACAACCAAACCCAATCAATCACCCAACCAATCAACCCAGTAATCACAATTCACCATCCAAAATAATTTGCCTGACTTTATTTAAAATAACTAATTTTCGATCCTGGAAATTAATTTATAACTAATTGGTATCTATTTAATATTCGGCTCATGAATCATCATCGCCAATTATCCGTCAGCTCAACGAGTTCATCGCTGACGTGGCATAATTTCGACGGTACCCCTACGGGTTTCCTGTCGAAATTTCACCATAATCTACGAAACGCAATAATTATCAATTGTATTAATCTTGCAAACAATAATCATATTTATGGAACTGATTATCACAAAAATCACTTCGGAACATACATAACAGCAATACAACGAGGAACCGCATCACACACACGGCGGCCACCTCACCGGAGAGAATCACGTCGGCGGGCGTAAAGATAACAGGCAGAACAAAACTCAGTAACATACACACATATGCATATACGTATATGTATATACCCACGGAGCAAAAATGGAACCGAAACCAGGGAGCATAAAACGGAGATGGCCATGGAAAAGTTCATGACGACAAGGGAGCTACAGGGCGGCGTTGGGGGAGTTAGACAGCAACAGCGGCCGGAAGAAAGGAAGAAAGAAGCGGGGGAGAGGAGAGAGAGCCGAGGGAAGAAAAGAAAATATGGAGGAGAAGGAGAGAGTTTTACAGAAGAAACCAATTAGTTCGAGAAGGAGGAGGAGGAGGAGGAGTAAACTCGATTGAGTTTATCTGCCTTCTTTTTTTTTCTTTTTTTATTACTTTGTGAATCAACAGTTGACACGTAGCAGCTATATTTCCATACTGTCCAATTGACTGCCACGTAGCACTTTAGAAATAAACATGAATGTCTTGCAACCCGGTTTATACTTCTCAATTTAATTTTATCGGGTAAGCTTGCAGTTAAAAATAACCCGGAAAATTGCCAAACAACTTTTAAAATTTTCGGAATAAATAAAAACTAGTAAAATAAAATTTTCGAAATTTTAAAACAATTTCTGAAACACACTCTATACCCGCTTTTATCAATTAAACGAATTGACGCGCGGGTGAAATTAATCCCGAAAATTCCCAAAAAAATTTTAAAATTCTCGGAATATTCCAAACTTAAATAAATATGAGTTTCATTATTTTTTGTAGAATTCTGGAATTAAATACGGATTTTACAAATAAATGCACTTAGAAAATCATACAGGGCTAAATAATTAAAGAAATATTAATTTCTAAATTTTATAAAATTCCAAAAATAATTATTGTAATTATGAAACTATAAAAACAATCTTAGAGATAATCCAAGTATTTATACAGATAAATTTTGCAATAAATCCACCTTTAAAAGTGAAAACAATTCAGTACTACTCAATCATTAATTACACGAACGATCCTATGCAGCATAAATCACACACAAACAATAATAGAGCAACACATAGCAGTCAAAACCAGTACACATTTTTATTTAATTAAATATTTAATAATAACACCTTTAAATAATATAAAAGTATACGAGTCGTTACATAAGAAGCCTGACAAAGCTAATGGTGAAGAGAAATGGATGGAGGATGTTTAATTCTTCTTCCTACTTTCAACAAAGAGAACACCAAGACGAATGATTTTCTCCTGCTGTTTAAGATTGTGGAGATGAAATTCTCTTTGGAAAACAGGAGATCATTTTTTATGACGTCTGGAAGTTGAATCCAGATGTCGTGTGGAATGTTTTGATGGGATACTGGGTTTGGATTCCATTTTGAAAAATTGTCACACTACTTATGTCGTAGCAGTAGAACCAGCTGGAATTCGCCATTCTGTGTGAGAAGTGAAAGTGAAGAGATGTGTTTGAGTATGAGAAGAGGTTAAATGACCTAAGGGTTAGTGGTCATGTAAATAACCGAGAGAAATAGAGAAAGAATATCAAGAGACTAAAAAAATTGACCAATTATTAAGCGAAGAGTTAACTTAATGAATTAACCAAAAGATATCTTTTGAAGGCGCATCTCCCTAGGCTGATGTGTAATGATGACAATGATATATTTATTCATACATGCATATTTAGCAGAAGAAAATTCACTTAATTTATCATGCATATAAAAATGAAATACATCAAATATTTCTGGCTTAATATCAAAAAATACAGCATTTAGGATATATCAGGATTTGATCAGTATACATCAGGATTTGATCAAATATAAATTGAAATAAATTTACTTGTCCCAATTAACCATACCAAGTTCATTCACAAGTTTTGTAAATATTGTTTAGGTAATGGTTTTGTGAAGATATCAGCCAGTTGCTGATCAGTAGGAACAAAATGAAGTTCTATAGTTCCTTCCATGATATGCTCCCTTATGAAATAATATCTAATACTGATATATTTTGTAAGAGAGTGTTGCACTGGATTTCCTGTCATAGCAATAGCAATTTGATTATCACAATAAATAGGAATTTTTGAATATGATAATCCATAGTCCATGAGCTGATTCCTCATCCATCACAACTGAGCACAGCAAGTTCCGGCTGTAATATATTAAGCCTTAGCAGTTGAAGTAGAAATAGATTTCTGCTTCTTGCTGAACCATAAGACTAATCTGCCTCTCAAGAACTGACAGCTTTCTGATGTACTCTTCCTGTCTATTTTGCATCCAGCAAAATCAGCATCTGAATAACCACATAATACAAAATTAGCTTCCCTTGCATAGCAAAGTCCAAGTGAAACAGTACCCTTGAGGTATCTGAAAATTCTTTTTACTGTAATTAGATGTGGCTCCCTTGGATTTACCTGAAATCTTGCACACAAACAAGTGGCAAACATAATGTCTAGCCTGCTAGCAGTTAGGTATAACAGAGAAACAATCATACCTCTGTAAGTTGTGACATCAACTGTTGTACCTTCATTGGGATCAAGTTTTGTAGCAGTTTCCATAGGAGTACTTGTAGTTGCACTTTCTTGCATATTAAACCTCTTTCGTAGATTTCTTGTGTACTTGGACTGATTGATATATATTCCATTATTAGTCTGTTTAATCTGCAAACCTAGGAAGTAGCTCATCTCTCTCATCATACTCATTTGATATCTTGATTGCATCAACTTTGAAAACTTATCACACAGTGTTTGATTAGTTGATCCAAAAATGATATCATCCACATAAATTTGAACTAAAAGCAAACATTTACCTTTATTCAGATAGAATAGGGTTTTATCTATTGTACCTCTTTTGAATCCACTTTCAAGTAGAAACTGAGCAAGGGTTTCATACCATGCTCTAGGTGCTTGCTTCAGTCCATAGAGTGCTTTATCAAGCCTGTAAACATAGTCAGGATGTTTACGATCCACAAATCCTGGTGGTTATTCAACATAGACTTCCTCTTCAAGTTCTCCATTAAGAAATGCACTCTTGACATCCATCTGGAAGACCTTGAACTTCTCGTGAGCATCATATGCCAAGAAGATTCTGATTGCTTCCATCCTAGAAACAGGAGCAAATGTCTCATCATAGTTAATACCTTCATGTTGGGAATATCCTTTAGCCATCAACCTTTCCTTGTTTCTGATGATTGTTCCATCAGAATCAGTCTTATTTCTAAAGACCCACTTTGTGCCTACAATTGACCTGTTCTTAGGTCTAGGCACCAGCTTCCATACTTCAATTCTTTCAAACTCATTCAATTCTTCTTGCGTAGCCATGACCCAATCTGCATCCTTAAGTGCATCTTCTACTTTCTTTGGTTCTTCTTTTGAAAGTAGATTATGGTATAAACATTCATTCTGAGTTGCACTTCTTGTCTTTACACCATCATCAGGATTTCCAATGATCAGATCAGGAGTATGATCTTTAGTCCATTTTCTGGCACTGGGAAGTGTTCTTCTAGAGCTAGATGCTCCCCCTGAATTGTATGCCTCATCAAATGTATTGAGGCTCCCCCTGAATCTGTTGTGTTATCTCCTGATGAAATATTGGGACTTGACTCATGTTCATCTGATGTTGAATTAGCATTAGATTCTGAGAGATTTGATTGAGAAGAATCTTGAGATGATTTTTCAGTGTTAGTACCATCAGTTGACCTTTGTTGTTGCTCCCCCCCCAACATGTGCAGGTTCGTTAGCACAGTGATTATCTTCAGAATCTGAAGGAGTGTCAGGATTTGGATCATTAGGATTTGACAGTTCATTAGAGTTTGATCCAGATTCCAACAATGCATTTTCATTTGCAAAGATTAAGCTTTCATGAGTGTCTTCTTCAAAACCAGGAATCTTCTTATCATCGAAAGATACATTTATGGAGATTACTACAGTGTATGTTCTCAGATTGAACACTCTGTATGCTTTTGATGGCGAGTATCCAACAAAAATTCCTTCATCAGCCTTTGATTCAAACTTTCCAAGCTGATCAGTATGTGTTCTCAAAGTAAAGCACTTACATCCAAATACATGAAGATGTTTAAGATTGGGCTTCTTTTCTTTTAGCATTTGATAATGAGTAACACAATGTCTGTTTATCAGAGTGATATTCTGAGTATAACATGTTGTGTTTACTGCTTCAGCCCAAAAGTAAGTGGGTAGTTTTGCTTCTTCTAGAAGAGTTCTGCCAGCTTCAATCAAGGATCTATTCTTCCTCTGAACAACACCATTTTGCTGAGGTGTACTAGGAGCTGAGAATTATTGCCCTATGCCTTTGTACTTGCAGAATTCCTCCATCTTCTAGTTCTTGAATTCAGTGCCATTATCACTTCTCAGGATTTTCACTTTATGAGTAGATCCATTTTCAATTTGCCTTATGTGGTTCAGAAGAATTTATGGAGTTTTATCCTTCCTCTGTAGAAAATAAACCCATGTATATCTAGTGAAATTATCAACAATTACAAGTGTGTGCCTTTTCTTGTTGATGGACATTATGTTCACTGGTCCAAAGAGGTCAAGATGTAGCATGTGATATGGCTCAGAAATGGAGAATTCAGTTTTGCTTTTGAAAGATACTCTTCTTTTTTTGGACTTTTGGCAAGCATCACAAAGACCATCAGATGAGTATAGCATGTTTGGCAATCCTCTTACAAGCTCCTTCTTGGCAAGTTCATTGATTGAATTGAAGTTAAGATGTGAGAGCTTTTTATGCCAGTTCCAGCTCTCATCTACTGATGCCTTAGAGATAAGGCAAGTAGCTTCCTTTTCAAGAATTTCATGTAGCCTTACTTCATAAATGTTACCATGTCTGTATCCTATCAAGACAGTTTTCTTTGACTTGTTATGAACAACTTCACAGTGTGAGTCATAGAATACAACATGATAACCTCTATCAGTGATTTGACTGATGCTCAGAAGATTATGATTCAGTCTATCCACCAGAGCTACATTCTCTATTGCTACCTTTCCAATTATCAAGTTGCCATATCCCAGAGTGTGTCCTACATTTTCATCTCCAAAAGATACATCTGGGCTAGCCTTCTTCTCAAATTTTGACAGCAGGGATTTATTTCCAGTCATGTGTCATGAACATCCATTATCCAAAGCAAGTGTATTTTTCTTGTTACCTTGCAATCAGAAGAATAATTAATTAGAAGGATTTTTAGGGACCCACACTTGTTGGGCCCTCTTTTTGGACAACTTAAGCCTTTGTGTGTCAGGATTACTTTTGACAGTTTTTCCTTTGTCAGGATTTGTCTTGTCAGAAGCAGATTTAGTAAAACTAACAGAATTAAGCACACAAGCAACTTTATTAAACTTAGGCAAAGGTTCATAATAATTATGATATAACTTGTGATAAGAAATATAAGTATAAATCGAATGCCAGCTACTACCATAATGAAAACAAGGATTTTATGGTTTAAAAATACTGATCTACCCCTCACATCAGACTCGGGAATAGCAGTTTTCATTTTTTTATTCCTCCTGCAATCAATAGCAAAATGATTAGTATTTCCACAGTTACAACAAGTTTTTCTAGGAGCATTGGGAACAACCTTGTAATTTGAATCCTTAGAAATACCTTGTTTACCATTCCTGTTTCTTTTAGGACTTTTTACTTGAGGTTTGTCAGTAACCTCAGATAATTTTTTTTTCAATTATCTTGCTGACAAAAGTCCTATGTTCTTTTCTTTCTTAACATACTTAATGGTTTCCTTGCTTTCCTTTCTTTGAGTTTTATCACTTACCAGTTTTTCTTGTGATACTGATGTTGAACCCTTTTCAAAAGTGGATTTAGGTTCATCAGCTTCTGAAGAGATAAACTTAACAGGAATTTTAAGGGTAATGTTATTCTCATTGTCAACATCCTTAACTCCATCTTTATAGCCTTGGCATTCTTTTCAGTTTTTCTTTGAGATTATCTCATGGACCTTTTTGCCTGAATCAATCCAGGATTTAAGGTTTATTCTCTCATCTTCTAGATCTTTTTCTAACATACTATATCTAGCCTCAAGAATTTTTACTATATGTTTAGCTCTCTCAAATTCTTTCTTCAAATCTAGTTGATTTATTAAGTCAGATTCTAACTGTTCATTCCTAGATTTCAAGATCTCAATTTCAGTTATAAGTCTATCATTTTCTAGAGTCTTATTATTAAAATTACCATGAAAAGATTTAAGAATAGATTTCAACTCAGATATATTCTCAGTATCAAAAGAGAAGAAAGAAGTTTGTACCTTAGACTCAGAGGAAGCAGGATCATCAAAGCCAGCCATCAGTGCATAGCATGTGTCATCATTTTCGAAATCAGAAGGATCCATCCAATTCTTGCTTAAAGTGATCAGGGCTTTGTTCTTTCCTTTATCATGCTTTATTTTCTTGCACTCTAAGGCAAAGTGGTCAGGTTCATCATAGTTGTAACATTTGATCTTTGTCCTGTCTACCTTCCCAGCTTTAGAGTCTTTTCCATCTTTTCTCCCAGTTGACTTCCTTTCACCTCCAGTGAACTTCTTCCTGAAGCTTCTGTTGTTCTTAGACTTCCTGAATTGCATCCTCCTGAAGCCCTTAACCAGCAATGCAGCCATTTGCATTACATCAGAATCTGTCATGTTCTCATCAGTTTTAGAATCAGTATCATCATCAGGATTTGATGATGAATCATCAGTATCTGATTCTGGCAAATTGTTCTTCTTTCGTACAGCTCCAACAGACTTTTATTTTGAAGCTTTATCATTTACTTTCAAAGCAACAGATTTCCCTTTGTTGCTTTTCCTCTCCCTCCTTTGCTGAACCTCCAAATCATGAGTTCTTAGCATGCCGTAGACTTCATCCATAGTAATTTCTTTCAGATCATACTGATGCCGTATGATTGAAGTATGAGTCTCCCATTCTTCACTCAAAGCTCTCAAAAACTTGGTGTTTGAATCCTCTCGATCATACACCTTTCCCACCAAAGATAAATTATTGAGCAGGGTCAGAAATCTGTCATAGATATCAGTGAGACTTTCATCAGGCTTGGCCTCAAAGTGTTCATATTCTTGAATCAGAATAGCCCTTCTGTTCTTCTTGATGGCCATGGTTCCTTGACATTGAGTTTCAAGAGCATCCCAGATCTCTTTGGCAGTCTTGTAGGCTACAACCCTGTTTGACATCACAGAATCAAGACTGTTATGCAAAATGTTTCTTACCTTTGCATCTTTCAACATAACTACATTCTCTTCTGGTGTCCACTCAGTCTTATCCTTCAGCTGATAATGTTCAGCAACAGTAGGAGTTGCAGGCACCAGTTATGTTGGCATGAAGGCACCAGTAGGATTTTCAGTGATGGCAATGGCACTTGTGTTCTCACAGAAAATTAGGATCTTGTCCACATGCAGACCACAGTTGATTCTTCCACAAGATCTGTGCACAACAGCTAAAAGAAGCAATATATTCAGCTTTAGCTATAGAAGTGGAAACTGAATTTTATTTCTTACAAAACCAGGACACTAGCTTGTTTCCCAGAAATTGACAGGTTCCTGTTGTACTTTTTATGTCTATTTTACAACATGCATAATCTACATCTGAATAACCAATTAGAACAAAACTAGAATCTCTAAGATACCAAATGCCAAGTTTTGGCGTTCCCTTGAAATATCTGAAAATTCTCTTAATAGCTATTAAATGAGATTCTCTAGGATCAACCTGAAATCTACAACAAAGACAAGTAGCAAACATTATATCTGGCCTACTGGCTGTTAAATACAAAAGCGAGCCAACCATGCCTCTATAACTTGAAATGTCCACATACTTTTTGGTAGTGTTCAATTCAAGCTTAGTAGCGGTGGCCATGGGAGTTTTTGCAGGTGTGCAATCCATTAAGTCAAACTTCTTTAAAAGTTCATGAATATATTTAGTTCGACTAATGAATATTCCATCACTAACTTTCTTAACTTGTAAACCAAGAAAGTAAGTTAGTTCTCCCATCATGCTCATTTCATACTTACTTTGCATTAGTTTGGCAAACTTTTTACAAAGTTTCCCATCTGTAGAGCCAAATAAAATATCATCTACATAAATTTGAACAAGTATACTAGACCCATTAATATTTCTAAAGAAAACAGTTTTGTCAATAGTATCTCTTGTGAAATGATTTTCTAAAAGGAACTTTGACAAAGTATCATACCAGGCTCTAGGTGCTTGCTTCAATCCATAAAGTTCTTTCAAAAGATAGTAGAAATAATCTGGAAAGTTGGGGTCTTCAAAATAAGGAGGCTGACTTACATAGACTTCCTCCAAATCTCTATTCAGAAATGCACTTTTGACATCCATTTGATAGACTTTGAAATTGGCATGGGATGCATAGGCTAGAAAGGTTCTGATGACTTCAAGTCTTGCTATAGGAGCAAAAGTCTCATCAATATCTATTCCTTCTTATTGACAGTAGCCTTTCACAACCAATCTAGCTTTGTTCCTGACGACTATGCCATTTTTATCCATCTTATTTCTGAATACCCATTTGCTATCAATAGAATTCTTGTCTTAAGGTTTGGGTATCAGCTTCCATACCTTATTCCTTTCAAATTGGTTTAGCTCTTCCTGCATAGCTAAAACCAAATCAGGATCCAACAAAACTTCTTCTACCTTCTTTGGCTCTTCCTGTGACAGGAAGCTGCTATATAGACATTCTTCTTGAGTTGCTTTCCTAGTTTGCACTCTTGAAGATGCATCACCGATAATTAGTTCAAATGGGTGATCTCTAGTCCATTTTCATTGTTGTGGTAGATTAGCTCTAGATGAGGAGGCCTCACAGTTGTCTTGATATGTGACTGAGTTTTGATTAGAAGAATTCCCCCTGAGTTTGTGGATCTTTGACTTAAAGTTAGGGTCCTTTCTATGTGTGATCTATATTGACTTTCAACTCCTATTGATGGCTCAACAAATGTTGAGTTTTGCCTTTTGATGGATGATGCAGTTTGTCTGTCAATGGATGATGCACCTTATCTTTTGATGGATGTAGAATTATGTGCTTCATTTGTTGTTGACTTTCCTGCATTATCCTTTGAGATTATTTTTTGATCACTCTCATCATCACTATCATCACAGTTCATCTCAACATTGTCAAATTTGAGACTTTCATGGAAACCTTCATCTTACGGTCCTTCAATCTTTTTATCATTAAACACGATATGTACAAATTTCATAACAATGTTGGTTCTTAGATTGTAGAATTTTTATGCTTTTCCAACTGCACGCCCAACAAAAATACCTTCATCTGCTTTGGCATCAAACTTTCCATGCTGCTCAGTTTAATTCCTTAAAATATAGCATTTGCAGCCAAAGACATGAAGAAACTTTAGTGTTGGCTTCCTTTTCTTGAATAATTGAAAGGGACTCATGCATTTTGCTTGATTGACCAAAGAAATATTCTGAGTGTAGCATGCAGTCTTTACAGCTTCTGCCCAAAAGTAAGTTAGTAACTTTGATTCTTCTATCATTGTCCTTGCAGCTTCAATAAGAGATCTATTCTTTCTTTCCACCACTCCATTCTTTTGTTGAGTCCTTTCTGCTGAAAACTCATGCATGATCCCATTTTCTTCACAAAACAACCTCATCAAAAAATTCTTGAACTCAGTTCCATTATCACTCATGAGTCTTCTAACTTTGAGATCAGGATGATGGTGATAAGCAAGCAAAGAAGACCTTTGATGCTGTGATAGTTCAAACTGGAACTGGAATTCAAAATCAAACTACACAGTCAATTCAAGTCTCAAAGGGTAGATCACATGGATCTAATACCGAAGTTACTCTTGTTACTCCAAGTTTAAATCCTAATAACAAAGATACAAGTTCTGATTCTTTTCCTAACACTGATAGAGTAATAGTAATTCCAGATTTTGTTAAAACTGAAAAAGAAATTATATTTCAGGTGGATTTATAGATTATTTATGCTTATGTTAAAGCCTTTAATGTTTATGTTAAAGCCTTTAATGTTAAAAATTTCAAGGAAGAAGAAATGGCTCTTGATAGAGAAGAAAGGGCACAGGAAGGAAAAATCAGAATTGTTGTTGATAAAGCAAATCAAGCATACATGAATATGCTTAGAAGATTTGAAAGGAATAGATGGATGAGTACAAATATGAAGATGTTACATGAAAGAGCATAAAGGAAAGCTCAAGTATTTCCAAAGATAAAAAATAAATAAAAATGGAGAAAAATTGTTGATCCTATTTATAACGATAAACCGAGCTTTACTTTTGGAGGAATAAGGATAGATGATTTACCTGTAACTAATACCATGGGAGATAAGCAGCCTTGGTTAGTACAAGCTAAGAATCTCAAGTTGATTGAACCATTCACAAGATGTTAGGTCTGTAATCAATTGTAGAGGGGGGTGAATACAGTTTATGTAAACAGTTCGATAAAGCTTTAACATAATCAACAGTTTTATATTAATCTGATAAAAATGGTTACACAAGTACTCTCTCAAAGGATGAACAATTATCCTTGAGAGCTGTTAGGTTATATGAAAGATATAACAATTCGTGATAACACATATAGTGTAAATCTAATCTATGCTTATATAGTGCATAGTTACACAATCAATAAGTAATCATATTCTAATACAATAAGGAAACCTAATACACATCCATGTATGATGGATTTTGAGATAAATTCCTTCACCACCTTGAATTTCTGCTTTCCATTTCCTTCTCGAATATCTACTGATGTGACTAAATCCTGACGACATCAAATGCTGATCATCAAGTACTGATAGACAAGTACTAATGACGTCACCTTAGGTAAATCTCGATATTAACTTTTGATAGTTTATCTCCTGATATCATCAATTATATCTAACAATCTCCCCCAACTTGTGCATTATGTAATTATGTACAATTCCTAATTGATGATGTCAAAACTATCTAAATGAAAAAATCAAATAAACATATACAATCTTACAGACAGTGATTATAAGACTTTATTCTTCATTCTAAACTCTAACACAGTCTTGAGCTTCTTTAAGAAACTTTTTCAACAGATTTTCTTCCATTATATCTGAGTACTATTGCATCATCTTTTTGTGTTCTTTCAGCTTAACTGTTGATTCGTCATTCTGAAAGATGGCAGCCCTGAGGTCATATAACTTTGAATTTCCAAGAGATTGATCATCCAGTTCCAGAAATTCAATCTTCTTTCCATCAGGATTAAAAGTTAAGACTTCCCTTCCTAGACTCATTTCTATCTTAGCTCCTCCAATAGGCATATCAACAGCATATTCAGTTTGATCAATGTACTTTGGAATGTAGTTATATTTGTAAGGCATCCCTATCTGCTTTAACTGTATCAGGTTCTTTATAAATGCAGACCATCTGGAAGTTACAGGATCGGTTACCTTAATAATTATAGCAACAAGTTATAATTCCTTCCATGGTTTATCTTTCAACTGTTCTTGTGTCAATCTCAACCTTCTCCCCGACTCCAGAAAATAGATCAGTTTCTCTCCAACAAGATCAATAATAATTTGTACTGATATGATCTTTTGTAAGTCTTCAAGCATCACATTGTCTCTAATTTATGTCAGATTTGCACGCTTCCTTAGAATCAAACCATCATCTATAGATGGATCACCATTTAACCTTCCAAGACCACTTGTGATTCTAGGTTTTTTTTAGCATGAGAACTCCCACTTTAAATCTTCTTTAATATTTCAGAGGAATCTCTTCTAGGTGCAGGTTTCTTGTTTCCCCATAGTAACTTTCTGTTTTCTTCAGAAGTAAGTTCTTCCTTATCAGAGTTTATGTTTCCAGAATCAGGATTTGATAACTCAGCTTGAATTGGCTTTGAAGAATCATCAAAATGAGTAGTATCAGAGGTTGTGATTGGTTGAACAACAACATTTGCTTCTTCATTAACTTGAGCAAAATCAGAGGTTAGCTTTAATTTTTCTGCCCAGTCAGCTCCATGAATCTTTCTTCTTTGATGAGCTTGATTAAATTCTTCTTCTTCAACTCTTTCTTCAGTATCAAAAGCTTGAGCTACTGTATAGACTGGATCTATTAGTATTTGAGATTTAGTTGCCTTAGATACTGATTTCTTCTTAGCAACAACTTTGGCTTTAGGCTTTGGAAGCTTGGACTTCTCTCCTATCTTTTCTTTCCCCTTATGACTCCTGTCAGTAGTTAAGATAGCTTGGGACCTACAAGGTCTTTCAGCATCTGCCTAACTCACCTCCATTATGACTACCCCTTTGGTTGGTCTGTTAGAAGGATCATCTTCATATGGATCTTAAGAGATAAAAACAACATCAGTATTTGTTATCTTTATAGAATTCTTGAATTCTTCCTCCATTTTCCTTAGATGTTCTAGATCAACTCCATGATTTTCTTTCTCAAATATTCTTCTACTCACCTCAGAGTCAAATGATTGAATCTTTAGGTCCTTATAGAACAAAGTTGTCTTCCTTCCTTTTACTTTCATATTTTGAAGATACTGACTTGCTTCTACACCAGCTACTATCTCCACAATGCCTTGGTCATCATCAACAGTTGTGACTTCCAGAGTTTGATGAGTTGTAGTAGTCATAGTCAGTTTTTTAGATTGAACTCTTCTTTCACTTCTCCTACTTTCTCCACCTTGTCTAGATTGAGACCTAGTGACAGCTTTTGATGAACCACTAATCCCAACTAGCTCTTCACCTCTTCTCCTTACACTCTCCTTCTGTCCCCCCTTATTACCTCCATCAGGAATTTTATCATCAGCATTTGTCAATGTCAGCTGCTTGCATTTAGATTGAACAATCTTCTCCCACTTTTTTGGCATCATCACCAAGCAGTAGAGAAAAAATCAGCTCTATTGAATTCTGTATCTCTGTAAATTGTTCAAACATTTGATCTTGCTGTAAGGCATATGTCATAGCCTATTTGTATATTCGAGGATTTAACTCAACTTAAATAAGAATGTAATAAGTAAATAGTGGATCTACCGTCAAAGAGATCTCGCAAAGTAATATATGTCAAAGGATTCAGAAACAAGGTTCATCTACAGACTTGAGGAATTAATTCACTGGAAGAAGTTCAAGAAATTGTTCAAGCCTCAGTGATATAAATCAAGATTGTAGATTTAATTAAGTGACGGAGATCTCGTCAGGGTATCAATTAATTACAAGGATTTAATCTGAAGAAAATCAATTATCAAAGTCAAGACATGAAGAAACGTCACGGAAGTTAGTCACTCATGAACCAGACAGTACATCGAGTGTCAACATTGAAGTGGTGGAATTGATTCATAATTCTCAGTGATTTTCAGAAGTTTTTCAGAAGAATGGTTGCTGCTCAAGATTAGTATTAATTCTCTATTAATTAATTAAGTCATATAATTTAATTAAGAAAATAAATTATATCTGCAAAGATTAATTTATTTATTAATTGAATTAATTGATTAATTAATTCATAATTAATATTAAGAATTTTCAGAAGTTTAATTGGATTAAAATTCATTTAAATTCAGCAAGACAAATCTGATTGTACTAATATGACAATCGGTATGACAATCAATAGTCATACCGAAAGTCATGCTAGTACAAATAATTGTCTTGCGAAAGTTACACTAGAAGAGGATTGTCTTGCTAGTTCAATCAGATTATCTTGCTAGTACAAACAATAGTCATACCGCAAGTCTCTCCAGTTCAACAGATTGTCTTGCTAGTACAATTGGATTGTCTCACCGATTGTCACTCCAGTTCATTCAAGTATGTTATTTGATTAAAAGAAGCAGAAGCAGAACACATTCATTATCCAGAACACAAGTACAAACAAGAACACAGCAGAGAAGAAAAAGAAGCAAAATATTTCATCCTTCCTCTGTAAACTTCAAGATCATAATTTCAAGTTTGTAAAGTTAAATCCAAACCACTAGAAATCTTTATCTTGTTCTTGTGTAACAATCTAGAGGATCAAAATCCCTAGAACTTAATCTCAAATCGTGTTTAGCATTTGATTCTAATTATTGCAAAAATAGAAAAAGTTCATGTCGAATTTATTCTAAATTTGTGATAATTAATTTGAGATTAATTCCTTGTAATCGATACAGTTGTTGTAACACCTTTCAAGTTTAATAATATTTTTATTTAACTTGAATTTTGTTTCACATTTTTTATTCCGCATGTAATTCGATTATTGGGTACTGTTTGTATTCAACCCCCCCTTCTACAAACGCATTGGGACCTAACAATTGGTATCGGAGCCTTCTGATTAACGAACAAATCAAGATCCTAGACTTTTGTGATTTTTCAACTCCTTGAATTTTTATTTATTCAAAAATTCATAATGACTTCACAAAAAGTTGGAACCGTTAAAATTCCACTATTTGATAAAGAAAATTATATCATGTGGAAGAAGAAGATGCTATTATTTTTACAAGTTGCAAATCCCAAATATCTGAACTTGTTAAAGAAGGGTCTAAAAACTCCGATGGTTATTGAACCAGAGGTGATAGTAGATGATGTTGTGATTACCAAAGCTAGAACCTATCCAAAAGAGCCTGAAGATTTTACTCCTGCTGAGAAGGAAGAAGCCTCCTTGGATGCCAGCCTTCAATTAATATTAATTGATTCCCTTGATCCCTTGATGAACAGACATGTGATGAACTGTAAAAATTTCAAACACATGTGGGAAACTATTGAGGTGATTAATGAAGGCACAGAGGAAGTTAGGGAGAACAAGTTGGAGATCCTAACCTCTGAGTATGAATATTTTAAATCAAATCCAGGAGAAGGAATTACTGAAGTGTTTGAGAGGTACAATGCGTTGATCAACAACCTGAACATAAATGGAAAATTTTATTCAATCAGGGAGGTCAACAAAAAGTTCCTTTTAACACTGCTAACTCATCTTGAACATAGAATCACTGCCATTAGAGAAGCTAGAGATCTGAGTGAGATTTCTTTGGATAGACTCTATGGTGTGTTAAAAACCTATGAGTTGGAGCAGATTCAGCAAAAGGAAGTCTACGGGAAAGATAGAATGGTTAGCACATCTACTGCTCTTGTAGCTGAAGGTTAACAACAACAACAATCTCAACAGTTGGAGAGAATGGTACAATTTTCCAAGGCTGAGGAAAATGTGTTAGTAGCAGAATATGATCCTCCTACTACAAATCAATCAAGTGATGATTTTTATTCCTTGGAAGAGCTGGAGCAATTGGAAGATGAGTCAATGGCCCAAATTGTCAAAAGATTCTCCAATGTCAGATTCAAGAAGAATCCCAAGCTTAAGTACAAGTCCAACGACAACAAATTCCAGAAAGGTGGATCTTCATCCTCTAACACCAGCAATGGTGGATACAAAACAGGGATGGTTGATCGGAGCACCATCAGATGCTATAACTGCAATGAGTTGGGACACTTTGCCACAGAATGTAGGAAGCCAAAGCAAGTAAGGAAGAACTCTTATGATTCAAATCAGAAGAGTAACTCTGAAAGGGCTTATCTGGCAAAGGGAAGAAGCTGGGATGATACTGATAGTGAAGATGAAGAAGAAGGGAATCTTGCTCTTATGGCTATTGATGGAAAAGCTTCATCGTCAAGAAAAGAGGTAAAATATACTAATGCTGAATTGGTTTATCATCTAGGAGGTAACTTAGATAATGCACATCGTGATAATGAACTGTTAAGTTTACAGATCAAAGACCTTGAGAAAGAGGTCAATGAATTAAGACTTGTGCATATTAATCAAGAAAAATTAAAAGAACAAGTATCTTTTCTAGAGAATAGAGTTGACTGTTATAGAAAACTCGAAACTATTCGCAAAGACAAGATCACCGATCTTGAGACTAAGGTTAGAGCCTACTTCAATTCTTGTTCGAAGGCTAAAGAGTTCTACAGTAAGCAATCTGTTAATCAAACATCTGGAATAGGTTATGATTACAATGTTGCTATTGGAGAATTAGGCATAAACTCCCCTCCCTATGTCTGTGCTAAAGGGAGGGAAGTACCACATGTGCTTAAGGGTGTTGATGAACCCCTCTATAAACCATCAATTGCTGAACCATTTGATGCGACCTCTTCTGTTATTCAAGAAGAAATGCGTGCTGAAGATCTTGCTAATGAGAAGGTTGTTTCCAAGTCGAGTGTGTCGAAAGTTCCGGTCAAAGTTGTGAAAGCAACTGAGACTAACTCAGACACACATGAGTTGGAAAACAAAAATGCCATGACTACCATGCATAAATTGCCTGCTGTTAATCACTCTCATAAAACATATGGTGTTTCTAATTGTATGTCTTGTGCTTTTAATATGATGTCTACTTATTTTAATGGTAAGCATGTTTCCAATGTTAAGACTACTCCTCGTCAGCATGTGAATAACAAGAAGCATGATAGGTCTAAGACTGCTAGTCCTTCTAAGGCTAGAAAGGAGACATTTGTGCCTAAGCCTAAACAAAAATTTGTTAAGGCTATTTATAAGGTCAAATGTTCAGTCAGTGAGAAAGTTGAGACCATTAAAATTAAAAATGTTGTTTTGCCTGACAAAGGACAATTCTACAAGTATGTCGGGCCCAACCAAGTTTGGGTTCCGAAGAAGGTCTAATCCATTTGTAGTGCAGGGCATTAAACATGTGTAACCGGTAGTGTGGATTCTTGACAGTGGATCATCAAGATATATGACCGGAGATAGAGCCCTGCTATCAAATGTGGTTGAGAAAGCTGGCCCCTGGTTACCTTTGGAGATAACAGCAAATGTTTATATGAGGGATATGGCTGTTTGCAAGCTGGGAATGTTATCATTGAAAATTTCTATATTATGCTAGGTTATTATCAGGAAGCAGTATCTAACATATAGCACCAGTGACGAGACTTAAGAATATTACGACATATCAGGCACCTGCTGCATATTACACTTGGAATTGGACTCTAGTAAGTTGTGTACAAGTGTACTCCTGGTTGGTGAGTTAAAAGAGGAAGTCAGTGCACCACAGTTCATGGACTTTGCAGCTGCAGATCTATTGGACTATGCAATCTCTTCTTCACAATCTCACTTCAGGTTGGTATGAACTAGTGTACTACTCAAGCAATCGTCAAGGACATGGTATGGCACTCTAACTGAAGTAATAATTTAATATGAACTAGTAGAGTCGTCATATTTATAACTCTCTTATCACTAGGCACAAACATATTGTTTTATATGTGCAGACAGTTTTAGGAGAAAATCAAACTTCTTTCTACATTAGTGATTTCTTATTTCATGTAAAATCCTTTGAAATCACTATTGTACTTCATTACTCTCAAAAGATTAAATGTATAATTTTCATTCATTATAGATCTTAAGTACATTTTATCTCTCTATTGTCGTATGTTCTGTGATACAGGTTCAGTCTCCAATGACTTTATTTCATTGACAGTCATGAGGTTGAAAACTCACAACGTCTATCCCAGACTGTAAAGACAAACACAGAAACAGAACTAACCAACACTCTCTTACCACTAAATGTAGTATGAATGAGCGTGAGGGAGATAGTGCCTTAGTGCACCACATAAGGAAGGTTCTGGTTAAGGTGATTCAGCATGTATGGATTTTAAATTCTCTGTTAAGCTATTTCCAGATGTTCAACAACATTAGTTCTGGAAATAGGATATGTAACATCTTTCCATTTAGCATTCAATATATCATCAAAATAATCCTGCTTCTTTTTAACATCTAACTCTTTTAGCTTTTGTTGCCTCACATGTTTAGGCATAACTTTAGGGAAGAATAGATCATCCTCAGGATCTATAAGATCATTTGAAGTATCATCTTTTTCACTATCATTAGATTCGGTCTCATGGACAATTCTTTCATTAACAACATGACTTGAACTATTTGGTGAACTTCATCTCTAGCTTCAGCATTTAAGATCGAATTAGAAATTGGTGCGGCATGTGATCCAAGAGCTTCAGAAACTCCCATACCATCAACATTTAGCTCCATATCTTCAAGAATTATAGATAGATGAACTAGAGTTTCAGGATTTACCTCCAGAACCTCAGTACCTGTGGAGTGTTGTAGTGGTCCTCTAGGGGATAGATCCTTATGAATGGACGATTGTGCTACTACATCTTCAGCAACAACAGGGAGAATTTCAGGTGATGGAATAGTAGAGTGAATGGACTGCAGGAAAGTATCAGTACTTAGACCTGCAGGGAGATTATCAGCACTTGGTATAACAGAGTTTATCCGAGGGTCAACAGACTGTTGTTCAGCAGCTTTTTCTTTTATACTATGTGTACCTGCAAAATATGACAAGTAACACTTAATCTCTATGTTCTTTTAAAGTAGTCTCACTACTCCTCACACCACACATCTTATTATTTTCAATAGTTAGAGTTTCCTCACAAGTATTACTAAATCATGGCTCTTATCTACCTTTTTTCCAGGAAAGATCTTGCGTCTCTTTAATTCTATTTATCTCTAAATCTTTTCACACAACTCACAGAAAAGGCTTAGATAAATATGCAATCCTACAGAAATAAGAGGTGGCTAAAGAAGGGTGGTATGTGGTCACACAACTAGAGGTAGTCCTTAAATAAGGTCTAGATATAATCATACCAATAGGATTCATAATATGCATAATAAATGCTGATAAGACAAAATCAATATTTTAAAGTAAATGCTGATAAAGTGAAATCAGTATTTATACCTTGTGAATCTGAAGATTCAGTGGAACTCATAGTTGAAACTGTGGTTATGACAGTATGTTGTTCACCAATTATGTGAACCTCCATTTGAATTGGAGAGGATTTGACCAGGTTACTGTCATGTACCATGGCCTCAAACCTTGTTCTTATAGTAAAAAACTGACACTTGAATGTGTTATTTGATACTATCACAAGGTCTTCAGTAAAAACTGATGAAACGCATGTATTTTTGTTGGTTTCATCAAGATCTACCCCAACATATAGCCTCTTACCAACTGAATGTTGTTCCCAAGTGGTGAGCACTATTTCATGAACCATGTCACTTGATTTTGGCAACACTTGAGAAGTGGATTCAATTGTTTCATTTTTAAGAAGAAATTTGAGATATAAGATTTGTGATATTTTAATTGAGTGTTGATAACTTCCTCTGAGAGAGAAAGAGAGTTTCAAATAATGTTCCATGTCCCATAGTATCAGACTTTTAAAACATGTATTTGTTTAGGCATTTTGATAGACAAGAACACTCAAATATCATAATTCTCATGAGATTAGAATTAAACCTTTCATCAATTTCTTCTGTGACATTAGTTGCTCCTTGATATTTTATATATGTTCTTCTATTTGTCATAGTAACTCAAGTAGAAATCAATTTCACATGCATTATTGAAATATTCAGATTCAAACATGCATTGCAAAATAGAAGATGAACATGCATAATTTATATAATGCTTAATAATAGAGGAACAATTAATTATGCATCATACTTTTAAGAGACATTAAGAAAGAAATTTTTATTCATAATATAAGATGAGAACAAAACAGAATCATAAAATAGTCCTAACTTCTAAAAGCTAGAATCTATTTTTAAAAACTATTCCGTCTTCAGCTTCTTTACAGCCTCATGTTGCTTCATAGCTCTGCGATGATAAATTCGTGATATGGAGGATGCAAGAGAAATTATATTCTCTTGCAATTCCAGAGCTTAAAGACGACGCTGCTTAGTCTCTTCTGCCCTGTGTTCTTCTTCCAGTGTAGTCTCCAGTTGGAAAAACTGGAGATCCATCTGTTGCTCGAAGGTAAGATCATCATATACTGACATTGAAACATCTTGAGGATGATAGATCTGTTGGTTGATTTGGACTCAAAGTCCAAATGGATCATAATATATACGACCCTCAATAATGATGTTAGCAGGGTAGTAAACCCCTCCGCGAGAGCGAGTGAAGAAGATGAGAAGTTGTGTTTTGAGTAGAGTGGATGATTTATGAGATGAATTGCATGTTTATCTAGGAGAGAAAGGAGAAACAAAAGAGACGCTTAGTTAACCAAGAAATAATTACTACTGCATGCATGATCTTACGCGTATCTAGGCACATAAAAGTAAAGTCTATTTTCTAATCTCCTATTTCCAATATAAAACAGATACTCGGTCTTTTTTACGGATATGCACGTCATTAGTTACTATATGTAAACAAATAATAATTACTTACCCACTTTCAAATAACTTCATACCTGTAATCAAAATACTAATTAAAGCAATATTTGAACAAATTCAAAAATTATCATCAGAATATAATAGTCAATCAGAGTTTGACCATTATCAGTATTTAATAACTATCGGGATTTATCAGTAAAAACAAGTTTAACCAATATCAGACTTTAATAACTACTGTCAGGATTTATCAGTCAACACTAGTTTCACCAATATCAGATCATATACACATAATCAGAGTGTAACATGTAGCTACTGGTTGGGATTAATAGAAGCTAATTACATGCTTTCATGGAATCAGAGTTTAACATTATAATCAGTATTTAGCAAGTATTGATACATTATCATAAGATACCACACTCTAACTATCAGTAGTTATTCCTAATTATCAGAGTTTAAAAAATGTCCTAATATCATTTCCAATTCATTCACCAATCTTGTAAAGGTAGCTTCACAGAGAGGCTTAGTGAATATATCTGCTAATTGCTGATCTGTTGGAACAAAGACCAATTCCACTGTACCTTCTTCTAAATTTTCCCTTATGAAATATTACCTAATGCTGTTGTGTTTAGTCATCGAATGTTGTACTGGATTTACCGTCATTGCAATAGCACTTTGATTATCACAATATATAGGAATAACATAATACTCCAACCCATAATCCAGTAAATGATCCTTCATCCATAAAATTTGAGCACAACAGCTTCCTGCAGCATATATTCAGCTTCAGAAGTTGATGTGGAAATGGACTTTTATTTCTTGCTAAACCAAAAAACCAATCTGCCAACAAGAAATTGGTAGCTTCTAGAAGTGCTTTTCCTGTCTATTTTGCATCCTGCAAAATCAATATCTGAATATCCAATTAACTTAAAGTATGAATCTCTAGGATACCATAATCCAAGATTCATGGTGCCTTTGAGATATTTAAAACTTCTTTTCACATCTAATAGATGAGGTTCCCTTGGATCAGCTTGGAACCTTGCACAGAGACAGGTAGCATACATGATATCAGGTCTACTAGCAGTCAAATATAGGAGTGAGCCAATAATATCTCTATAGTTAGATATATTTGAAAGAGATGTGTCCTAAGTCCAATCATGTATGATGATTTAGCAATAACTTTTATGTAATCTATTTTGATTTCATTGATATTAATAAAAGACTTGTTTTGGTTTTATTGTGGGCTTTATCTATTAAGTGTTTAAAAAAGATATACCATATTTTAGAGTAAAGCTTTTTATGGATTATGATGAGATCATAATAATGAGACCTAAAAGATGATAACTCTAAACTTAAATATTTCCTGGTCGTAGGATTACTAAATGGTAATTAGTAATCCGCAAAGATCGGTACATACTATGCTTGCTTCATTATGAAGGATGTATGTTCTCATAGGCATTTGTGTGGTGACACTATAGCTAGTATGTAGGTGTTTATTATAGAATAATTTCACTGAACATGACTCACACAGCTGAACAACTGATGGAGTTCACTCACGTGTCAGCAGTTGTTCATATAGTGATAGTTGTACAAGTATCCTTAGACTTGAGGTCATCATAGTCATCTTGTGTACACTGAACTATGCTTTGGTTTAGTTCTTAGTCTCAAGGGACAATTATAAGGGCTCTACTGGGTATAGGAATTTGTACACGAAGATAGTGTATGATCAATAAAGGATCTACCCCTTCCAGTGAAGGAAGAAAATGTTCAATGCTGAACCACTTATGTTAGTTCAGGAATCTCTGGCCAGCGTGAATGAAATTAGAAAGGAATTTTTAATTTACATTAAATAGAACTAAGCATAGTGAATGGGAAATCAAGTGATTAAATAAGATAGACTTGACACAAGTTCCATGCCTTATATTTAATCATGACATTGCAGAGTAGAAGGAATTAATTATATGGTAACTACTCACTGAATAGGTTCTTGGTATTCTAAGCAGTGAATTCGTATTATCCGGATAATCGCGATATGCTGAGAAGTATCCCTCACGATGTAGAATAAATATGATTAATTAATTAATCATATTTAATGAATTAGAGAATTTATATAAATAATGAGAAAATAGTTTTATTATTATTTATTTCTACTATCTGCTTAATATTGAACCTACAGGGTCACACCATAAAAGATAATGATTTAATGGTGGAGAAATTAATTAATAATAGTTGATAATTATTCATTTATGAAATAAATAATTAATTGGCAAATTTAATAATTGATTAAATGAGATTTAATTGATTATAAATTAATTAAAAAAAGGTTCTTAATATTGTTAATTAAGAATTTAATTTTTGGAAATAAAATCAAGAGAGAGAATTATTTCTAAAGTGTTTAGAAAAAGGATTAATAATTAAAAGGTGTTTTAATTATTAATAAGAATAATAAAGGGTTAATAATAATAATATTTTATGGGAAAATTTTCAGCTGAAAATTTTGCCTATAAATATACTATTATAAACCCTATTTTTGCCTTAACCCAAATAATTAACCCTAATTCTAAAGTAGAACAAGAGGTAGGCAACTAATTCTCTCAATCTCTTCCTCCTCCATCACATTGTACTCTTGGTGGATACCGGTGGAGTACTTCACACTTGAGGAGCAGCTGCTGGGGATTTCCGTTCATCATTTTTGGATCGCTATTAAAGACCTCCATATTTCCATTAACGTAAAGCTTCTTAAGGTAAACATACTGAACTACGAATTAAATATTATTTTTTGCATGGATCCTGCGGAGGGTTTCGTTTTTTTAAGATATAAATTTACGTTTTCGTTGCGTCTATGTGCTAAAAACCCTTCAATGGCATCAGAGCTACTTGCGAAAAGTTTTTAATTCGTTTGTGTTAAACTGTTTTCGATATATGAGCATGTACGTGATTCGCCATGATTTGATGTTGATATAATATGCTTATATATGTATGGTTTTGAATATATGATATTCATGTGAGTTGTATAATCATAAGATGATTATGTAATTTGTATATATACTGATATATACATGATTTATGTTTGTTCTAATTATGAGAATAATATTAGATCGGATTCTGAATTGGCTGCTGCAGATTTGCTAAAAAATGGGTCTGGTGTCCGATTTACGCAAACGAATACCCTATTCCATAGGTAAATGAGCGTCTAAACAAAACTGATAGCTGTAGCTAAGGCGTTTGACGTTGTTTACTGCCCGTAAACAGTGATTCTTATTTTTCTGATTTGATTCTGATTTTTCTGATTTTTGTCATTTTTTTTATGATTAGATCATGGATAATATGATATGTTAAGATCAGATTATGTGTTTTAACATGCTTTTATGTGCTTTATTAGCATGGTGGATGGTTATGGCCTTTCGACCTTAGTGTAATGGTTTTGGTTTTGGTTTTAAATACGACTTGCATGTCGTCAATCTTTGTAATCATAAATCTCGAATGTAACTCGAGTTATTCTTGTAAGTTCATTAGATTAGTTTTACTTTCAATCATGTAATGTAATTGAAGACTCAAGAAGGCTATCCAATGGAGGTGATACAAAGAAGAAGACGAGGCATACAAGAAGTCTAAACAAAGAAGAAGACTTATGTAATAAGTAGTTGTATTTATTTCCATCACCATATTAGATTGACCTTGATCTTTATCATGAGCTTGATAAAGATCACATAGGATGGGGCCATAACCAAACACATTTACTTTATTGCACTTTACATTTACTTGTTTATTTAATTTTATATATGAGATATATGCCTATGTTTACCATGCGATGATAGATTTAGGTGAACTTAAATCAATATAAGGCGTGCTCTAGAAAATCTAGAATAGGAATCGTTTCTTTCCTTAACAATAATATTATGAATACAATCATGAGATTCTTGTGTTTATGAAACACGTAATTAAATATGAATTTTCAATATTGAGAGAAAGGATGATTCTGTTAAAAGCAGATTTCTATCTGTAAGAAAGGGGTATTAATTGACGCCTCTTGACAATGCTCCCCCCGATCTGGGAATCATCTGATTATCGATTATTGATTTGAAATATTTAATTTAAAAGGAAGAATCTCTTTATAATATGATTATGATTGTAACATAAAATAATCCCTCTAAAATTAAATAATATCAAGTAGTAATTGGCCAATGACACAACGGGCTTGTGTCGGTCATAGCCTTCCAACATGGTAGAAAGTGGTTCTTATTTTTAAATTATTGTCGTTTCGTGCTACAGCCGAGGGCTTTGATTTCGAAATAAGAAATACTTGTCTATTACATGGAGATGTGTACATTGAATTAGAATCTAATGGTCGTTACGTGCTACAGCCGTGGGTCGTTGGAGACTGATTCAATTGTACGAAATGTTGGGTTAGACTTGACTTAGAATATTGAGTTTGTCGTGCTACATCCGTGACTCAATTATTCAAGAGGCTAAAGTTTTATTAGGGAATAACATAAGATATAATTGACAAGAGTTGTCTGCCTATTGAACATCACATGACGTTTCGTGCTACAGCCGAGGTTGTGTGATGGAATGTAGGATCCCTATTCCCACTAGCATTATGAATGCTTATTTTTCACTTAGGGGTTGTATAAATTAGATAAACTAGTGGGAGCCACTTATGAATAAAGACCCGATTCATATAGTGTCTTGAAATGAAATTGAATATTTGCTAAGTGTTATTATGTGTTCATCATTTACAGATTTACTATATTCGTTATGTCTTCTGCACTATCACTCCGGAGTATACTAGATGCTCACAAGTTGACTGGTCCTAATTTTGCTGACTGGCTTCAAAACTTGAAAATTGTTCTCAGGGTTGAGAAGCTGAAATATGTGCTTGACTCACCTAAGCCTACTGAACCAGCTAGCGATGCACATAATGATGAACATGTTGTGTATCGTAAGTGGATAGATGATGCAAATATTGCTCAATGCATCATTCTAGCTTCCATGAACATTGAGCTATAGAAGCAACATGAACATATGGATACTCACACTATCCTTAGGCATCTACAAGAGTTGTATGATGTGGCAGGGAGGACAGCTCGATATGAGATATCGAAGGAACTATTCGATTGTAGGATGTCTGAGGGATCATCTGTAAATGACCATGTACTTAAGATGATCAATTTGATTGAACATCTTAGACAACTTGGTTTTGCCATGGATGGGGAGCTGAACCAAGACTTGGTCTTGCAATCACTTCCGAGTTCATTCTCGCAGTTTGTTATGAACTTTCACATGAATAAGCTGGATGTCAGCCTGCCTGAACTCCACAACATGTTGAAGACTGCGGAATCGAATTTCCCCCCTAAGAAGAGTTTTGTTCTTCTAATTGGTGAAGGTTCCAATTCTAAGAAAAGGAAGAAGAACCCTTCCAAGAAGAAGAAAGTAGGTGAGAAAAAGCCGGTTCCACCAAAAGCTGAAGACCCCAAGAGCAAAGTTGTTTGCTTTCACTGTAACAAGGTGGGGCACTGGAAGAGGAACTGCAAGGTTTACCTTGCAGAATTGAAGAAGAAGAAGGGTAGTGAGACTACCGCTTCTGATTCAGGTATGTTCATGATCGAAGTTAATATATCACTAAGTCAAATTTCTACTTGGGTATTAGATACGACCTGTGGTTCTCATATTTGCAGTTCGTTGCAGGGACCAAGGAGAAGTAGGACTCTTGAAGAAGAGGAGGTGATTCTACGGATGGGAAATGGAGCAAGAGTTGCTGCTGAAGCTATAGGATCATTTCATTTACATATGCCTACGGGCAAGACTATTGTTCTAAATAATTGTTATTTTGTTCCCTCGATTGTGAGGAATATTATTTCTATTACATGTTAGACTTGGCTGGATTTTTGTTTGTTATTCAGAATAATAAATGTTCAATTCTTAGAGATAACGTTCTTTATGGAAGTGGTATTCTAAATAATGGTCTGTATGTATGTGACGTAGAGCATAATTTACTATAAATTGAACATACTAATAAAAGAAAAAGGGATGATGAAAATCTCACTTTCTTGTGGCACTGCGGACTTGGTCATATTAGTGAAAATAGACTGCGGACATTGCATAAGGAAGGGTTACTTGACCCCTTTGATTTTGAATCATATCATACATGCGAGTCTTGTCTATTGGGTAAAATGACCAAATCTTCATTTAGTGGACATGGAGAGAGGGCTGCAGATTTGCTAGGATTGGTACACACAGATGTATGTGGACCAATGTCTACGCAAGCCATGGGTGGATTTTCATACTTCATTGCTTTTATAGATGATCGATTTAGATTCAGATATGTGTATTTGATGAAACACAAGTCTGAAGCCTTTGAAAAGTTCAAAGAATATAAGTATGAAGTGGAGAAACAAACCAAACATAGTATTATAACTCTTCGATCAGATCGAGGTGGTGAATACTTGAATGGAGAGTTTCTAGCTCATCTCAAAGAAAATGGTATAGTCTCCCAGTGGACTCCTCTATATACTCCACAGTTGAATGGGGTATCTGAAAGGAGAAATCGAACTTTGTCAGACATGGTTCGGTCCATGATGAGCTATGTGAATCTTCCAGTATTCTTGTGGGGTTATGCATTGGAAACCTCAGCATATTTACTGAATAAGGTGCCTTCCAAATCTGTTCCTCAAACTCTATATGAGATATGGAAAGAAAGGAAACCGAGTCTTAAACACGTTAAGATTTGGGGATGTCTAGCTTATGTCAAGAAAGTTGACCCGGATAAGCTGGAATCTCGATCTGTAAAATGTAATTTTGTGGGATATCCTAAAGAGACTTTAGGGTATTACTTTTACACCGATCATCGGGTGTTTATCTCCAGACATGCTACCTTCTTGGAAAATCAGTTTATCCTTGAAGGAAACAGTAGGAGCAAAATTGAACTTGATGAATTTCAAGAAGCACAAACTACTTCGGATCAAGTGGAAACACCTGTTCAGACTGAACAACCTTCTGTAGAACAGCCCATTCATAGGTCAGGGAGAGTGTCTCGCCAACCTGAGAGGTATTATGGCCTTGTCATTGAGAATGAAAATGAGTTGTCAATTATTGATGATGACGACCCTGTGACCTATAATGAGGCTATGAGTAGTGTTGACTCAGAGAAATGGCATAGTGCCATGAAATCCGAAATGGAATCTATATATACCAACCAAGTATGGACTCAGGTTGAGGCGCCTGAAGGTGTTAAGCCTATTGGGTGCAAGCGGGTATACAAAAGAAAGATTGGAGCAGATGGGCAGGTGGAGACCTATAAGGCCAGGCTCGTGGCAAAAGGATTCAGACAAAGGCAAGGGATTGACTTTAATGAAACTTTTTTGCCTGTAGCCCTGTTAAAATCAATTCGGATTTTGCTTGCGATTGCTGCTTACTACGACTATGAGATCTGGCAATTGGACGTGAAAACGGCCTTCCTCAATGGGAAACTTGAAGAGGAAGTGTATATGATACAGCCAGAGGGTTTTCTTTCCAAGGGAAATGAACACCTAGTGTGTAAGCTGCTGTGAACCATATATGGTTTAAAGCAAGCTTCTCGTAGATGGAACATCCGTTTTGATGAGACAATCAAAGAGTTTGGTTTTATCAAAAACATAGATGAACCATGTGTCTACAAAAAGGTTAGTGGGAGCGCAGTAACATTTCTTGTATTGTATTGAAAGAGGAGACGTCAAGAGAGTTGACACACATAACAACGTAGCAGACCCACTCACAAAGCCACTTTCGCAAAGTTACTTTGATCGTCATAAAGACAAGATGGGTATTAGATACCAGAGTGATTGGCTTTAGTACAAGTGGGAGATTCAAAGAGATGTGTCCTAAGTCCAATCATGTATGATGATTTAGGAATAACTTTTATGTAATCTGTTTTGATTTCATTGAAATTAATAAAAGACTTGTTTTGGTTTTATTACGGGCTTTATCTATTTAAGTGTTTAAATAAGATATAACATAGTTTAGAGTAAAGCTTTTTATGGATTATGATGAGATCATAATAATGAGACCTAAAAGATGATAACTCTAAACTTAAATATTTCATGGTCGTAGGATTACTAACTGGTAATTAGTAATCCTCAAAGATCAGTACATACTATACTTGCTTCATTATGAAGGATGTCTGTTCGCATAGACATTTGTGTGGTGTCACTATAGCTAGTATGTAGGTGCTTATTATAAAATAAGTTCACTGAACATGACTCACACAGCTGAATAACTGATGGAGTTCACTCACGTGTCAGCAGTTGTTCACATAGTGATAGTTGTACAAGTATCCTTAGACTTGAGGTCATCATAGTCATCTTGTGTACACTGAACTATGCTTTGATTTAGTTCTTAGTCTCAAGGGACAATTATAAGGGCTCTACTGGGTACAGGAATTTGTACACGAAGATAGTGTATGATCAATAAAGGATCTACCCCTTCCAGTGAAGGAAGAGAATGTTCAATGCTGATCCACTTATGTTAGTTCAGGAATCTCAGGCCAGAGTGAATGAAATTAGAAAGGAGTTTTTAATTTACATTAAATAGAACTAAGCATAGTGAATGGGAAAGCAAGTGATTAAATAAGATAGGCTTGACACAAGTTCCATGCCGTATATTTAATCGTGACATTGTAGGGTAGAAGGAATTAATTGTACGTAACTACTCACTGAATAGGTTCTTGGTATTCTAAGCAGTGAATTAGTATTATCCGGATAGTCGCGATATGCTGAGAAGTATTCCTCACAATGTAGAATAAATATGATTAATTAATTAATCATATTTAATGAATTAGAGAATTTATATAAATAATGATAAAATAGTTTTATTATTATTTATTTCTACTACCGGCTTAATATTGAACCTACAAGGTCACACCATAAAAGATAATGATTTAATGGTGGAGGAATTAATTAATAATAGCTGATAATTATTTATTTATGAAATAAATAATTAATTGGCAAATTTAATAATTGATTAAATGAGATTTAATTGATTATAAATTAATTAAGAAAAGGTTCTTAATATTGTTAGTTAAGAATTTAATTTTTGGAAATTAAATGAAGAGAGAGAATTATTTCTATAGTGTTTAGAAAAAGGATTAATAATTAAAAGGTGTTTTAATTATTAATGAGAATAATAAAGGGTTAATAATAATAATATTTTATGGAAAAAATTTCAGCTGAAAATTTTGCCTATAAATATTCTATTATAAACCCTATTTTTGCCTCAACCCAAATAATTAACCCTAGTTCTAAAGTAGAACAAGAGGGGGGCAGCTAATTCTCTCAACCTCTTCCTCCTCCATCACATTGTACTCTTGGTGGATACCGGTGGAGTGCTTCACACTTGAGGAGCAGCTGCTAGGGATTTCCGTTCATCGTTTTTGGATCGCTATTAAAGACCTCCATCTTTCCATTAACGTAAAGCTTCTTAAGGTAAACATACTGAACTACAAATTAAATATTATTTTTCGCATGGATCCTGCGGAGGGTTTCATTTTTTTTAAGATGTAAATTTATGTTTTCGTTGCATTTATGTGCTAAAAACCCTTCAATATCTACTGATGAACCAGTATTTAATTCTAACTTGGTTGCAGTGGCCATAGGAGTTGTTGCAGTTGAACTGTCTTGTACTCCAAATCTTTTGACCAAATTCCTGGTGTATTTGGATTAATATATAAAATAAAGTTTTGTAAATTATACCTTCTATGAAACCACTTTCTAATAGTAATAGAGAAAGTGTTTCATACCAGGCCCTTGGAGCTTGTTTTAGTCCATATAGTGCTTTATCCAGTTTATATACATGATCAGGATATTTTGGATCAATGAACCCTGGAGGCTGTTTAACATAAACTTCCTCTTCAAGTTCACCATTAAGAAATGCACTCTTCACATCTATTCGTAACACTTTAAACTTCATATGAGCAACATAGGCTAGGAAAATTCTGATTTCATTGAGCCTTGCAACTGGAGCAAAAGTCTCATCATAATTAATGCCTTATTGTCGTGAATAGCCCTTTTCAACCATTCTTGCTTTATTTCTTGTAACAATGCCCTCACTATCAGTTTTGTTTCTGAACACCCACTTTGTACCAACTACTGATCTATTCTTTGGTCTTGGCACAAGAGTCCAGACTTTGTTCCTTTCAAATTCATTAAGCTCCTCTTGTATTGATGTAACCTAGTCATCATCTTGAAGAGCTTCTTCCACTTTCTTTAGTTCAGTTTGAGATAGAAAAAAAATGGTAGAGACATTCATTTTGAGTGGCTTTTCTGGTTCTTACACCGCTATCAGGATTTCCAATGATTAAGTCAGGTGTGTGTGATTTAGACCATTTTCTTGGAGATGGAAGTTGACTTCTTGAAGAAGACCATCCCCCTTGATCCATGAACTCTCTGTTATTTCTTTGACTTGTACCACTATCATTTCCTGATCCTTCTTTTGATTACTATCAGAAGTAAAGTCCTTCACCGACTTGAATTCTGTAAATCCTTTCCTTCTTTGATATCTCCTGACTTTTAGCTGAAGTGACTAAATACTTATATTAATTACTGATCAGCAAATGTTGATGACGTCACCTTCTGCTAAACTCTGATATCAAATGCTGATAATAAAATTTGATAGTTTATGAAAGGCATATATCATAGCCCATTTGTTTATTCGAGGATTTAACTCAACTCAAATAAGAATGTAACAAGTAAATAGTGGATCTATCGTCAAAGAGATCTCACAAAGTAACATCTGTCAAAGGATTTAGAAATAATGTTCATCTACAGACTTGAGGAATTAATTCACTGGAAGAAGTTCAAGAAATTGATCAAGCCTCAGTGATATAAATCAAGATTGTGGATTTAATCAAGTGTCAGAGATCTTGTCAGGGTATTAAATAATTACAGTGTTTTAATCTGAAGAAAATCAAGTTATCAAAGTCAAGATATGAAGAAATGTCACGGAAGTTAGTCATTCATGAACCAGACAGTACATTGAGTGTCAACATTGAAGTGGTGGAATTGATTCATAATTTTCAGAAGATTTTTAGAAGAATGGTTGTTGTTCAAGAGTAGTATTAATTCTCTATTAATTAATTAAGTCATATAATTTAATTAAGAAAATAAATTATATCTGTAAAGATTAATTTATTGATTAATTAAATTAATTGATTAATTAATTCTGAATTAATATTATGAATTTTCAGAATTGATTTTGAATTTATATTCAATTTTAATTCAGCAAGACAATCATTTGAACTAGTATGACAATCAATTGTCATGCCGATTGTCTTGCTAGTTCAATCAATTGTCATGCCGATTGTCTTGCTAGTTCAACGGATTGTCTCACCGATTGTCTTGCTAATTCTCTGATTATCTTGCCAGTTCAATTCAGTTCTATTGATTGAATTATAAATGACAATAGCAGCAAATCATTAAGAGACATTCATTCAATACAGTTCAACTACTCCAAGAACAAACCAAGCAACAGCCGCAAAAATATTTCATCTCTCAACTGCATTTCAAGTTCATTAATATCTAGTCATTAAAGTTAAATCCAAATCACTAGAAATTATTCTCTTGTTCTTGTGTAACTATCTAGCGGATCAAAATCCCTAGAACTTAATCTCAAATTGCTTCTAGCATTTGATCTTTTTATTACAAAAATAGAAAAAGTTCATGTCGAATTTATTCTAGATTTATGACAATTTATTTGAGATTAATCCCTTGTAAACGATACCGTTGTTGTAACACCTTTCAAGTTTAATAATAGTTTTATTTAACTTGAATTTTGTTTCACTTTTTTATTCCGCATTAATTGGATTAAACGGTAAAGTTTGTATTCAACCCCCCCTTCTACAAATATATTGGGACCTAACAATTGGTATCAGAGCCTTTTGATTAACGAACAAATCAAGATCCTAAACTTTTGTGATTTTTCAACTCCTTGAATTTTTATTTATTCAAAAATTCATAATGACTTCACAAAAAGTTGGAACCGTTAAAATTTCACTGTTCGATAAAGAAAATTATATTATGTGGAATAAGAAGATGCTCTTGTTCTTACAAGTTGCAAATCCCAAATATCTGGACGTGTTAAAGAAGGGTCCAAAAATTCCAATGGTTATTGAACCAGAGGTTATAGAAGATGATGTTGTCATTACCAAAGCTAGAACCTATGTAAAAGATCCGGATGATTTTTCTCTTGCTGAAAAGGAAGAAGCCTCCTTGAATGCCAGCCTTCAATTAATTTTAGTTGATTCCCTTGATCCCTTGATGAACAGACATGTGATGAACTGTAAAAATTCCAAACACATCTAGGAAACTATTGAGGTGATTAATGAAGGCACAGAGGAAGTTAGGGAGAACAAGTTAGAGATCCTAACCTCTGAGTATGAACATTTTAAATCCAATCCAGGAGAAGGAATTACTGAATTGTTTGAGAGGTACAATGCATTGATCAACAACCTAAACATAAATGGAAAATATTATTCAATCAGGGAGTTTAACAAAAAGTTCATTTTAACACTGCCAACTCATCTTGAACATAGAATCACTGCCATAATAGAAGCTAGAGATCTGAGTGAGATTTCTTTGGAAAGGCTATATGGTGTGTTAAAAACCTATGAGTTGGAGCAGATTCAGTAGAAGGAAGTCTACGGGAAAGGTAGAGTGGTCAGTACGTCTACTGCTCTAGTAGCTGAATAACAACAACAACAACAACAACAACAACAACAACAACAACAACAACAATCTCAACAGTCAGAGAGAATGGTACAGTCTTCCAAGGCTGAGGAAAATGTGATAGTAGCAGAATTTGATCCTCCTACTACAAATCAATCCAGTGATGATCTTTATTCCTTGGAAGAGCTGGAGCAATTGGAAGATGAGTCAATGGCCCTGATTGTCAAGAGATTCTCCAATGTCAGATTCAAGAGGAATCCCATGTTCAAGTACAAGTCTAACTACAACAGATTCCAGAAAGGTGGATCTTCATCCTCTAACACCAGCAGTGGTGGATACAAAACAGGGATGGTTGATCGGAGCACCATTCGATGCTTTAACTGCAATGAGTTGGGACACTTTGCCACAGAATACAGGAAGCCAAAGCAAGTAAGAAAGAACTCTTATGATTCAAATCAGAAGAGTAAATCTGAAAGGGCTTACCTGGCAAAGGGAAGAAGCTGGGATGATACTGATAGTGAAGATGAAGAAGTTGGGAATCTTGCTCTTATGGCTATTGATGGAAATACTTCATCGTCAAGAAAAGAGGTAAAATTTACCGATGCTGAATTAGTTTATCATCTAGGAGGTTCCTTAGATTGTGCTCATCGTGATAATGAAATGTTAATTCAACAGATCAAAGACCTTGAGAAATAGTTCAATGAATTAAAACTTGTGCACATTAATTAAGACAATTTAAAAGAACAAGTATCTTTTCTAGAGAATAGAGTTAACTGTTATAGACAACTTGAAACTATTCTCAAAGACAAGATCACCGGTCTTGAGAGTAAGGTTAAAGCTTACTTTAATTCTTGTTCGAAGGCTAAAGAGTTCTACAATAAGCAAGCTATTAATCAAACATCTGGAATAGGCTTTGATTACAATGTTGCTATTGGAGAATTAAGCATAAACTCCCCTCCTCATGTATGTGCTAAAGGTAGGGAAGTACCACATGTGCTTAAGGGTGTTGATAAACCCCTCTATAAAGAATCAATTGCTGAACTGTTTAATGAGACTCCTTTATTATTCAAGAAGAAATACGTGCTGAAGATCTTGCTAATGAGAAGGTTGTTTCAAAGCCAAGTGTGTCGAAAGTTCCAGTCAAAGTTGTGAAAGCAACTGAGACTAACACAGACACACATGAGTTAGATAACAAAAATGTCATGTCTACCATGCATAATTTGCCTATTGTTAATCCCTCTCATAAAGTATATGGTGTTCCTAATTGTATGTCTTGTGCTTTTAATTTGATGTATGCTTATTTTAATGGTAAGCATGTTTCTAGTGATATGACTACTCTTTGTCAGCATATGAATAATAGGAAGCATGATAGGTCTAAGACTGCTAGTCCTCCTAAGGCTAGAAAGGAGACATTTGTGCCTAAGCCTAAACAGAAATTTGTTAAGGCTGTTTACAAGGTCAAATGTCCAATCATTGAGAAAGTTGAGGACTTAATAGTTAAGAATGTTGTTTGGCCTGATAAAGTCCAATTCTACATGTATGCCGGACCCAACCAAGTTTGGGTTCCGAACAAGGTCTAATCCATTTGTATTACAGGGCATTAAACAGGTGGAACCGGTAGTGTGGATTCTTGACAGCGGATCGTCAAGACATATGACCGGAGATAGAGCCCTGCTATCAAATGTGGTTGAGAAAGTTGGCCCAGTGGTTACCTTTGGAGATAACAGCAAAGGTTTAACTGAGGGATATGGCTGTTTGCAAGCTGGAATTGTTATCATTGATAATGTGTATATTGTGCAAGGACTTGAACACAATCTATTTAGTATCAGTCAGTTCTGTGATAAGGGCTACTATGTTTTATTCGACAAGCTGAAGTGTCAAATCCTGCATAAGAAAAGTAAACAACCCTTCTTGATGGGAATCCGGAAAGGAAATCTGTTTGTAGCTGACATGAACTCTGGAAGCAATCCTGAAGTCAATTGTTTCTATGCAAAGGCATCGTCAAACGAGAGTTTGTTATGGCACAAGAGACTTTCCCATCTCAATTTCAAAATAATGAATTATCTTGTCAAGAGAGAATTGGTCAGAGGTTTTCCTCAACTGGAATTCTCCCCAGAAGGATTGTGTGAGGCATGCCAGAAAGGAAAGTCAAAGAAAGCAAGTCACAAAGGCACTGACACATCCTCCATAACCGGTGTTCTTTAGTTATTGCACATGGATTTATTTGGACCAGTTAATGTTCTTTCAATATCAAAGAAGTGTTACTGCCTTGTGATAGTTGATGACTATTTCAAGTATACGTGGGTTTTATTCCTTCACTCTAAGGATGAGACTCCACAAGCTGTGATTGATCATATCAAGTTGATCGAGGTAGATTCTAATGTCCCTGTTAGAGCGATAAGGTCAGATAATGGAACAGAATTCAAGAATTCACTTCTCAATGGATTCTGTACAGACAAAGAGATTACCAGACAATATTCAGCTCCTAGAACCCCTCAGAATAATGGAGTGGTAGAAAGGAAGAATCGTACATTGATTGAAACAATGGAGATACCACTGCTACTGATGGAGAATCATCAAGTCAACCAGGAAATAACTCAGGGGGAGATGCTGAAGGATCAACTAGTAGGACACAACATCCCAATGTATTTCAAGGTGAATCATCAAGATCAAATCTTTCAAGACAGACTGTCTGGAATAAAGCTCATCCTTTTGAGTTGATTATTGGTGATCCAGATGTTAGAGTCAGAACTAGACGTGCTACTCAAAATGAATGTCTGTTCTCAGGATTTCTTTCTGAGATGGAACCTAAGAAGATTGAGGAAGCACTGACAGATCCAGATTGGGTGATTGCTATGCAAGATGAACTCAATTAGTTTGAACATCAACAAGTCTGGAAACCGGTACTTAGACACACAAGAAAGCTGTTGGTACTCGATGGGTATTCAGGAATAAACTAGATGAAGATGGTGTGGTTATAAGGAACAAAGCAAGACTGGTAGCTAAAGGGTATTCTCAAGCTGAAGGCATTGATTATGATGAAACCTATGCTCTAGTGGCTAGAGTTGAGGCCATCAGGATATTTCTGGCATTCGCAGCATTCTCGAACTTTAAAGTTTATCAAATGGATGTCAAGAGTGCCTTTCGGAATGGAAAGTTGGATGAAGTGGTATATGTAGAGCAACTTCCCGGTTTTGAAGATCCAGATCATTTGGATTTTGTCTACTTTCTTTTCAAGGCTATCTATGGTCTCAAACAGTCTCCGAGAAAATAGTATGGCACTCTTTCTGAATTTCTTATTGAAAATGACTTTATTAGAGGTGTCATAGACAAAACTCTCTTTTCTAAAAAGCATAAGAATGATACTATATTAGTCCAAGTCTATATGGATGATATAATATTTGGGTCTACTAATGATAGTCTCTATAAGAGATTTGCTAAGTTAATGCACAACAAATTTGAAATGAGTATGATGGGAGAGTTGAAGTTCTTTCTCGGATTACAAGTAAATCAAAGGTTAGATGGAATATTTATTTGTTAATCCAAGTATCTCAAGGAACTCCTCAAAAAGTACAATCTAGAGGATTCTGCATCAACAAAGACTCCGTCATCTATAGCTGTCAAGCTTGGACCATGTGAAAACTCCATTAAGGTAGATGTCACAAGCTACAGATGTATGATTGGCTCATTACTCTATCTTACTGCAAGTAGACCAGATATTATGTATGCTACATGCTTATGTGCAAGATTCCAAGCGGATCCTAGAGATATTCATCTCGTTGTTGTAAAACGAATCTTGAGATATCTTAAGGGAACAACAAATCTAGGTATTTGGTACCCTAAAGAATCTAGTTTTAACCTTGTTGGATATACAGATTCAGATTACGCCGGAAGTGTTGTTGATAGTAAAAGCACCTCAGGGAGTTGTCAATTCCTAGGTAGCAGGCTAGTCTCAAGATACAGCAAGAAACAGCAAACAATTTCCAACTCAACGGCCGAGGCTGAATATATTGCTGCTGGAAGCTGCTGTGCTCAGATCTTATGGATTAGGAACCAGCTACGGGACTATGGCTCTGTATTGAACAAAATTCTTATTCTATATGATAATACAAGTGCAATAGCCATCACCAACAACCCTGTACAGCACACGAGGTCCAAGCATATCGACATCAGGTATCATTTTATTAGAGAGCACGTCATGAATGGTATTGTTGAACTATTTTTTGTTCCAATAGAAGAACAAATAGCAGATATTTTCACTAAACCTCTTGATGAATCCACATTTACCAGATTAGTTGGTAAATTGGGTATGTTGAATAGTTTTAGTGATTAATCTAGTTAATATGTGAGATCTGTTCTTGAATGAATTTACATATAAATTTTTTCATGATTGAAAAATTCATTCGCAAATTTATTTTATCATTTATACCATATTCCTTGCTTATTCTATGTAATTTTGGTATCTTATTTTTATTTTTTATTTTTTTTAACTTGTCAATTTTAATATCTCAGAATATTTTATTTTCTCTAAAAATATTTTTCTATGAATTTTATTTGCTAATATTCAAAAGAAATCTATTTTTGGACTAAAATATAGTTATTTCTGAATATTTTAATTTGTATATATTGTCAGTATTTATGCTATATTTGTATTCTCTGTGATTTTAAATTTTGTTTAAATTTTTTTTATGCATTTCTATTTTTTAGGCGTTTTTATGTTTTTTAATATATAACTGCAATGACAATCAGCAAGACTATTGAAATTGTCTTGCTGAAAGTCATTCCAGTTTATTTTTATTTATTTTAATTCTCAGTATAGTTTTATACTGGCAATACAATCGGTATGATAATCAATTGTCTTGTCAGTTATAAAACTTATATAATATATATTAACTATTTTCTATTTTTATTTTGTACTGGAATGACTATCGGTATGACTATCGGATTGTCATTCCAGCTCTTTTTCTTTTTCGTTTTATATTCCCCTTTTTGCCTGGTATTACAATCGGTATGACAATCGGTATGACCATCCAGGATTGTCATACCAGTTCTATTACTTAAACGTTTTTTTGTTTTGTCTTGTTCTATCTCTTTCATGCCAGTTATACCGTCTTCTGCTTCTTTTTTTCAAAACCAAATCGCCATTTTTGCTGCTTTGCTCGAGTTCTTACTCACCACACTCAATCTTCACTTCTGGGTATATACATACACGTGTATACATACAGAAGTGCTGCCAATTTTGTTTAAAAAAATATAAATCAGTTCTTTCATTTGAAATTGGGTGTGTTCTTCATTTTGTTCTTTTCTTCAAAAACCCCAATTCATTTTTGAACTTCCAACTTGTATTGTGTCGTGTGTTTGCAAAATCTGTTACTTCTTCTTAGTTTGTGGGATAAAAATCAACAAGATACATTATTTTTCTAAATTTTTTGGATATAATTCAATTAATTCGAATTATTAATTATTTTTTTAATTCGAATTTTCTTAATTTAATTCTTAAAATTCTGAAAGTGTGTGTCTTATTGAATTGTTTTTAAAAATGGCTCTCAATTTCCATATTGTCTCGCATAATCATGTTGGATTTTTTAATCCAGAAAATTGTAATGTTGAGAAATTTAAGCCATGGATTTGATTTTTAAACGATCATTCGATTGTTAGCTCCGCTATTAAATCAAATGTTCTATTAAATGTCAACTTGCTTAGACTGATTTACACAACTTTTACTGTGGCCGCTGATTCTAACTCTTTTTCATTCACCGTGGCAAACACACAGTATGTAGTTGATGAAACAGTTATCAATAGAGCTTTAAATTTTCCAATGGACAATTTTGTTAATTTACCCACTGATAATGAGATTTCAAACTTTTTCCATGCTATTAACTATCAGGGGTGATTAATTTGACTAAGCTATCTAAGTCCAATTTGGTCTCTGAATGGGATATTTTCTTCGATACACTTTCCAAAGTATTTTCCAACTGCACTAAATCCAATTTTCACAACATCACTTCCACTTTGCAGTATATTGGTCTTGCGGTTGTTTTCAATCAAAGGATCAATTTTGGCAAATTACTTTTACCCATTATTCTGAGACGTCTCACTACAGCCAAGCACGATCATTCTACGAATCGTAGGGTTTCTTGCTACTACGCTCGATTTCTTATGCTTATAGCAGAACATCTTCTGACCCCTGAGCATAAGGCTCTTTTTGCAAACTCATCAATAGTTGAACCACCTCCTGTAAACAAAAAGATCTACACACGACAAGACACAACCTTTAAATTCATGCAAGTTCTGGTACTTGTATCTGCTTTCATGGTCGACTTCATTCCTTTACCAGTTTTTGCTCTTCCCGGTCATGAACAGCAACATCAACCTCCAGTGGTACAAGCCACCCAGGCACAGACTTCAGATGCTCTTCCACTGCAGGTAATACTTCCTGAATCTTAAACTATTCCTACTTCTGATGTAAGACCCTCAGTGGTTGATAGGGCTGACCATGAAGTTGTAGAACCACAGCTTCAATCCTAGGTCATAGAGCCAAACATAGAGTCACAACCTATCTCAAACTCTCCCCTACTGTCAAAAATGTTACTGAGAAGGTTAGTTGGAAGTAGTGTGTTTTTAGATGTGGATGAACCCTCAGCTCTGCCTCCTCCCAAGAAGAGAAGAACATATACCGAGGCATCTGAAAGCCCATCCTTGTCCTCCCAACAGGACATGGACTTTGAAATGGCCAATGAACAGTTACTAGAGACATCCTCTCAATAGGATGAATCTATTGAAATTCGCCATCGGGCCATGGCATCTTGTACTGAATCAAGCACCCTTCCATTACTCACAATGGAAGTAAACATACCAATAGATGACACTCAGGACACAGAGAGAGGAGTGCACATTGAGTCTGTTACAGTGCCTGCCATAGTTACGGCAGAAGAGCAGTCACATGCTTCAGAGGGAAAATCTGACTCTCATCCACCTATAATAGAGTCATTTTCTCCCCTCTCGGAACCAACACCTCTAGCTCCCTCACGGGATTCTCCACTCACAGATTTATCTGGATAAAGTGGAGGGCAACTCGGTTAGTCTATCCCTGAAGCAGTTAAGACATCTATTTCCCATGAAAAGATAGATTTGGCTGAGGATCGGGACTCGCGAATTCCCATTGCACCACCACTGACCTCTCTTGAAGAGGCTAGGGTGATTTCAATTACAGGTACAGAAGACCAGCAACAGGATGGCTCCTTACAAGCAATTATACTGAGAGAAACACAAGCACGTGAGTTGAGTGAACCAGAAATGAGAGATATTCAGGTGAGCGCACACACAGACACAAACACTGAAAACCTGTTAGCTCAAATTGCTGCTCTGAAGGAACAACTTGCTAAGAGTCAGGCTGAGGCTCAGCCATTCAAAGCACAAGTGGTTGAACGGTCTTCTTCTTCCACCTTTGTCAACAATCAGCTGGCATTTATCAGGAATGATATCTCAGATTTGAAGACCACTGTGATACCAAAGCTTAACTCCATTCAGGAATCTCCAACTTTATCATCCGAAGACATTTCAAACTTCTGCTCTATCCATACTAGAATAAATTCTCTTGAAGACCTGATTGAAATGAACCATTCACTGGACTCTTCCAGATTCTTGAAGATAGAAAAGGGCATGGAACATCTCAATGAAGGGATGAAGCACTTGTATCATGATAAAAAATTGTCACTGTCCTACTGAAGAGCAAATGACCTTCTTTGAAGGGCCGTCTGGTGGAGGCTCGGGCTCTGGAGGTAATGGAGGTCATGGACGGGTCTAAAGGGAAATCTATAGAGGATTCATCAACTAATGGGGAGAAGAAAGGGAGAAGTGGAAAAGGAAAAGAAAAAAATTCTTCTGCTGGAGAGACAAGGAAGGCTGATGATGTCTACTATAGTGGAGAGTAAGATGACTTTGATATTCTTGATGTTCCCACTGAACCAGTCTTGGAAGATAAAGCTGGTATCTTTGAAGCTGAAGAGGAAAGTAATTTTGAAGACTGGGAAGAGAAAGCTCCAGTGGATTTTGTTTTTGAGTAAGAGTTCCAGAAGCAGCAGTCAGAGTTGAAGAGAAAAGAAGCTGAACTTAAAAAGATATCTCAGATCATTGACATGAAGAAAGAAATCCAAAAAACAGAAACTCTTAAAAAGCAACATCTTCATGACATTAAAGCTGAAGAAAGAAGAAGAGATGTCAATCTGAATATTGGTGTAAAATGGGATGAAGCAAGAAGAGTACTTGATATACATCAGCTGAGCACAAACAATGATAGGGAGTTTCTACATCTTCTCGACAGGCTGGAAATTTCTATCCAAATAATGACGTGTACATGAATGCTATCAAGACTGAAATCTCAAGGATCTCAGCTACTTTTGACAGAACATTAAATGAAATAAGCATCTTTGTATATTGTCAGAGTGAAGGATCTTTCAAGGTATTACTTCACCTATTTGAGAATCGTTCTTTATCTGAGATTTGGGTTCTTCTCAACAAAGTCAAAAGAAGCTCGGAATTGAATGAAGTCCTTCGTGAAAGGCTCAAAGAGTTTGCTAGCAGGGCTAGTCCTCAAGTGGTCAACTTCCCCTTTCAAGTAAGATTCTTTAAGTCTGAATGTCTTCAAATCTGCCATCTCGATTCACAATCTCTTAAAGACTACTCTGCTAAGCATCTTGTCTGGATGAAACATCATTTAAGAACTGTTGGATACTCATCTGAGTTGAAAACTCAAGCTGCTGATCTGATTCAAGCTTACTGTGAAAAGAACATCAAAAGGTACAATCAGTTTAAGAATAAGCTAAAGTCAGTTAGGGTTCAACCAGTTAGACCAGTCAGTTTCTGTTCAGAAAGGGATCGTGTCTATGACAAGGAGCTGCAGCAAGATTTAGAAGAAGGTGAATTCGGAAGAGAAGACAACTAAATTCAAATAGCTCAACATTTAATGTAATATTCTTAGAGCTTAATGAATAAAGATAGACAAATGTATTCATATGTTCAGTCTAGAGGAACATCTATCTTGTATTCACTTGTAAATTTCTTTTGGAATCTGGAAAATGTTAAATATAATCCAGAACTTTTCTGCTATTTACTTTGCATTTCTGTTTACATTTTTTTCTTATTTTTTAGTTGAGTTATCCTCTAGGTATTTGTTGTTATTTCCTAACAAACAAATAGGGGGAGATTGAAAGGCATATGTCATAGCCCATTTGTTTATTCGTGGATTTAACTCAACTGAAATAAGAATATAACAAGTATATAGTGGATCTATTGTCAAAGAGATCTCACAAAGTAACATTTGTCAAAGGATTCAGAAACAATGTTCATCTACAGACTTGAGGAATTAATTCACTGGAAGAAGTTCAAGAAATTGATCAAGCATTAGTGATATAAATCAAGATTGTGGATTTAATCAAGTGTCAGAGATCTTGCTAGGGTATCAGATAATTACATGGTTTTAATCTGAAGAAAATCAATTTATCAAAATCAAGACATGAAGAAACGTCACGGATGTTAGTCACTCATGAACCAGACAGTACATCGAGTGTCAACATTGAAGTGGTGGAATTGATTCATAATTTTCAGAATATTTTCAAAAGAATGGTTGTTGTTCAAGAGTAGTATTAATTCTCTATTAATTAATTAAGTCATATAATTTAATTAAGAAAATAAATTATATCTGCAAAGATTAATTTACTGATTAATTGAATTAATTGATTAATTAATTCTGAATTAATATTATGAATTTTCAGAATTGATTTTGAATTTATATTCAATATTAATTCAGCAAGACAATCATTTGAACTGGTATGACAATCAATTGTCATGCCGATTGTCTTGCTAGTTCAATCAATTATTATGCCGATTGCCTTGCTAGTTCAATGGATTGTCTCACTGATTGTCTTGCCAATTCTCAGATTGTCTTGCCAGTTCAATTCAGTTATATTGATTTAATTATAAATGATAACAGCAGCAGATCATTAAGAGATTCATTCAATACAGTTCAACTACTCCAAGAACAAACCAGGTAGCAGCCGCAAAAATATTTCATCTCTCAACTACATTTCAAGTTCATTAATTTCTAGTCATTAAGGTTAAATCCAAACCACTAGAAATCATTCTCTTGTTCTTGTGTAACTATCTAGCATTTGATCTTTTTTATTGCAAAAATAGAAAAAGTTCATGTCGAATTTATTCTAGATTTGTGATAATTTATTTGAGATTAATCCCTTATAAACGATACCGTTGTTGTAACACCTTTCAAGTTTAAAAATAGTTTTATTTAACTTGAATTTTTTTTCACTTTTTTATTCCGCATTAATTCGATTAAATGGTCAAGTCTGCATTCAATGTCACGCCCCCAACTTAAACAGCAAATTAAATATAACTATTACAACATTTTAAAAAGAAGTAAACATAACCAACTCCAAGATCTTACAGTTTAGGGTTTGGAACAGCCCAACACTACCATCTATTACAACTGATTTTAAATAGCGAGTCCTCACACAAAACTACTATTTCTTATTCTACCTGAGCTCGAACATAAGCATCAGCATCACAGGTCTTACGGGCAGTCTGCTTGAATCTAACCATAGCTGCTAGCTGTAATAACAGGGTAAAGCAAGGAGTGAGCCAAATGCTCAACAAGTGTTAACAGTACGATATAAAACATAAATCGAGATATACATTAAAGAATGACAATGGAAAGACATAACCAATGATAACGAGGGATAAAACTATAGGTGATGGCATCATTTTTGCTTGTATCAAAACAATTTCAAAATCATGTCTTAATCAAAATCATTTTATGACGCTACGGATTACAGCTGGTGATCAGCCGCGAAGTAATCCCGAACCTCGCTGGGTTCTAAAACATTAATGGGAATCCCTAGGCAACTTTTAAGCCTAATATAAGTGTGGAAAGGACTCGCGTCTCAGTCCAGATCCACCATTCAAAGAAAACATTTATCCCCCTTTGGGACTGAAAACCCACATTTTATTTATTTCAAAAACTGATGTCGAATTATAACAAAATCTCTTTTTACAGTAAACATTTTTATCAAGGGATTATAGATCAACTCGAAACACGGGAAATATGGTACTAAATCTCAGGGCCATGATTCACAAAACTATACTCTATTAAAGTAACTGAATGGTTTTCATATATCAAAGATTTAGACAAGGGGATTTAGTGAGGCTATTTGATATTATAAAAGGGTAATGCCAAATTGGGCTTTAAGCAATGGTTTCTCATCAAGGTTCAAGTGCTGGATCATCAAGAATGTAAGCTTCATGAATACTAAGGGTGTTAAGGTATGCAGAAATGATCTTTAGCTCAGGATATATATATCAGAATTGTCAAGCTTTAGGATAGGAAAGAGGGTATCAATCAATGAGGAATCACATTGGTAAGTATCTGACTATCAGAGTTCAAGGTAAGGTTCTATAGGGGTTCAAGAATTAGGATGAGATATTAATACTTAGGAATCATTAGCATGTTAATCAAGAGGATCAATCAAGTATTATAACAACTCTTTATTTTATCATGGCATTCAACTATCATGAAAAGACTTTTGAACTACTTGCAATACGTACTCGAGGGTTCATGGCATCTCTATATAATTCAAAGATAAACATAAGATACGCTTGATTTAATATATCAAATGACACAGGATAGTTGTAGCAATGTATGAACCATTAGCAGTAAATACGAAGGTCAAGTTGAATCACTTGCCTTGAGAAAGGCTGGTCTGGTCTGACTGGTAGGAGCAACTGGAGCTTCACTCGACCTTTATGGCAAGTTTTCCCTCGTCTCGAGATCCTACATAAATAATAATAATCCTCATTATAATATATTCTCACCAACTTAACCTATTTACAACCCGAAATTAAACACGGATGACACTTAGGCCTATATGCACTTAATTTTATATTCACTTTTAAATTACAATTGTACACACATAGCCACATAATCACATATCATATATTAATACCAAATAACACCATATACACCATAATGCAACACTAGGCTTGGATGATCTTGACTCACAACTTAAGTCACTTGGTCGCTAAACTAGACAAAGTCTTCAAATTTTGGCTTCCTAACTCGATGTGCCTTTACTAAACTATCCAAAACCTATAGACCCTTACCTGTGCCTTTTGCTCTACTGACCTTATACTATCTTACAACTATGGTGGTCAACCTAAATCTCACTCCTAAGTGTTCTAAAACTATGTGATAAGTGTAAGTGCTCATTCGTTCAAATTTCAGAATGATATCTATGCTTTCTTGAGTGTATTAGACACTCTTAAACTACAAGTTTTCCTTCAAAACTTTTACACAAGACTCTCCTGACCTAAGGGCATCTCCCAAACTTCATGTGGCTCAAGGGCCTGGCTTGGGCCTTCTTGGGCCTAAGCTCAAAGTCCATGGTTCCCCTGTTTTTCTGGGCAGAAAACGCCCTGACTTGAATTAACTTGTGACACATGGTTCTAACTCATATCCTAAGATCTATGGTTGGAAAACCTTCTCTGACACTCCCTCTAACTAAGGCCCAACAGGGCCTAATGAGGGCCTACCCATGACATGGTCAAATCTCCCTATTTCTAAGTTGCAACAAAACTGTCCCCTGCTGGACAGATTTTATTATTCTACTTGTGCACCTAACCAAATGACATGCAAACCTCCAACCAACACCTAAAACCTTTTATATACTCCCAATACTAACTTCTGGTGGCTTGGGCCTCAAAGTGCACATCAATGACATGGTCAAAACTCACTCTAAACCTCAGGGTACTAAACTGATTTTCTGCAGAAAATATGACTCTCCTTTCTCTAAGGTTTTTACTTGACAAACTCAACCACCAACAACCCAATACCCAAACCAAGACTTATACATGGTGATCTACTGAAATAACTCCCTTATACTCAAAATAATCCTGGTGGAGATCATCCTTACCTAAGGTGCAATCATGGCAAAATAAAAGAAACCACATTTCACAACTCACAAATTATCAAGTTTTTGAAACAACAAGTTATGCATTTTTTTATAAAAGACATACACGAATTATTACCATGCATCAAGAAGCATTAATCAATATTAACTCCTTATTCCTACTGAAATTAAAGCTTACTAATAAAATCCTTCCTAATGATCAAAATCTTCCAACATTTCAAGAGAAATCCACATGCATGCTTAACTTCGAGTTTTGCAAACCAAAACAACATATTTTCTAAATATATTCTATCATAAAATTGACATGCAAGCCTAGCATAAGCTATACCTAGATGATCACTTAGCATGCAAAGAGTTTTATCAAATTTTTACTACAAGTTTCATGCCATTATCACATAAACATACAAAAATTGAACCAAGCAACAAGAATGATATCTAGGACCATTCATTCGGCTCCCTTAAGGTCATGGCCGAATGAAATGGAAGGGAATGGCCATTTAACATCAAGAGTTTCGTTCTCAAGACTTGGCAGTTCACCATTCCTTGTAGTCCTCTCAAAAACAACCTTAAATCCACAAAAATCAAGGTTGTACTTTGAGTTTCAACTAAAACCTTAACATGCAACTTTAAAACTTAAACTTTTTACTCAAAATTCCTTGGAATATATGTGATCATGGTATGAAAAGTAACATTTACTTGTGCAGAAGGTGGAAACTTGGTGGAGGAATAAAGAAAATGGGGAGGGGGTTGGTTTCGGCTGAAAAACTGAGAGAAGGAGGGGGAGGGCCGAGAGTGAGGGAGTGAGGAGGGTGGGAGGAGAAAGTGTGATGGTGAGTGGAGTGGATGATCATATCAATTGCTTGCTTTATGGTTTTTGATTTGGCAAATGTGAGTGGGAATGAGAATTGACAAGACTATCCCTCCACTTATACTTGGTTCATTTTGCATGCAAGGGAAAAGAAGGAATTTGGCTAGAAAAATAAGAGTTAGTGGGGTTGGAATTGTCTCTTTAGCCCTTTGAATTGAATAGAGAAGGATTTGCATGCAAGGACAACCATGTAATTTGCTAATTATGATAACTAACATTTATAAAGATTTATTTTTATAAAATAAAATACAAGTTCAAAAATTATAAAATTTATACCATAAAATAAATTGGATTTTTAGAAATTTTATAAAACCACTTTTGAATTTTGTGAATAAAATAACTTTTAAAAAGATATTTATTCAAGGTTTAAAATATTCCTTATAAATCAAAAATAAAAGAAATAAATAAACTTTTACTTTGAAAAAAAACATATACCACATAACGAAAATTTAAGACGCGGAAATTCTCATTCACACAAACATACAATAGTTGAACATATTGGCATTCGGCTTTAAAATTACACCAAATTTATAATTAATATTACACGAAAATGCCGGTTGTAACAGATATCTAATTTGATATGATATCAAAATGAGTATTGATATCAAGAGTTTGGTTCTGAATAAATTTATGATTCAGTCCATAATCATTATTTCATGTTATTGTTGTTTATGATATTTCCCTAAATATTGTTTTACGAGTCTTATTCTCGTCAAGATTCAAAGTATTGCTGAAGCATTTCGCTCGAAAATATAAAAAGGGTTTTAAATATAGTGAGAAACAATTATCCGATTCTTTAAATAAATTTTCTGATTCAGCAATTATGATTTTAAATGTACTGCTCTAATGCAGATGTCAGTTTTATATCAAAACGACCATATAATTGCTATAATGAACTTGCTGAGCATTTCTTTCGCTCATACTTGCCTATTTTCAAATTTAACCTCCAGTGAGGATTAGCTTGCGTTGTTTAGTTGCATAATTCAAGAAAGCAAGGAAGAAGCTTTTGGGAAGGTGGTTGGTCCGGGGTTTGCGGACTAGGGTAAGTTCTGTTATGTTAAGTTATTTATAATATATTATATTATAGTTGTGTATTTTATAGTTGGGACTAGTATACTTTTTTTGAAGTTATACTAGCGGGTTTAGATTTGAGTTTGTAAATTATTGAAAAGAGTTTTAAAAGAAAGTGAAAAATTTATTGGTGGAATTTAGACTTCTTGTTTCTAGAACTGCAACCTTAAAAGATCTTGGGTTAGTTTGGGGTCACAGATGCTATATTTGAGTAGCTGGAATTTATTTATTGATTAAACAGGTTATTTTGGATTGAGGTTTCATAGTGACGACCAAATCCCTTGACCCCGGATTTGGGGGGCGTTACAGGTTAGTATCAGAGATGAGGTTATAGTAAACTAGAAAAGAGAGTGTGTAGGATTGTGTATTGTTATGTAAGGATGTTTGAGCTCATATCGAGTTCGTGTTGGACTATCGGATATGGTACCAACGATTAAGTTAAGATAAGTCGTATTCGGTTGAGTTGGTTGTGCTGAGCTGGATAGAACTCGTAGCAGCTGCAAACTTCTATTGTGGAATTTTCCGAGACAACGATTCGATGACGATGGAGATTATCGATATCCTTGGAATGTGAAGAAATGTCTAGAATTGGATGATGAGTCAACAATTGCATGAGTGTAACATACTCATGTCTAGCCATTCTCAACCCTTTGCTACTATAACTCATGGTGAAAGCCTTGAATTCACAAGAATCAAGGATATTCACTTGGAGTTTTAACAACACACCACCATGAAAGGTCAACACATAAGTTTTTCTACTCTAAACTCTTAAGATATACAAGGACAACATGTAGGGAGTAGGATTACTTGATAATAGGATGATTGTTTGAGTGAGAAATGAAGAAAGAAGGGGATGGGGGCTCGGTTTTTGGGAATTGCCGAGAGGGGAGGGGGAAAAGCCGAGAGGGAGGGGAAGAAGGAGATGAGAGTGAAGTGGTGGGGTGAAGTGAAGTGATGATCACTTCTTTGAGTTGTTTTTATGTCTTGATTTGACTATAATGTGAGTGGGTTTGAGAAATAACAAGGGTATCCTTCTAGTTAGAACTAAGCTAACCTGCATGCAAGGTCAAGGAGGTAATTTGGCTACTAGTTCATGAGTTAGTGGGTTTGGAATTGTCCTCTTTGTCCTTGAAAAGAATGAAAGGGTGGTTTGCATGCAAGGGCTTTCTTATAATTTGCTAAATATGACAACTAAAATTTATAAAAATTTATTTTTATAAAATAAAATACAAGTTCAAAAATTATAAAATTATAAAATTTATACCATAAAATAACTTGGATTTTTAGAAATTTTCTAAAACTACTTTTGAATTTTCTGAACAAATAACTTTTTAAAAAGATATTTATTCAAGGTTTAAGATATTCCTTATAAATCAAAAATGAAAGAAATAATTAAACTTTTGATTTGAAAAATCATATACCACATATCGAAAATTTAAGACGCAGATATTCTCATTCACACAAGCATACAATAGTTGAATATATTGGCATTCGGCTTTATAATTACACCAAATTTTATAATTAATATTACACGGAAATGCCGGTTGTAACATTCAACCCCCTTCTACAAACATATTGGGACCTAACAGTTTATAAGCTGATATCATCAATTTCTTTTAACAACGTATAAATCATATAGCCTTCATATTCAGATACAAATACTCTCTTAGCAATAATTCTAATGATAGTACTTAGTTTCCTTTCACGAATCACTGACGCTTAGTGCAATGGTCTAGTTTATAGGTGACTAGTTCCGCTCTCAGGTCTTCGTACTATAATCTTTACAAATCATTGTCAAGACTTCTACTAGATACAATCAAATTCATATAGAATCCTTCAGGTCTTAACACTGATCCTAATAACTGCTTCAAATGACTTCAACCTTATTCCTCCATTTCCAAACATATTAATAAACTTCATACGGATCTCTGTTGACGTCTTCTTCACTGCAGCTTCCAAGATCATCATTGTTAGTCCCTTAACAATATAACAAGAATTACAGAAGGGGGGTTGAATGGAATTCTTGAAACTTTTTCTTGAATAAAAATGTTCTAACTCAAATATATATATAAATGTGAATTGATTAGCAGAATGCGGAATAGTTACTTGAAATGAATCAAAACACAAGTAATTAAAAACAAGAGTCTTTAAAAACTTTATGGTGGATTTGAATAATTCCACCAGAGATATATAATATATATCGAGAGAACTCTATGTGCAAAAAGCTCACAGCTGCTTACAAAATGACAACAATTAAGAATGAGAGAAATGCTAAGAGTGCATCTTACAAATGTTTCTCTCTTGGTTGCTTAGTTCCTTAGTTACTATTCTATTGCTGCTTCTTGGTTTATATATCACCAATATTATAAAGTAATAAGACATGATAATAAAATAAAAACTATCAAGTCTAATACAACGATACTTCATTACTCTATTCCAGCATCTTTGAATATCTTCATAATAGCATGAAAATGGCAATGATTCTTTGTTCTCGAAAACCTAGTTGAATAGGTTACCACATTCCATTTTCATACACTCGACGCATATGATTGTGTTGTCAATGTCAACAGATATTTGAATTCTTTATCCGTTGGGTTCATGATCATCCATCGAGTTATTGATCATCCGTCGGGTTGTTGATCATCCGTTGAATTCATTGTTGTTATCCGCCGGGTAGCAATCAGGCACTTGACTTCATTTCATTTATGCAGAATTACAAGACATCATCTATGTACAATTAATCAACCTATTCTACATATCTAGTTAAAGTCAACATGACTTAAGTACTACTACAGATTCTAAACAATGTGTATGCAGAAATGTGCTATAGACTTATTGTTACATAAGCTACTCACTCAATAGATAATAAGTCATCATCCGTCGGGACCGAAATGAGTCATCCGTCAGGACTATAATACTTATCCGTCGAGTGCTACATTTTCACTAAGTAAAATTTACCAAGGTGTTTTGTTCATGAAATCATCAAGTACACAACATATACACAACAATCTCCCCCAATTTATGTCTACTGGAATTGTAGCCATAAATTAAGAGATACTTGATGATAACAAAACACCCTAAAAATAAAACTTTAAAAGAAAGTAGATAATACTGAAAAGTGCTTCAATTAGTAAAATGTACAAAGTTTAGCTCACAGTCATTTTCAAGGTGCTCCTCTAGCCTGAGCAGATTTATCTAGTTCCTTGAAGGTCTGGATCTCTTTCCAAGCTTTCTGTTGTTTTCTTTAATCTGATTTTGAAGCTGTCTGTGGAATTCCAGTTCATTAGATTCTGAGAAATTTAGCTTTTCTTGCATTTCCAAGAGAGTCTCATTGCTAGAGATGCTCAATTGGTCTTCTAATCTGAAAAATCTTCTCACTCCTTTGTCATCCATGAACTCCATCAGCCAGTAGGGCCTTAGATGCACTCTTCTCCCTATGTAAGGGATGATTAGAGTCTTTGAAAGTGCATCTTTAGCTCTAACACTCCTTAGTTCTTCAATCTTCTTCAGAACCAATCTTCTTGCAGTAAAATTGAACCCAAAGTTCTTCTTGAAAGATGAATAAACCTTAATCAGTACAACTTGGATTTCTTGAAGGATCCTGTGAAGTGGCCACTGAATCTCTTTTCCTCCCTTGTACTTGAACACTAACCTTTCAGGTAGGTTTCTGTATGCATAAATTCCTCTCACTTCATCTAGTTCATCTAGATAGAGGTTTAGATCAGAAAACTCCTTGATGTCACACAAGTACATATAATCTCCTTTGTTGACTTTAGATTGAGCTTTGACTAGAGATTTGGATTTGAAAGGTGACAACTTCACTTTCTTGACTGCTCTTGACTTTATTCTTTTTGGCTTGCTGAGGATTGGTAAATTGAAGTCAGGAATTGGTATGTTCTCCCATTTTATTGGCTCATCCTTAGGCACAATAGGTTCATCATGAATGTTCCTGTAAGGATCCACTACCTTGATATCTTCAAATACCACAGAGGGTTTTGATGCTTGAGTTGTAGTAGGAGTGGATTCCTTGGGAAACTGATTCTTCAATTCCTTATCAACAATGTCCAGTTTCCTTTTGGTTCTTTTAGCCAATTCCTTGATTCTTGGAGATTTCTTCTGTTGTTCAACTTGCTTCTTTGGATCTTGAGATTCAATGATTTCAGATGGCTGAGCAGGAATTTGTTGTGATGAATTTACAGCATGTAGCTTGGCCAAGATAGCAATTTGCTCTTTCTTTTGTTTAGCCTTTTTAGCATCTAGAGAAACTTGATTCTTTTCCTGCTTCAATCTAACCTTTTCTTCTCTCTTTGCTTGAGCAAATTGAGGATGTCCAGCCACCACACAAATTTCTTTCCCATTCCTGAAAATTTTAGCAATTCTCTTTTTGGAAGCTGAATCAGCTGGACCTTTGTAGAAAGCAATTGACCTTGACAGAAGCTTCTTTTCATCAGGCTTAGGTGTCTCATACACAGTATCTAACGGGTTCTTCAATGATGATTTTGGATAGTTTACCCTTGGTTTCAGAATTATTTTAGCCTTTGGAGATTTGATACAGGATGACTGTCCCCTTTCCAGATAGTTCATGCTCATCTCATTCACATAAATTTGCTTGACTTGAGAGTGATGGATGGCTGACTTTACTGGCTCCTTGACTAGTCCAAACTTCTTTTGTATATCCTCATCAATCTTCTCCCAGTTGATTGGCTTCAACTGCTTCATTTTAGCTGCTCTAATGTTGGCTACTGCTGCATTTAACAGATCGATACTGTCTGTAACTAGTGGCTTTGAGATTGTAATTGAAGGCACACTTGCTTTACTGATTTGAATTTGAAGCCTCTCCCCCTCACTTGGTCCTTTCTCCCCCTTTTTGTTATCATCAAGTTGAGTGGAGGAGGAGGTTTGAGCAGTCACCAGTTTTTGAAGTAAATCTGTCTGTTGAGCTTGATGAAGATGAATGGCTGTTAAAGATGCTTCCATGGCTGACATTCTTATATCCAAGGCATCTATCTTGGTTGCAAGATCAGAATTTTTCCTTAATTGCCTCTTGATGTCAAGCATTATAGCTTCTGGAAGCTTAGAATTCATCTTGTCTGAAATGGCCTTCTTCATCTCCTCAATATCACCCTTCATGGTGTTTACATCCCTGGCATGTTGGAAGCCTTGAATTTGTTGAAGTTGCAGTGAGGCTAGATGTGCCTCAAGGAGCTTCTTGGTGCTAGCATTTGTAGTGGTTTGAAGAGCAGTATTTGTCTGATTGATTAGTTGGATCAAGGTTGTCTTGAAGTAGTGCTCATCATAGTGCTTTGAAAATGCCCATGATGGCATACTTGATCTTGAACTGGAACCTACTTCTCCCCCTATGTCCATCGCTTCATCTTCACTATCCCCACTTTCATCACCAAAGAAATCAGCTGAGCCACCAGTCTCATAATCCACATCACCAGCTGTAGAGGGCAAAGCTGTGATAACATCCTTAGCTCTTATCATAGACTGTGTGGTATGCACCAGATTGAGCATCCTTTCTGCATTTTCATTGCCCTATTTAGCTAGAAGTTGATAAGCTGGAACAGGGTGAGTAAATGCCTCCGCATCAAGGGAGGTGGAATCTATAACAGCTTTAGGTTGCTGAAATAGTCCCTCCCTGTCTGCATCCTGGACATTCATTGACTCACTAGCAATGACATCCATCCTTATAGCTCCAGTACCTGCATTTCTCTCGTTTTCTCTCTTTTGTTGCATCAGTGTCTCACCCTGGCTCCCCACCCTCACACCCTCACCTTCACCATCTAAGGTGGGACTCCTCTCACTTTCTTTTGCCAATTCTGAAGAAATAGATTGCATAATTTCACTCATTTCCTCTCCTTTTTCCTGGGAGCCACCCAGACTCTCACTCATAACACTCTTCTCTCTCAATCCTAATAGTGATGTACAACCACTAATTCTTCTTCACTTGAAATAAATGAAGTTTGAAGCTGTGCAGAGATACTCGACGGATGAGTGATATCCATCGGGTGAGTGGTTTTGTTATCTGATGGATAATTGCTCTTAAGCTTATCCGTCGGGATATAATTACTACTCGACGGATGAGCAATATCCATCGAGAGAATAGAAATGAATGAACTAGGAATGGAAACTATTGTGGACTCTGTGCTGATTGGAGATAATTTGGGCACAGATGATTCAACAGTTCCTGAAAGAATGGGCAAGTGAGCCAACAAATCATCTAAAAGATAATGCTCACTTGCACTACATTTTGGCTTCCCCAACAAAGTTAAAGAAGGGGAATCAGGAATTGATGTGTTTATCATATCCACATCTAGTTAGTTTGTGGGTAAGTTTGGTGTTTGAGGTGCTTCTATTACTAGAGATTTTGGCTGTGACTCCACATTTATTGGAGTCACATCAAACTGAATTTGTGAAGGTGTAGTGACTGTGTCTTTAGCACCAGTTTGCACAGTGTGTGTACCCTGTGCATCCCCAAGGGTTTTAGATTTCTTCTTCCTGGTATAAGTTTGGGGTGAGCTTGTGTCCCTAACCCTCTTGGCCTGTGCTCTTGGTTGAGAGCTTTGTTCAATAACTACATCCTTTTGGGAGGATGCAGCTAGAAATGAGCTTTTATCATTTTTAAGCACTACAGTTTGTTGGGAAACTACAGTGTGGCTAGGCTGGGAACCACTCAACTCTCCATCCTTATCCTTAGGATTTCTTTTATGTTCACCCCTTCCCTCACCTGTCTTACCCACCTTCACACTCCCCTCTTTGGTTTTGGTGGATTTTGCAGCTGGCATCTTTTGAGAGATACCAGAGGGGGCTTTCTTTGATTTAGGTTTTGAAATATTTGCAGCTTTGGTAGCTTGGGTAGGCAACTGTTGGGTCATTGACACAGTTGCCATAGCCACACTAGAACTCAAAGAAATTAGTGAGGTTGGAATAATAGTAGGAATAGATGAACTTACCTCACTTACCTGAGGTGCTTCCATTACAGGGAAATAGAACAGTGGCACCTCCTTGTGTGATTGGCCCTGTTCAAATCTGCAATGAGCCTTCTCTCTTAAACCCAACAATCTAATTTTTTGTTAGGGTTCTCAAGCACAATACCCTCAAAGAGATGGTTAGCTAACATCATAAAGAATCTGGCATAATACACATTCTTACCTCTCTTATTTAACTCTCCTAGTTTGAAACCCAACTCAAACAAAACAAGGTCACTGAAATTATAGAACTTATCTGTAACTAGCATGTAGAGCATGTTAAACATGGAGATATTGACTGAATCAAAATTACTGACTTTACCTAAAAATACCTTTATCAGTACATCACATATAGAACTCTATTCCTTCCTAAGACCCAATCTCCTAATGTCACTTAACTTAGAAGTAGAAAGAGTATAGTTCATGGAATTAAGCATATTGATTATATCAGTGTCAGTGTGTGGTGAGGTCACAAAGTTATCAGGAATCTTGAAATATGCTTTTATAACATCACTATTGATACAGAATTATTTACCTTTAATGGTTAGAGTGATGGTCTTATCTGTTGAGTTGTATATAGCAGTGGTCCACACCTCTTCAACAACTTCACAAAAGATTGTGGGAGATTCCAGCATGACATAGCTAAGCTTGCAATTATTCACAAAGTCCATCATCTTGTGATAGTCACCAGATTACTGAATACCCTTGTTTACTAGTGCAGTGAAATTGTTCTTCTCATAAATAAACCCAGTTTGAGACATAATCTTGACAACGGGCGCCATTGTTAGAGAATGAGAGCTTGAAGAGAGAGAGTAAGTATTTTGAAAGAGAAAGAAATTTGAGCAGTTGATTCGAGAATGATAAAAGAAAAGCAATTGAAATGAAATAAGCTTTTATACTATCTCAAAAATAACTGCTAAAAATAATAAAGTAAAATAAAGTAACTAATTAAAATTGCCTAAAATAGTCGTTTAAAAATAAACTGTAAAAATTCCACCCATTATCCGTCGTGTTATGCTTACAAACTGTAAGTATACTCGATGGATAATGTTTAGGGAATTAACTGCTGAGATTAAGAGAATTCGACGAATGAGGATAGACTGTTATCCGTCGAGTCATAAAATATTCCAGAAAAATAATTGATTTTTATTAGCAAATAGTTTACCGACGGATGATCAAACTCGATGGATAAAGATCATTCGTCAGATGTAAATTTTGACTTAGCCAAAATTTCATCCAAGACTGAAAAATCAATTAAATTTCTGGCAGCATGTCAACTTGCAAATTATCTCATATAGATTTAAGAATAATTAAGCATACCTAACTCACTTACCAACCTTGAAAAGTGGATTCATCCAGTGGCGTGGTAAAGATATCTGCAAGCTGCTTCTCACTTGAAACAAAATGTAGTTCCACAGTACCATTCATTACATGTTCCCTTATGAAGTGGTACTTGATATCTATGTGCTTTGTCCTTGATTGTTGTACTGGATTTTCAGTGATAGCAATTGCACTTGTGTTATCACAGAAAATAGGAATTCTTACAACTTGCAAACCATAGTCTAACAATTGATTTTTCATCCATAAAATTTGTGCACAGCAACTACCAGCAGCAATGTATTCAGCTTCAACTGTAGAAGTAGAAACTGAATTTTGCTTTTTGTGTAACCCGGTCAATCATATCAACTAAAAATCCAAGAACATCTTAGAACAGCAAATCAAAATTTAAGAAAATTATCGAACTCGGCTAACCACTTCCTGTAATAGAACACTCAATTAACTAACATAAATCGGTTGAAAATTAGAAGATACAGCTAACTGTAACATCAAATCGAATCAAAAATCATTCAAACAAAAACCCCCAATTCGGGTCAAGAACCCTAAAATTGAATTTTAAAAATCACCAATCCTCGGATGATTCTGATGATATAAACAGGTAGAACAGATTGAGTGCTTCGATTTGACTACAAACATGATCGGTTTTGCTTTTCAGATCATTCCAAAATCAGTGTTTGATCTTCACAAGCTCAAGAACAAAGAGTAGAGGATTTTCTGATTTTCTGCAGAAAAAAAATCTGATTTTTATAATCATTATTAATAAATAAAAAGCTATTTATACTTATGGAATATTAATACCCGTTGGACCGTATTGGATCCGAAAATAGATTACTTAGCCACTAAGTAATTATAAAAATGATCTAATTTGGTACTGGTTTTGGATAAATATCAAGACCAGGTTTCTTATAAAATACCCTATGAGAAAATATGTAAAAATATCTCGTCTCTCGAGAATACGGGTTTTATTGATCTACCGAAATGATTATCGTATCGAAAATTTTGCGCCGGGACTCGAACGGGTCAAACCGTACTCTGGATCGAAAAAGTCAAAACACGGAAAATGCTCGGAATAATCAAATTAGGTTAGGAAGGAGTTTTCCGAAGAGTTCGGGTTGTAAAAACGCAATAACGGCTGAAGTTGGACGATTCCCAGCATTATAAAATAGTTTTATAATTACTCAGAAAATAATTATTAAATCTATAAATCCTTATAAAATCATATAACAATCCAAAAAATTACCAGAATATACCATAATTATCTATACTTTATTCAGGACATATTAAAAATTTAAAATACTTACATTTTATCACATATACACACCCAAATATAAATATCAATCATCAGATAATTCACCAAAATTCCCATAATAATCACATAATAATTATTTATTGATAAAAATAATTGCACGATATTTCCCGAATATTACAAAATAAACTCAATTTACCGATATCAATAAGATCGGCTTTCGAATAACTTTTGAAATTAATACATTTAAGTAAATATTTTCAAAAATTAACCAGGATCGATATAACACTTAACAATTAGCACATTGCCATTTAATAATACCAACTCGTCAAACAGGAATAAAATATCCACCATTTTATTCCTTCTAAATCATAAAAGCACACACACACACAAATATATATATATATATATTCACATAATAATTATATTAATTCTAAAAATACGGGATATTATAATCTACCCCCTTATAAGGATTCCTTCATCGAAATCAGCAGAAGAAAGCACTAAGGGTCTTATTACCAATTTTCCAATCTTGCATATGTAACTTTTCTCAAAATTTCCAATAATACTGCAATTCCTTATACCACACAGTTATCACATAAGCTTCACTCCACACTATTATTCCTTCCACATACATTTTAACCAATTTCTTAATAGAATAACTTTTACTGATAGAGAGAAAGAAGAACAGAGAGAAAGATAAAGAGGAAGAAAAAGAAAGAGAGATAGAGATAAATAGAGAGAGAAATAAAGAAACAGACTAACTTCGTTATATGCCACTGATATTCTAATCGCATTGCAATCCACTGTTGCTAGTGGTAATCCCATCACATAGCCTTACTTTGACTTGACCAGTAGGATAACTCAACTCAACTTGATTGGCATACCTTCAAATATTTGAGATGATAAAAACATGGAATTCCAAAGAGAAAAGAATTTTATATCATAATGAGTGTTCCACCACTATGGTTACCAAAATCTGAATTTTTTAAGAAAGTATTGTTGAAATGAAAGAATAACTGAGAGATCAATATGATCAAATACGTGCCCAAATTAAGACACTACTAAAGGTTGGTAACCTTCTTGTAGTCACAACACACACAAGTGATGGCGTCCCATCCAACTCCTATCACACAGACATGTACACCTTGTGTCCCCTATAATTAGAGTTGTTCATCTCAGTCAGAATAAAAGAATATAAAAGGAATTCAAACTCAAATTAATAAAACTGAAAAGATTTCAAAGCTAATATTTTTGGAGAAAATGCAATCCAGAAAACAAGATTTTGGCATAAAATGACAGATACCACTTTTTGAGAGACGTCAAAAGAAGTTATGGAAAGAGAAGATATTGCCAAGGTCTGAATAATTATCTTATATTCGAACTCTTATGTTGACTCATCATCCAATTCTAGACATTTCTTCACATTCCAAGGATATCGATAATCTCCATCGTCATCGAATCGTTGTCTCGGAAAATTCCACAATAGAAGTTTGCAGCTGCTACGAGTTCTATCCAGCTCAGCACAACCAACTCAACCGAATACGACTTATCTTAACTTAATCGTTGGTACCATATCCGATAGTCCAACACGAACTCGATATGAGCTCAAACATCCTTACATAACAATACACAATCCTACACACTCTCTTTTCTAGTTTACTATAACCTCATCTCTGATACTAACCTGTAACGCCCCCCAAATCCGGGGTCAAGGGATTTGGTCGTCACTATGAAACCTCAATCCAAAATAACCTGTTTAATCAATAAATAAATTCCAGCTACTCAAATATAGCATCTGTGACCCCAAACTAACCCAAGATCTTTTAAGGTTGCAGTTCTAGAAACAAGAAGTCTAAATTCCACCAATAAATTTTTCACTTTCTTTTAAAACTCTTTTCAATAATTTACAAACTCAAATCTAAACCCGCTAGTATAACTTCAAAAAAAGTATACTAGTCCCAACTATAAAATACACAACTATAATATAATATATTATAAATAACTTAACATAACAGAACTTACCCTAGTCCGCAAATCCCGGACCAACCACCTTCCCAAAAGCTTCTTCCTTGCTTTCTTGAATTATGCAACTAAACAACGCAAGCTAATCCTCACTGGAGGTTAAATTTGAAAATAGGCAAGTATGAGCGAAAGAAATGCTCAGCAAGTTCATTATAGCAATTATATGGTCGTTTTGATATAAAATTGACATCTGCATTAGAGCAGTACATTTAAAATCATAATTGCTGAATCAGAAAATTTATTTAAAGAATCGGATAATTGTTTCTCACTATATTTAAAACCCTTTTTATATTTTCGAGCGAAATGCTTCAGCAATACTTTGAATCTTGACGAGAATAAGACTCGTAAAACAATATTTAGGGAAATATCATAAACAACAATAACATGAAATAATGATTATGGACTGAATCATAACAGAACCAAACTCTTGATATCAATACTCATTTTGATATCATATCAAATTAGATATCTGTTACAACCGGCATTTTCGTGTAATATTAATTATAAATTTGGTGTAATTTTAAAGCCGAATGCCAATATGTTCAACTATTGTATGTTTGTGTGAATGAGAATTTCCGCGTCTTAAATTTTCGTTATGTGGTATATGTTTTTTTTCAAAGTAAAAGTTTATTTATTTCTTTTATTTTTGATTTATAAGGAATATTTTAAACCTTGAATAAATATCTTTTTAAAAGTTATTTTATTCACAAAATTCAAAAGTGGTTTTATAAAATTTCTAAAAATCCAAGTTATTTTATGGTATAAATTTTATAATTTTTGAACTTGTATTTTATTTTATAAAAATAAATCTTTATAAATGTTAGTTATCATAATTAGCAAATTACATGGTTGTCCTTGCATGCAAATCCTTCTCTATTCAATTCAAAGGGCTAAAGAGACAATTCCAACCCCACTAACTCTTATTTTTCTAGCCAAATTCCTTCTTTTCCCTTGCATGCAAAATGAACCAAGTATAAGTGGAGGGATAGTCTTGTCAATTCTCATTCCCACTCACATTTGCCAAATCAAAAACCATAAAGCAAGCAATTGATATGATCATCCACTCCACTCACCATCACACTTTCTCCTCCCACCCTCCTCACTCCCTCACTCTCGGCCCTCCCCCTCCTTCTCTCGGTTTTTCAGCCGAAACCAACCCCCTCCCCATTTTCTTTATTCCTCCACCAAGTTTCCACCTTCTGCACAAGTAAATGTTACTTTTCATACCATGATCACATATATTCCAAGGAATTTTGAGTAAAAAGTTTAAGTTTTAAAGTTGCATGTTAAGGTTTTAGTTGAAACTCAAAGTACAACCTTGATTTTTGTGGATTTAAGGTTGTTTTTGAGAGGACTACAAGGAATGGTGAACTGTCAAGTCTTGAGAACGAAACTCTTGATGTTAAATGGCCATTCCCTTCCATTTCATTCGGCCATGACCTTAAGGGAGCCGAATGAATGGTCCTAGATATCATTCTTGTTGCTTGGTTCAATTTTTGTATGTTTATGTGATAATGGCATGAAACTTGTAGTAAAAATTTGATAAAATTCTTTGCATGCTAAGTGATCATCTAGGTATAGCTTATGCTAGGCTTGCATGTCAATTTTATGATAGAATATATTTAGAAAATATGTTGTTTTGGTTTGCAAAACTCGAAGTTAAGCATGCATGTGGATTTCTCTTGAAATGTTGGAAGATTTTGATCATTAGGAAGGATTTTATTAGTAAGCTTTAATTTCAGTAGGAATAAGGAGTTAATATTGATTAATGCTTCTTGATGCATGGTAATAATTCGTGTATGTCTTTTATAAAAAAATGCATAACTTGTTGTTTCAAAAACTTGATAATTTGTGAGTTGTGAAATGTGGTTTCTTTTATTTTGCCACGATTGCACCTTAGGTAAGGATGATCTCCACCAGGATTATTTTGAGTATAAGGGAGTTATTTCAGTAGATCACCATGTATAAGTCTTGGTTTGGGTATTGGGTTGTTGGTGGTTGAGTTTGTCAAGTAAAAACCTTAGAGAAAGGAGAGTCATATTTTCTGCAGAAAATCAGTTTAGTACCCTGAGGTTTAGAGTGAGTTTTGACCATGTCATTGATGTGCACTTTGAGGCCCAAGCCACCAGAAGTTAGTATTGGGAGTATATAAAAGGTTTTAGGTGTTGGTTGGAGGTTTGCATGTCATTTGGTTAGGTGCACAAGTAGAATAATAAAATCTGTCCAGCAGGGGATAGTTTTGTTGCAACTTAGAAATAGGGAGATTTGACCATGTCATGGGTAGGCCCTCATTAGGCCCTGTTGGGCCTTAGTTAGAGGGAGTGTCAGAGAAGGTTTTCCAACCATAGATCTTAGGATATGAGTTAGAACCATGTATCACAAGTTAATTCAAGTCAGGGCGTTTTCTGCCCAGAAAAACAGGGGAACCATGGACTTTGAGCTTAGGCCCAAGAAGGCCCAAGCCAGGCCCTTGAGCCACATGAAGTTTGGGAGATGCCCTTAGGTCAGGAGAGTCTTGTGTAAAAGTTTTGAAGGAAAACTTGTAGTTTAAGAGTGTCTAATACACTCAAGAAAGCATAGATATCATTCTGAAATTTGAACGAATGAGCACTTACACTTATCACATAGTTTTAGAACACTTAGGAGTGAGATTTAGGTTGACCACCATAGTTGTAAGATAGTATAAGGTCAGTAGAGCAAAAGGCCCAAGTAAGGGTCAATAGGTCTTGGATAGTTTAGTAAAGGCACATCGAGTTAGGAAGCCAAAAATTAGAAGACTTTGTCTAGTTTAGCGACCAAGTGACCTAAGTTGTGAGTCGAGATCATCCAAGCCAAGTGTTGCATTATGGTGTATATGGTGTTATTCGGTATTAATATATGATATGTGATTATGTGGCATCTCGAGACGAGGGAAAACTTGCCATAAAGGTCGAGTGAAGCTTCCAGTTGCTCCTACCAGTCAGACCAGACCAGCCTTTCTCAAGGCAAGTGATTCAACCTGTCTTTCGTATTCACTGTAAATAGTTCATTTATATCGATGCAACTATCCTGAGTCATTTTGATATATATATATTTAAGTCAAGCGTATCTTATGTTTATCCTTGAAATGCCATGAACCCTTGAGTACGTATTGCAAGTAGTTCAAAAGTCTTATCATGATAGTAATTTAAAGTAATTTGAATGCCATAATAAAAGAAAGGGTAGTTACAACTCTTGGTTGATTCTCTTGATTAACATGCTAATGATTCCTAAGTATTGATATCTCATCCTGATATTTGAACCCCTATAGAACCTTACCTTGAACCCTGAAAGCCAGATATTTATCAAAGTGATTCCTTATTGATTACCCCTCTTTCTTATCTTAAAGCTTGACAATTCTGATAAATCCTGAGCTAAAGATCATTTCTTCATACCTTAACACCCTTAGTATTCATGAAGCTTACCTTCTTGATGATCCAGCACTTGAACCTTGATGAGAAACCATTGCTTTAAGCCCAGTTTGGCATTACCCTTCATAATATCCAATAGCCTCGCTAAATTCCCTTGTCCAAACTTTGATATATGAAAACCATTCAGTTACCCTAATAGTGTATAGTTTTATGGATCATGGCCCTGAAATTTAGTACCATATTTCCCGTGTTTCGAGCAGATCTATAATTCCTTGATAAAATGTTTTTGTTAAAAGAGATTTTGTTATATTTCGGCATCAGTTTTTGAAATAAATAAAACGTGGGTTTTTAGTCCCAAAGGGGGATAAACGTTTTCTTGAATAGTGGATCTGGACTGAGACGCGAGTCCTTTCCACACTTATATTAGGCTTAAAAGTTGCCTAGGGATTCCCATTAATGTTGTAGAACCCAGCGAGGTTCGGGATTACTTCGCGGCTGATCACCGGCTGTAATCCGTAGCGTCATAAAATGATTTTGATTAAAAGTATGATTTTGAAGTTGTTTTAATACAAACAAAATGATGCCACCACCCAAAAGTTTTATCTCTCGATATCTCTCATTGACATTCTTTAATATATATCTCGACTTATGTTTTGTATCGTATTGATTAGCACTTGTTGAGCATTTGGCTCACTCCTTGCTTTACCCTAATATTACAGCTAGCAGCTATGGTTAGATTCAAGCAGACTTGGCCCTCCGCTGGACCGTCCGCCCCGGTCACTTACGCAGTCATTCAACCTTAAAACCTTTTATTAAAAAGGGGTCATAATAATCGATACCCAAAATAATTTTATTCCCCCATTTACTTGGGCAGGAATACTCGCAACCAAATCATTTTTCTCAAAATCCAAAACATTTATAAATCCATTAATTTGATAAGTAAAAACATTTAACTATTCTGAACATAGAATAGCAGAGAGTACTTGCATAATAAGCATTTAATTCAGCGATATGTAAAACATTTATCTATTCAGAGGTGGGAATAGAGAAGAATACTTGCATAATCATAAGCAGTTTGATATGTAAAATATTGAACTATTCTGGAATTAGAATATCATAGAAAACTTGTATAATAGGATTTAAAATAAATATCACTTGAACAATAAGTGATGATAGGGATACTTGCCTTTGAGATTTAGCAGTTAGTCACACTCGTAATGACACATCTATTTTGACATTATGTCACAAAACATCATCATCTTGTAATCCAACAATTCACTGATATGCTGCTCCTGCGATTGCTAGAAGCTTGATAGCCAACAGTTTCCCGTTTTACTCTTTATCCAACATCTTGTGTTGATCGTATCGAGCGATCCACATCTATAATTAAAAGATACAACTTTAATCATCTAAACGATAATTACTCGATGAACCGTGCGTCAAAATCCTATCTGTTGGGAATATGTTGTGAACTTGATGATTACATTAACAAAACACCTTAGTAGATTTAACTTAGTGAAAAATGTAGCACCCGACGGATGATCAATTATAGTCCCGACGGATGATTCAATATAGTCCCGGTGGATGACTAATTGATATCCATCGGATGAGTAGCTTATGTAACAATAAGTCATGTAGCACATTTCTACAAACATCTTTGTGTAGATTCTATAGTAGCTTATGTATCATGTAGACTGCTAGTAGATGTGCAGAATAGGTTGATTAAATATAAATATAAGATGTCTTGTAATTCTGCACAAATGAAATGGAGTCAAGTGATAAATGGCTACCCGACGGATGATTAACAAAGCTACCCGACGGATGATCAACAAGACAACCCGACGGATGACAAGCATATACCCGACGAATGATCAATTCAAACATCGGTTGACAGTGACAACACAGTCACATGCATTGGGTGTTTGTAAAAGGAATATGGCACCGTGTTTAACAGGAAATGAAGAACAAAGGAGCATTACCATTTCCATGCAAGTTAAGAAGATTTTCATAGATGCTGGAATAGAGTAGTGAAGCAGCATGGAGTTTGAATTGATAGTTTTGTTTTATTATCCTGTCTTATTACCATGTAAACTTGGTGGTATATAAACCAAGTGTAGCTAGTAGAACAAATAACTAAGCAAACACTTTTAGAAGAGAAATAGAAAAAGCTATAACTGTTAAGAATTTCTCTGTAGTTTGTTTGTTCACTTGTAAAGCAGCTGTGAGACAATTTGTTCTTCATAGAGTTCTTAATTCGATATATATATATATATATATATATATATATATATATATATATATATATATATATATATATATATATATATATATATATATGGTGGATACTTTCAAATCCACCAGAAAGTTTTAAAGACTTGTGTTTTTATTACTTTGTGTTTTTGATTTATTTAACTTGTGATTCCGCACCTTGCAAATCCAAACACTTATATATATATAGTTTGAGTTAGAACATTTTATAGTTCAAGAAAAGTTTACAAGAATTACATTCAACCCCCCTTCTGTAATTATTGTTGCATTGTTAGGGACTAACAATTGGTATCAAAGCAAGCTCTTGAAGCACAAAGAGTTTAAAGATCACAACAAACAGCAAGATGAACAAGAAGGATGTAGGAGTCAAGATTCCTTTTCTGGACAAAGATAATTACCATCACTGGAAGGTAAAGATGCATCTTCATTTACTTTCTCAAGATGAGGTCTATGTGGATTGCATAGAGAGAGGTCCTCATGTACCAATGAGAGCTGCAACTGGAAATGAGCCATCAGTTCCCAAGCCAAGGCATGAATGGTTAGATCCTGATATTGAACAAGTCAGGAAAGACAAGAAGTCCATGAATATTTTGTTCAATGGAGTTGATGGTGACATGTTTGTTAACATCATTAACTGCAAGATAGCCAAGGAAGTTTGGGATACCATTCAAATAATCTGTGATGGCACTGAACAAGTTAGAGAAAACAAGATGCAGTTACTAATTTAGCAATATGAGAATTTCCACTGTGAAGAAGGTGAAACTCTCACTGATATCTTTAGTAGATTTCAAAAGCTACTAAATGCTCTGAAGCTGCATGGAAGAGTCTACCAAACCAAAGATTCTAACCTTAAATTCCTGATATCCCTTTTAAAAGAATGGAAACCAATGATAGTCTCCTTGAGAAATTCACAAGAATACAAGGAGTTTACACTAGAGAGACTATATGGCATTCTAAAGACTTATGAGCTTGAAATAGAGCAAGATGAAAGAATGGAGAAAGGGAGGAAGAAAGGAGGGTCCATTGCACTGGTTGCTGAGTTAGAGAAAGAGAAGGAGATGAAGATAGAAGCTGTTAAGTCTACTTCAAAGGTCTGTGAAAACAAGGGCAATGGGCTGATAGCAGAAAATAAAGATTCTTTGGGCCAAGATGATATGGATGATATTGATGAACATCTTGCATTTCTTTCCAGAAGATTTTCCAAGCTCAAGTTCAAGAAGAACTTTGGAGCAGCTAACCCAAATAAAAACATGGTGGATAAATCAAAATTCAAGTGTTTCAAATATGGCTTGGCAGGGCACTTTGCCAGTGAGTGTAGAAAGTCAGATTCCAGCAAAAAGAAGTTTGAGCCTGTGGATTATAAACAGAAGTATTTTGAGTTTCTCAAACAAAAGGAAAGGGCTTTTATTACACAAGAAAATGACTGGGCAACAGATGGTCTGGACGAGGATGAAGATGTCAGCTATGTCAATCTAGCCCTAATGGCCAAGTCTGATGAAACAGAGACAAGTTCTTCAAGTAATCAGGTAATCACCACTAACCTTGCACAAAGCTGAGTGTAATGATGCAATAAATGACATGTCTATAGAATTATATCATTTGTGTGTTACATTTAAGTCCCTCGCTAAGGAAAATGCTAAAATCAAAGAAAAAATTTGTTTTTAAGTGAGAGGGATAATGTGTTAGAGTCTCAGTTTATTGAATTTGAAAAATTGAGAATAGAATGTAAGATTGCTAAGGATGAATTAAATGAGTCCTTGAAGAAAGGAGAGATTTTGAAGAAGCAGCTTTAATGAGAACAGTAGGTGATTAAGGCATGGAAATCATCTAGAGATGTCCATGCTCAAATCAGCAAAGTTCAAGGTATTGAGTCCTTCTGTGATGCAGCCTGTAAAAAGAGTAAAGAGAAGTTGGAATCCAATTTGGTTGAAGGTTTTCTAACAGATGTAGACTCGACGGATGATGAGAGTCATCCGTCGAATAATCAAAAAGGTTATCCGTCAAGTGACATAAATCATCATCCGTCGGCTGTGAGCAAACTTGTTAGTAAAGCCAAACTTGCCAAGTTAAATGAAAAATATGGATCAGTTTCCAAAAACTTTATTTCAGGAGAATCAAGTTTAATGAAGAAGGAGAAGAAAGTGAATGTTGGTCATCTGTCAATCAAGCAATTGAATGACAGATTAGAAAAGATTGAGGTTTAAACAGAAGCTAAAAAGAAAAACAATAGAAATGGGAAAGTAGGAATTAACAAACATAACAACTACACACCTGATAAGTATGCTCCAAGGAAAATCTATGTTAGGTGTGGTAGTGTTAATCATTTGTCTGTTAATTGCAAACTTTCCATGCCTACTCCCATATATGTACCACCTTCTTTTCCCAACATGAGTGCTATGCCTTCTATGCCTATGAATGCTATATATGCACAGAATATGAATGCACAATTTGCTAATATGTCATTTGCACCTAATCCCTATTATGCTGTATTTAGTATGCCTCAATTGCCATTTAGCATGCCCTACTGGAATAACATGTTTACAAATAGCATGACATTTCCTGTTAATCAAAATGTGCATGATAATTCTGTTTTAATGACTGGTTTCAAAGGTCCAATTCAGATGACTCAGGATGAATCTGATATCCCCAAGTCAAATGAGATAAAACCTAAGAAACAAAAGAAGAAAGCTAACAAGGCAGGACCCAAGGAAACTTGGGTACCAAAATCAACTTGATTTGGTTTTGATGTGTACAGGGAAACAGAAAGAATCTGTGGTACTTGGATAGTGGTTGTTCAAGACACATGACTGGAGATTCTACCCTGCTCATAGAGTTCAAGGAGAGAGTTGGCCCAAGTATTACTTTTGGAGATGACAGCAAGGGTTATACTGTGGGATATGGCTTGATTTCTAAAGTGTTGTGAATATATTGTGTACTTGATGATCACTTAAACAAAATGTCTAAGTAGATCTTACTTAGTGAAATTATGTAGCACTCGACGGATAAGAGTTTTAGTCCCGACGAATAACTCATTATAGTCCCGACGGATGATTAACTTATTATCCATCGAGTGAGTAGCTTATGTAATAATAAGTTTGTAGCACAGTGATGTATGCACCTTTGTATAGAATCTGTGATATGCAGAATAGGTTGATTAACTGTACATAAGCAATATCTTGTAATTCTGTATAAGTGAAATGAAGTCAAGTGCCAAAATAGCTACCGACGGATGATTAACAAAGCTTCGACGGATGATCAAATGACTATCAACGGATGTTTAACATAGCAGTCGACGGATGATCAATTAAGTCATCGACGGATGATCTGAAAGTCGACGGATGATCATATCAAGATTCAAACATCAGTTGAACAGTGAAAGCTGACACACAGCCGTCGAGTTGGATACAAACACACTGTGGAAGCCCATTAACTGGGTAATAGAGGATGAAAAGCAGCAAAGATCAAAACTGTTAGATTTTATATTTGTTCAGTTCTTTTGACTTTGTAATCTTGGTAATATATAAACCAAGAGAGTAGCAAATAGAAATACAACTGAGATAGCTGAGAAATATAAAAACAGAGAAATCTTTGTAAGCACAATCTTTAGCATTTCCTGTATTCTCAGCAGTTCTATTTTGTAAGCAGCTGTGAGCATCTCTGCACACAGAGTCCTCTCGATATATTATATATATCTCTGGTGGAATTGTTTAAATCCACCAGAAAGTTTTTAAAGACTCTAGTTTTTAATTACTTATGTTTTGATTCATTCAAGTTTACATTCCGCATTGTGCTAATCAAAACAAATATATCCATAATCGAGTTGAACATTTTTATCTCAAGAAAAAGGTTCAAGAATTCCATTCAACCCCCCTTCTGTAATTCTTGCTATATTGTTAAGGGACTAACAATTGGTATCAGAGCAAGCTCTTAATCTACAAAGAGTTTAAAGATCAAAACAATTCAGCAAGATGAACAAGAAAGATGTTGGAGTCAAGATTCCTTTTCTTGATAAAGATAATTACCATCATTGGAAGGTAAAGATGCATCTTCATATGCTTTCTCAAGATGAGGCCTATGTGGACTGCATAGAAAGAGGTCCTCATGTTCCAAAGAGAGCTGCAACAGGAAATGAACCATCTGTTCCAAAGCCAAGGCATGAACATTCTGTTCAATGGTGTTGATGCAAACATGTTTGATAACATTATCAACTGCAAGACTGCCAAGGAAGTTTGGGACACAATACAGATAATTTGTGATGGTACTGAGCAAGTAAGAGAAAATAAAATGCAGCTCCTGATTCAGCAATATTAGCATTTTCATAATGAAGAAAGTGAGTCACTCACTGACATTTTTAGTAGATTCCAAAAGCTACTAAATGCTCTTAAATTGCATGGAAGAGTCTATCAGACTAAAGACTCCAATCTGAAATTTCTCAGATCTCTTCCAAAGGAATGGAAACCAATGACAGTCTCATTGAGAAACTCACAAGATTATAAGGAGTTTACTTTGGAGAGACTGTATGGCATTCTGAAGACCTATGAGCTTGAAATAGAGCAGGATGAAAGAATGGAGAGAGGAAAGAAGAAAGGAGGATCCATTGCACTAGTTGCTGATCTGGAAAAGGAGAAGAAAGTGAAGATGAAAGCTGTGGAATCAACTTCAAAGGCCTGTGAAAGCAAGGGTAAAGGGCTAGCTGCAGAAAATGAAGATTCATTGAGGCAAGATGACATGGAGGACATTGATGAGCACCTAGCATTCCTTTCAAGAAGATTTGCTAAGCTCAAGTTCAAGAAGAACTTTGGAGCTGCCAAGCCAAATAGAAACATGGTGGATAAATCAAAATTCAAGTGTTTCAAATGTGGCTTGGCAGGGCATTTTGCAAATGAGTGTAAAAAGTCAGATTCCAGTAAGAAAAGATTTGAGTCTGTAGATTACAAGCAAAAATACTTTGATCAACTCAAACAAAAGGAAAGGGCTTTTATTACACAAGAGAATGACTGGGCAGCTGATGGCTTGGATGAAGATAAAGATGTCAGCTATGTCAATCTAGCCCTTATGGCCAAGTCTGATGAAACAGAGACAAGTTCCTCAAGCAATCAGGTAATCACTACAAACCTTGCACATTTATCTAAAGCTGAGTGTAATGATGCAATAAATGACATGTCTACAGAATTGTATCATTTGCGTGTTACACTTAAGTCCCTCACTAAAGAAAATGCTAAAATCAAAGAAAACAACTTGTTTTTGAGTGAGAGGAATAATGTGCTTGAGTCTCAGTTTGTTGAGTTTGAGAAACTAAAAATTGAGTGTAGAATTGCCAAGGAGGAATTAACCGAGTCCTTGAAAAAGGAAGAAATTTTAAGAAGCAGCTCGATCGTGAACATGAGGTGATTAAAGCATGGAAAACATCCAGAGATGTTCATTCTCAAATCACCAAGGTTCAAGGAATTGAGTCTTTTTGTGATGAAGCCTGGAAAAAGAATAAGGAGAAACTAGAACCTATTTTGGTAGATGGGTTGCTGACAAATGTAGACTCGACGAATGATGAGGACTATCCGTCGGATAACAAAAAGTGTTATCCGTCGAATGATAAAAATCCTCATCCGTCGGCTGTAAGCAAACCCATTAGCAAAGCCAAATTAACCAAGCTAAATGATAAGTATGGGTCTGTTTCTAAGAACTTTGTTTCAGGAGAGTCAAGTCAAGCCAAGAAAGGAAATAAGGCTAATGTTGGTCACATGACTATCAAACAGTTAAGTGACAGACTTGAGAAGATAGAGGTAAAAACAGAGACTAAAAAGAAAAATAATAGGAATGGTAAAGTAGGGATTAACAAACACAATAACTACACACCTGACAAATATGCTCCTAGAAAAATCTGTGTCAAGTGTGGTAGTGTAAATCATTTGTCTGTTAATTGCAAATCTTCCATGCCTACTCCCATGTCTGTTCAGCCTCAATTCTCTAACATGAATGCCATGCCTCCCATGCCTGTTAATGCAATGCCTACACAGAACATGAATGCACAGTTTGCTAATATGCCATTTGCACCTAATCCATATTATGCTGCATACAATATGCCTCAAATGCCATTTAGCATGCCTTACTGGAATAACATACTTGCACCAAGCATGGCATTTCCTGTTAGCCATAACATGCATGATAATTGTGTTGCATCTAGTGGTTTCAAAGGCCCAACCCAAATGACTAAGGAAGAACCTGAAATTCCTAAGTCAAATGAGTTAAGACCTAAAAAACAGAAGAAGAAAGCTAACAAGGCAGGACCCAAGGAAACTTGGGTACCAAAATCAACTTGATTTGATTTTGATGTGTGCAGGGAAACAGAAGGAATCTTTGGTACTTGGATAGTGGTTGTTCAAGACACATGACTGGTGATTCTACCCTGCTCATAGAGTTTGAAGAGAGAGCTGGCCCAAGTATCACTTCTGGAGATGACAGCAAAGGTTATACTGTGGGATATGGCTTGATTTCAAAGGACAATGTCATCATTGAAGAGGTTGCCTTAGTGGATGGTCTCAAACACAATCTGTTGAGTATCAGCCAGCTTTGTGACAAAGGCAACTCAGTAACCTTCAACAAAGAAACATGTGTTGTGATTAATAATAAAAACAACAAAGTGGTTCTCACTGGTGTGAGAAGAGGAAATGTATACCTAGCTGACTTCAACTCAACTAAAGCAGAATCTGTAACTTGTCTTCTTAGTAAAGCAAGTCAAGATGAAAGTTGGCTATGGCACAAGAAGCTATCCCATTTGAACTTCAAGACCATGAATGAGCTGGTAAAGAAAGAGCTAGTTAGAGGCATTCCTCTGGTGGAGTTTACAAAGGATGGACTGTGTGATGCCTGCCAAAAAGGAAAGCAGATTAAACATCATTCAGGAAGAAACTTGATTCAGCAATTGAAGAGCCTCTGCAACTGCTTCACATGGATTTGTTTGGACCAGTCAATGTATTGTCAATTTCAAAGAAAAGATTTTGCCTAGTAATTGTAGATGATTTCTCAAAGTTCTCTTGGACCTATTTCCTAAAGTCCAAAGATGAGGCTAGTGAAATCATCATCAATCACATAAGGCAAGTTAACAATCACCCTGATTTCAAAGTTAGAAGAATCAGGAGTGACAATGGAACTGAGTTCAAAAACTATGTCATGAGAGCATTTTGTGAGGAAAATGGGATCACACATGAGTTTTCAGCAGCAAGGACTCCATAACAGAATGGAGTAGTGGAAAGAAAGAATAGATCTCTTATTGAAGCTGCAAGGACAATGCTTGAAGAATCAAAATTACCAACATATTTCTGGGCTGAAGCTGTAAACACTGCATGCTACACTCAGAACATCTCTCTGATTAATCAAGCAAGATGCATGACACCTTATCAATTGTTCAAGAACAAGATGCCAACTCTAAACTTTCTTCATGTCTTTGGCTGTAAATGCTATATTCTGAGAAATCAAACTGATCAAAATGGGAAGTTTGATGCTAAAGCAGATGAAGGAATTTTTGTTGGATATGCTGTTGGTAAAGCATATAGAGTCTACAATCTAAGAACCAACATTGTTGTTGAATCTATACATGTTGTATTTGATGATAAAAAGATTGAAGGACTAAAAGATGGAGATTACCATGAAAGCCTCAAATTCGATAATGTTGAGATGGTCAGTGATCAAAGTGATGATGAGAGTGATCAAGAAACAGTGTCTAAGGATAATGCAGACAAATCTACCACAAATGAAGCACAAAACTCAACATCCGTCGAGTTACATAATGCTTCATCCGTCGGAAGACAACCTGCCTCATCCGTCGGTACTCAAAATTCACCATCCGTCGGGTTATCAAAAGGAGCAGGAAGTCAAGGCAGATCACCCATAGAAAGTACCCCTATCTCAAATCAAAGATCCACAAACTCAGGGGGAGTTTCTATCAATCAAAACTCAATCACACATCAAGACAAGATTGAGGTCTCTTCATCTAGGGCTAATCTACCTCAACCAAGGAAATGGACAAAAGATCACCCCTTTGAACTGATTATTGGTGATGTTTCTTCCAGAGTTCAAACCAGGAGAGCAACTCAAGAAGAATGTTTATATAACAGCTTCCTGTCTAAGGAAGAACCAAAGAAGGTAGAAGAAGCCTTGTTAGATCCTGATTGGATTTTAGCTATGCAGGAGGAGCTAAACCAATTTGAAAGGAATAAAGTATGGAAGCTGGTACCCAAGCCTACAGGAAAGAATCCAATAGACACCAAATGGGTATTCAGAAACAAGATGGATGAAAATGGCATAGTAGTAAGGAACAAAGCAAGATTGGTTGCTAAAGGCTATTGTCAGCAAGAAGGGATAGATTTTGATGAAACATTTGCTCATGTTGCAAGACTTGAAGCCATCAGAATCTTCTTAGCCTATGCAGCCCATGCCAATTTCAAGGTCTATCAAATGGATGTCAAAAGTGCCTTTCTGAATGGAGATTTGGAGGAAGAAGTGTATGTAAGTCAACCTCCTGGCTTGAAGATCCAAATTTCCCAGAGTATGTCTATTATCTACTGAAAGCACTTTATGGACTGAAGCAAGCACCTAGAGCCTGGTATGACACTTTATCAAAGTTCCTTTTGGAAAATCACTTCACAAGAGGTACTGTAGATAAAATTTTATTTTTCAGAAATGTTAATGGCTCTAGCATACTTGTTCAAATTTATGTAGATGATATTATATTTGGCTCTATAGATGAAAAACTTTGTAAAAAGTTTGTCAAACTGATGCAAAGTAAGTATGAAATGAGTATGATGGGAGAACTAACTTACTTTCTTGGTTTAAAGTTAAGCAAGTTAGTGATGGAATATTCATTAGTCAAACTAAATATATTTTTGATCTTTTAAAGAAGTTTGATCTAATAGATTGCACATCTGCAAAAACTCCCATGGCCACTACAACTAAGCTTGAACTAAACACTACTGGAAAGTTTGTGGATATTTCAAGTTATAGAGGCATGGTTGGCTCACTTCTGTACTTAACAGCTAGTAGGCCAGATATAATGTTTGCTACATGTTTGTAAGCATTACACGACGGATAATGGGTGAAATTTTTACAGTTTATTTTAAAACGACTATTTTAGGCAATTTCTATTGGGTAATTTACTTCTCTTTATTATTTTTATCCGTTGATTTTGAGTAAAGTATAAAAGCTTATTTCATTCTAATCATTTTCTTTTATCATTCTCAAATTCAACTGTGTTATTTCATTCTCTCTCAAGCAAAAATCCTCTTTCTCTTCAAGCTTTTCTTCTCTAACAATGGCACCCGTAGTAAAGATCATGTCACAGACTGGGTTCATCTATGAGAAGAACAACTTCACTGCTTTGGTCAATAAGGGTATTCAGCAATCTGAAGACTATTATAAGATGATGGACTTCGTGAAGAACTGCAAGTTAAGTTCTGCCATGCTGGAATCACCCACAATTTATTATGAAGTTGTTGAGGAGATGTGGACAACAGCAATCTATAACTCCACTGACAAAACCATCACTCTAACCATCAAAGGTAATGATTTCTGTATCAATAGTGATGTAATAAAAGCATGTTTCAAGATTCCTGATGATAATGTAACTGCACCACACACTGACACTGATATTGTCAATATGCTCAATTCCATTCATTATGCACTTCCTACTACAAAACTAAGTGAAATTAGAAGACTAGGTCTTAGGAAGGAATGGAGTTATTTGTGTGATGTTGTAACTAAAGTCTTTTCTGGAAAAATCAGTAATTTTGATTCTGTGAACATTTCCATGCTTAACATGCTATACATGCTAGTTACAGACAAATATTACAATTTCAGTGACCTTGTTGTGTATGAGTTAGGTTTTAAACTAGGTGACTTAGTCAAAAGAGGAAAGAATATTTACTATGCTAGATTTTTTATGCTTTTGGCTAACCATCTTTGTCAAGAGATTGTACTTGAGAACCTAGACAACAAATTAGCTTGTTGGGTTCAAGAGAGAAGAATCATTGCACACTTGAACAGAGCCAACCATAACAGGGATGTGCCAATGTTCTATTTCCCTGCAATGCTGACACCTCAGGTAAGTGAGGTAAGTTCATCCATACCCTCAACTACTCCAATCTCCTCAATTTCTTTGACTTCAGGCATAGCTATGGTGTAATAACCCCAAAATTTTGAACTTTTTTGTAACCCTTATGAATAGTGTTTTGCTGATATTGCTGAATAAGAAAACTGTTCATGCCACACTATGTAGGGGTTCTTTTACGGATATTCTGAGATTTTATTAGTACTCTATATGATATATAAGTGTATGTAAAGATCGTCATAATCCAAATTTGAACCTTTTGATTTTTCCCGAAAATCCACCAGATATGGAAAGAATTGAGTATAAGGTAACAGGATAAAAAGGATTTAAATTCAAGGATTTTAATAGAGGATCATAAAAAGGAATATAATGTATTGAGAAAGGTTAAGGGAACCTAAGTAATAAGATCCCGGGTATGATCCCTCAAACAATAAACGAAAACGAAAGTTAAGCGAATCGTATAACAGATCAGCGGTCATTAGCCAAATAATTAAAAGCTAATCAAAGAGATTAGTGAGGATAATGTCATCAAACCAATAAGAAGAGGACAAAGGAGGGAGGGTGACATCACATGGTGACATAAGCATGACCAAGCAAAGAACCACACAAAAGTTACCATGGTAAAAAGGTAATAAAAAAAAACAAAACAAATCAAAAAATCAACCAACCAAGCCAACAATTCATTTTCACCAAAAACACAACATTTTCTCACCTTTCTTCTTCCATGCTCTCGGCTTTTTCTTCTTTTCCAAAGCAAGAAAATCAAAAATCAAGTTCCAAGCATTGTTAAATCACAAGGTAATTATCTAAGACTCCTTATGCATAGTTATGGATATCCTATAAGTTTGAGCTCCTAAATCATTCACTATCTCTTCCTAAAAATCATGGAAGAAGATGGTGAATAGTGTTTTTCAAGAACTAAAATTTTTGTTCTTGAAGTTTTATTTAGTTTAAGCTTGGATAAGGACTTTAAGGGTGATTCCAAGCCATTTTCTTGATTCTCCACTCTCCAAGGAAGGTATAACCCCTCCAAACCCTAACTTTATTTGAGTAATTAGGTTTAGTTTTGTTGATTTTAATTCATGGGAGGCTTGCTTGTTGTGAATGTAGAGATTAGTTAGTTTTGTGAAGTTTTGGAGTGGTAATTCTTGGATTGTTGATTAATGAACTTAAGTGTAGTTAAATTCAAGTTTAAGAATAAGTATAAATTGTTAATGTTGAGTTGTTGGGGATTTTATAATGTAGTATGGATGGAGTTTTGATTGGTTTGTGATTGTGGATTGATTGTGGGTTGAATTGGAGTGTTTTAAATTTGGGTAATCGCGTAAACATAGCCGTCGTAATGCCCGATTTACCGTAGACTGTTTTTGTTCTTAACATTAGGACCCGTGAACTCATTGCTAGGTTTTGACCATTTCCATGATTAGATATTTCATGTTATGAGCTTCATTTTGATATGTAGTTCGTTTGATTCCGATGTACGGTTTAGGAGAAACGGCCATTTTAAGTAACGACGTTTCACGAACGAATCATTACCCCTCGCCTTACTTTGAAACATAGGTTAAAGACCTAAAAGGACTAATTGGAGTATGAAAATTTTATGTAAAGTGTGTTAGTCAGTTTGTAAGACACTCGCGAAAGAATCGCCTTAAAACTCATAATGGTTAATTTATTAAAAATGGTGGAACCGAGGGTACTCCAGCGACTTAAGAGAATCAGTAAGCGCAAAGCGAGCGTTAGAGTCTAAATTGGTTAAAGTATAGATTTATAAGTGACTTTGGTTTAATTCCAACTTATATGTTGTTTATAGGTTACCAGACTCGTCCCAAGCCATTTATAACCCCTAGTCGCTCAGGCAAGTTTTCTATCCGTTATACTGTTGTTGTGATGTATACATTTGTACATGCATTATCTTGTGATAAATGCATAATGGTTACTTAGCAAATTCTTGCGATATATTGTAGCATGTGATATGGTATATATGCATGGCTGTTTCGTAATCTTGATACATATATCTGTTAATTCAGTTGATAATACCTATGCTAGAGATAAGCGGTATTTGCATATGCCCTTAGTATAGGGGACCCAAAGGTGAATATTTTTCTAAAACCGGGAGTCGATGCTCCCGAGTATATTATATATATTTATGTATATATATATATAGATATAGTTTTCAAAACTATGAATCGAATAAGGTTTATTCGATAACTTTATTTTATTAATGAATATTATTTTGAATATTCATTCGAGGGCTTATGACCCCGTTTATTTTATTAATGAATATTATTTTGAATATTCATTTGAGGACTTATGACTCCACTTAATTTATTAATGAATATTATTTTGAATATTCATTCGAGGACTTATGACTCCGATTATTTATTAATTATTATTCTTAATTTTATTAAAGAATAATGTGTCAATAATCAAACTTACTTTTGATTATTCAAATAAAGATAGTACTTTGTATAAGTATATCTTTGGTTATTTAATATTCATTGCAAGTATAAGTTTTAAAACTTCTACTTCAATTATTTTTATAAAGATTATTCTTTATGAGAATATTATTTAAATAATAATATTCGGATATTTTCTAATAAATTGGGACTGATTTATTCCATTAAATCAGCACTACTCCAAACATTCTTAAAAATGTTTGCGAGCCTTCAAAATGATTTTAAAAGTTAGAGCGGACCCCAAAACTCATTTTTTATATATTTAAGATCTTCCTTTCAAAGGGGATTTAAATATTCGCTCAAAACCTGAGGGATCCGGCTCTGTGGTGTGTTTTATATTCGCAACCAGCTTGCTATTTTGATAAAAGAGTTTTGATTACTTACCCAATACTCGGGAAGTAAAATTCTTGGAACAAGTTAATCCATTAATAGGCATCGCCTGGGAAATATCGGTGAGTTTCCCTTTCCAACTAGATACGACTTCTTGGTGGAGCCGTATCAACAAGTTTCTACTTGGGGTAAGTGGGGACGAGCTTTACGTTTTAGAGTCATAGATTTCATCTGAAATAGGAGTGGCGTAAGTGGTCGAGTGGCGCCGGCCTAGCCTTATTATATTGGCCCAAATGGCCTGGAAGCTCCGCTAAGACGGTACATTCCTTAGGAGTCCAGTGTTCGGTTGACAAGTAAATCTGACAGGTTCTCCTCTATATGTAGAAAATGGTGGGGTTGTACTACTATGACTGATCATCGTAAGTGGTCTTCCTGGCGCGACAAAACTCCCGTAATGAGTTCATCATCCAATTGGATATTTCTGCAACACTACCCAGAGCACTTCGATAGGAAGGCTACGGTTGGGCGATTGTTGAGTGTTGGCAGGGAACAGTTTTCAAAATGATGTTTGCATCAAATGAAGTATCTCGTAACTTTATTTTATTTTGATGATATTTTAAAGATTGATTCTATACAAGTTTTGTCTTATAGCTTAATCTATGGGATGAACTATTTATACATTGAACGGTGGTAGTTCAAGTAGTATTCGGAAAAGATATAAGTATATTGAAGTATCTTGTAACTTCATCTTTTAAACTTATATCTAGTAAATGATTATCTTATGCATGACAAAGATTTTCAGAAAAACGTTGAGACAAGGTTAGATATATGAGATCACCTTGCAACGATATTTTATACAGTTATAAACTGGAACTCTGTGCATATTATGCATGGAAGAGGACTTCCAAGATTTTGAAAAGTATATATACATATATACTGAATATTTTGCTACTTGGTCACGGTAAGATATCAAACTTGGTTCATTTCTTCTTGACCAAGACTTTCATGAGTACTATGAGAATGCTCATATATTGTAAATTATTATACATATTATTTTGGTGGGCTTGTTGCTCACCCTTGCTTTCTTCTTTCATCACACAACATCAGATAGACAAGATGAATAGGACCAAGCTTCCAATTCGCAAGTGGTTAGAAAATGTTCCGCAGTTTTCTGGAAGCGTTGATGCCGCCGTAGCTGAGGTAGGATCTACCAATAGGCTAGGTTTTCAACTATTGATAAACCTGACTTATGTATAATATGAATTGTAATAATGGCAAAGAAATGTAAATTTATTCAGAACCTTCTTGAGGTGTAATGGCTTATTATGTGGAATAAAATGACTTGTGTTTTTTTTGGGTATTCATCTCTGAGACTATAACTTGCGGTGTATGTGTGTATATTGTGGGGTCACAGTACGCAGTAAGTGGTTGATTGTTAAGATTAATTGTTGTTAAGGGATATGGAACTCGTGACAACCCGAATCCCCGACCCCGGATTTGGGGGTGCTACAGAAATGGTATCAGAGCCAAGCGTTATACACCTCAGAGATGATGTGACGTTAAGATAATAAGTTCACTCAGATAATAAGAACTCTTGCCAAGTTCATGGTCGGACTACTTAACATAGTACTGACAGTTAAAACCCTTACGGGAACCCTTAAAAATATTATGATAGTAACATAGTTCGTTCTCGTATAGGGCAGCAGGGCACCGAACCCTGAGGTTCAGGAGCATCAGCATGAGGATGTTTTATTACATGTTGGAGATCAAATTGTGAATCTGATAGAGTACCCTAACGAGGGACCGGATGCGATTCATATTGACAATGTTGCGGTTGAGGATATTATCCCAGAAGGGATTGTTGCCGAGGAGGATCTCGTGGAGGATCCTGACGAGAATGAAGAGAGGACCGCTGAGGAATTGATGACCGTAGTCCGGGCGACTACCAGAGCAAGGATGGCTGCGAGGGTGGCACTAGAGGATGAAGAGTTACCAAGGGCACCAAGGTTAATGAGGGCAGAAGGAGTGGGGCCTTCCACGGCACCAATTATACCAGTATCAGACCCTCTTCCCGAGGTTCCTGAAGACATCCATGAGGTTCCACCAATTCCTGTTCCCTCCCCTGTACAGAGCCCAGCACCTACTGAGGAAATGCCACCTTTATCTCCTGCACCATTGTCACTTGATACCGTGCTTGGCTATCCATTTGGATCCCCTGAGCCTGCACCACCTGCACCCCATGGACTGTTAGATGCAACCACTCAGGCTTCTCTTATCGCCGATTATTACATGACTTTGGGTGGCCTGTCTGAGGCCCGTAATGTTAGGAGTGATCTGTTAGATCGACTTACTGCACCAAGGATTGAGGGCGGGGTACTTCCGGCAGGATTAGCTCATAGCATGGAAAGGATTAAGGCTACCACCCGTGTTACAGCTAGAGGCCATCTTGAGGGTCAGATTGATCCAGCTCTACTTGCAACTATCCTAGACCTCATCACCGCTTAATGGAGCAGGTTAGGGATGTCGTGCGTGCCCGCATTTCTTGATTCATTATAGTGTGCAGAGTCTGAGCAATCTGACCAGAATTTCATATAGCACCGTTTTTGGAGGATTAGCCTAAGTTATGAATGATTAGTTTTAATGACTAGATGATTATCTATGGTAGTACTTTTGGGATAGAAGCGATCAGATCAAATGATGTAATTCTCTTTAATGTGTTTAGTTGTTGTACCCTCGAACAAATGGTTATGTATATATTCGTTAATTTCAGTTCAGATCAGTCTGTTTGTGATAAGTTCATATGGTTAATTGCACTATTAACACTTAAGAGAGTGTCATGAAGTTTATAGAACTTGAGAATTCATAATTTGCAATCATGCAAGGACGGAACGAGGGAAAGACTTAAGTAAAGTAAATAAGACAAATATCTAGAGATTCTCAAAAAAAAAAATTCTTCCCAAGCATTATGCCCCCATGAGGAATAAGATTAGGGGAAAACCTTGAATGTGATAATCAGGGAAGTCGTAATTAAGCTATAAGGAACCCAGAATATAATGAAGTGGAAAATGAGGATTTTAAATTAAAAGATGACCCCAATTATGGGGAGTAGGAAGAAATATTTAGACTGAGAAAACAGAAGTCGAGTAAGATAGGAAGAACTAGGATGGTACTCCTATTGGGCAATCCATGGACCTGCCTAAAACAAAACTTATACTTTTACCCCTAACCACCACCTTAAGGAAACAATGTGGTGTGAAATTCTTTCAGGACCTTTAAGTCGCTAAGCTCTCAGAGTTCCAAGGAACAGGTTGACCCAGTCGAGGCAAGAGCCTGGCTAAAGGAAATATAGGAATCATTTGAGATTCTTAATGATGGACGAATCACAAAAGACTGTTTTTGTCACTTACCCTCCTAAGAGAGAGGCCACCCGCTGGTGAAAAGCCAAGGAAGGCACGGAGCAAGAGATTATAATAAACTGATTAAAGTTCAGTCAATTGTTTTCGGGAAAGTAATTCTCAAGGTTAGAGAGATAGTGTAAAAGCTTTAGATCCAGAACAAAGGCGGACGAGTATGATGAATTATGAATCTAAGTTATAAAAGTTGTCAAGATTCGTTCTGAGGACACGAATCCCAGAATGACGTGATGTTTGAAGTCAATGATTAGTGGGTTCATGAAATAATGATAAGAGAAAGGAAAATAAAAGAAAAAGAAACTGAAGTGGAAAGGAATATAAAGGCAATAGAGTTTGAGGAATGATAAGGGAGTTGGGTAGGAGGAAACCCTAAAGACTCGTAGCAATAGAAATAGAAAAGTATGTAATCATCAGGATGAGGGTGATTCACCATGAGTTAAAGTTGATGATTGAAGGAATAAGAGATACATATATTTTATCCCCTGTAGGTTGGGAGGATTCAAGGAAACCTTGAGATAGTTCGAAGGGTAAATAATGAGACGCGGATAGACTGAGGAGACAAGGAAGTAAGAAATTAAGAAAATTGGATGAAGGAAGTGACCTTCAAGAATGTGAAGTGTAAGACCGGTGGTTTGATACCCAGAAAGGGAGACGCCAGGTATGAAAGATATCCCAGCATTGAGGTGACTGTTGAGATAAACAACAAAAGTAAATAAGGAATTATTAAGAAGAAGTTCACGTTGAACACGACCAAAATCTTCCAGGACATCCTTGTTATCGTTACCAAATTAGGCAAGAAAAGCGGATAACCGTTGTTATCTTTTGGAGGCCATATTGATTGACCTCATTTTGAATACAGATGTTATTGTGAAATTAGGCATATACTATCGAGGTGGAAATGATTGAATAAGACACCCTTATCAGGAATATATGACTTGATTTATCCATGGAAGGATGCATGTACCTTTTTAAAGGTGGAATTAAGGATAAAACATCGGTAACTTAAAATGAATCCTAGGGGAATGCATAAAGGTTGGCATTTCACCCTTAATAGGGATAGTATGAGTTTTGACAGTATGAATTGGAAAGGATTAAGGTAATAACAACCTTTACAAATCAGTGGAGAAATTTTTCAGAAGTATATAGACAATGATTCTGGTATTAATAAATGGTATCTTGATATGCCCTGTATCTAGGGAATACAGGAGGAACGATTCAAGGATAACCTTAGAGGTTTTACAAGGAGAAAGGTAATACTCAAAATTCTCAAGAATAGAAATGTTGATAAAGGAAATATGACGTAATTATAATGATGCCAAGTGGGGCACGTGTTAAACCACGAGAAAGTATGGATCGAACCAGTAAAGGTCGAAATTGTTCAGGGAAATTAGGACCTAAGATAAAAGATGTTCTAATTATGATTGAGAGTCAGTCGTGACAGTGATTAACCTCTAAAGACTGAGGCAATAAATTATGGAAAAATGGTGATATTTTTTTTTACTCATCAGATTTTAAGGAAAACATCTTCACAGTGATTGAAATGAGGTAGAAAATTTATTTGGAGGTGGTTAAAATGACATTGACTGTAAGGAAATTTTACTATCAGGAAAGGCCAAAGAGGTGGCCGACACCTTAAAGGTAAGAGGATAATTATAGGCGCTTGTGCCAAAGGAATACAGTGATGATGGTTAAAGATGTGAAGGTTGTATTATGGTTTGGAAGATTGACATTCCTTCTGATGACTGTGCAATACCCAACCGTAATAGTAGTTGGTAAAGGTTTAATTCGTGTAATTGCCATGAGCGGGCTATCTATCTCAGAAGGTACTATCTTGAGATAAGCCAGGACCATGTTTAAAAAAGGACCGAACCTTTGAGTTAAGTCTTCGATTTAAGGCATATGATTAAGAATGGTATTAACCTGCTATCGTTGCTTTGATTGAAACTCTTCTGCAATTTTATTTGCTTCATGTCATGAAAGTACGTCAGAATTTGGAGTGTTCTTTATGAATTATGAATGGTGATTATGTTAACTCCTTAGAAGAATTCTATACGACATGTATGGACTCCGTATGGTTAGATATTAAGATTTCATGGAAAGTGAATGACGACAGTAGGTCAGTGGTGGACCATAGTAATGCAGCAATGACTCTGCGAGTAATGAGTCGATTACAACCGTGAGAGTTGTATTGGAATGGATGTTGAGATTGAGTACCACTAAACGGGTCGTGTTGACGTATAAGTTATCTTTGATAGAAAAACTAGGTCGATTATTTACCTATTAAATATTTATTCCTTCTATCAATAGAGAGTCGTATTACTATACGAGGAAGGTTGCAGTGCAAGCATAAAATTCTAGTAACGATGATGTCTAGAATAAGGTCCCAGATTCGAGTTTCGATATCAAGGGAGTTTCAAAGGTGATTGTGTATAAGCTCGAGGAAGAGCATGGGTCCATAGAATGATGGACGGAATAGCGAATACCTGATGTTGATATATATACGTATATATTTTGTTCTCCTATGACTAACCTCTATAGTTCTGAGGTAGATTCCAAGCCAGATATTTTATGGCAGCATATTTTATATATATACAATTCTCTTCAATTCATTCTTTTCTCTCCTTTTCATTTTGTATAAGCTGAGAAGAACAACCCTTCCAGAAGGGGAGGTATTGCTGAATGACTATCTATCTGTGTGATAGAAGCCTAGTAGGATACCACATGTTATTTAATTGTTTGTCAAGTACTAAAGTCTGGCCACCTTCTGTACTAACTATGCAATAGAACAAGTGTTCATGATCATAGTGATCTCTCAATAAATTCTTTTACTTCTATATGAAGGACCAAGCTTTTGAAGATGGAGGCAGCTAGAGAGGAAGTGGTACCAAGTATGGTGGTATTCCGATTCTAACGCGTTCATGATACTAAGGTTGACGCGATTATTAAAAGGTTATAGAATGCTAACGAGCAAAGGTGTAACCAGTATAATATTAGGAACGGAAGGTAGTAGTGATTACGAACTGGAAATGAATGGGTATTGAGAAGCAAAAGCTCTAATGCTAAAAGCTATAATAAGAGTCTTTGCAATAGACTTGGAAGAATTTGGAATGATCACTTAACGCGGATGAGTTTTCTCACGATAAAAGATCGTATGTCAGGTATCGAGATGTCGTCTTATGAGATCTTTGAGGGAAGACAATGTCGATCTCCCTTATGTTAGGATGAAGTTGTAGAGCGCAAGATGCTCGGACCAGCAGTGGTCCAAAGGATAAAGGATATAATAGATTTAATCAGAGGACGGCTGGTAGCAGCCCAAGACAGACAGAAGAAATATGTAGACCTAGCCCGAAAGGACAAGGAGTATAGAGTAGGGGACTTAGTACTACTAAAAGTATCCCCTTGGAAGTGGTTAATGAGATTTGGAAAGAAAGGAAAACTAAGCCCAAGATACATTGGACCTTTTGAGATACTAAGACGGATTGGGAAGTTGGCTTACGAGCTAGCCTTACCCCCGAACCTACAACAAGTTCATAATGTGTTCCATGTGTCAATGCTAAGGAAGTATCATCGGGATGCCAGACACATAGTGGAGTACGAGCATGTGGATATGCAACCAGATCTGACTTACGTGGAGAAACCAGTAAAGATTATGGATAAGAAGGAGCAGGTGCTTCGGAACAAAGTGATCAAGCTAGTCAGAGTGCTATGGCAGAATCATAATGTGGAAGAATCAACTTGGGAACTAGAGAGAGCAATGCTAGAAAAGTACCCCCATTTGTTTTCTATTTAATTCCGGGACGGAATCCTTTTAAGGAGGGGAGACTGTAATAACCCCAAAATTTTGAACTTTTTTATAACCCTTATGAATAGTGTTTTGCTGATATTGCTGAATAAGAAAACTGTTCATGCCACACTATGTAGGGGTTCTTTTATGGATATTCTGAGATTTTATTAGTACTCTATATGATATATAAGTGTATATAAAGATCGTCAGAATCCAAATTTGAACCTTTTGATTTTTCCCGAAAATCCACCAGATATCGAAAGAATTGAGTATAAGGTAACAGGATAAAAAGGATTTAAATTCAAGGATTTTAATAGAGGATCATAAAAAGGAATATAATGTATTGAGAAAGGTTAAGGGAACCTAAGTAATAAGATCCCGGGTATGATCCCTCAAACGATAAACGAAAACGAAAGTTAAGCGAACCGTATAACAGATCAGCGGTCATTAGCCAAATAATTAAAAGCTAATCAAAGAGATTAGTGAGGATGATGTCATCAAACCAATAAGAAGAGGACAAAGGAGGGAGGGTGACATCACATGGTGACATAAGCATGACCAAGCAAAGTGTGTTGTTGGTTGAATTAGAACCACACAAAAGTTACCATGGTAAAAAGGTAATAAAATAAAACAAAACAAATCAAAAAATCAACCAACCAAGCCAATAATTCATTTTCACCAAAAACACAACATTTTCTCACCTTTCTTCTTCCATGCTCTCGGCTTTTTCTTCTTTTCCAAAGCAAGAAAATCAAAAATCAAGTTCCAAGCATTGTTAAATCACAAGGTAATTATCTAAGACTCCTTATGCATAGTTATGGATATCCTATAAGTTTGAGCTCCTAAATCATTCACAATCTCTTCCTAAAAATCATGGAAGAAGATGGTGAATAGTGTTTTTCAAGAACTAAAATTCTTGTTCTTGAAGTTTTATTTAGTTTAAGCTTGGATAAGGACTTTAAGGGTGATTCCAAGCCATTCTCTTGATTCTCCACTCTCCAAGGAAGGTATAACCCCTCCAAACCCTAACTTTATTTGAGTAATTAGGTTTAGTTTTGTTGATTTTAATTCATGGGAGGCTTGCTTGTTGTGAATGTAGAGATTAGTTAGTTTTGTGAAGTTTTGGAGTGGTAATTCTTGGATTGTTGATTAATGAACTTAAGTGTAGTTAAATTCAAGTTTAAGAATAAGTATAAATTGTTAATGTTGAGTTGTTGGGGATTTTATAATGTAGTATGGATGGAGTTTTGATTGGGTTGTGATTGTGGATTGATTGTGGGTTGAATTGGAGTGTTTTAAATTTGGGTAATCGCGTAAACATAGCTGTCGTAATGCCCGATTTACCGTAGACTGTTTTTGTTCTTAACATTAGGACCCGTGAACTCATTGCTAGGTTTTGACCATTGCCATGATTAGATATTTCATGTTATGAGCTTCATTTTGATATGTAGTTCGTTTGATTCCGATGTACGGTTTAGGAGAAACGGCCATTTTAAGTAACGACGTTTCGCGAACGAATCATTACCCCTCACCTTACTTTGAAACATAGGTTAAAGACCTAAAAGGACTAATTGGAGTATGAAAATTTTATGTAAAGTGTGTTAGTCAGTTTGTAAGACACTCGCGAAAGAATCGCCTTAAAACTCATAATGGTTAATTTATTAAAAATGGTGGAACCGAGGGTACTCGAGCGACTTAAGAGAATCAGTAAGCGCAAAGCGAGCGTTAGAGTCTAAATTGGTTAAAGTATAGATTTATAAGTGACTTTGGTTAAATTCCAACTTATATGTTGTTTATAGGTTACCAGACTCGTCCCAAGCCATTTATAACCCCTAGTCGCTCAGGCAAGTTTTCTATCCGTTATACTGTTGTTGTGATGTATACATTTGTACATGCATTATCTTGTGATAGATGCATAATGGTTACTTAGAAAATTCTTGCGATATATTGTAGCATGTGATATGGTATATATGCATGCCTGTTTCGTAATCTTGATACATATATCTGTTGATTCAGTTGATAATACCTATGTTAGAGATAAGCGGTATTTGCATATGCCCTTAGTATAGGGGACCCAAAGGTGAATATTTTTCTAAAACCGGGAGTCGATGCTCCCGAGTATATTATATATATTTATGTATATATATAGATATAGTTTTCAAAACTATGAATCGAATAAGGTTTATTCGATAACTTTATTTTATTAATGAATATTATTTCGAATATTCATTCGAGGGCTTATGACCCCGTTTATTTTATTAATGAATATTATTTTGAATATTAATTCGAGGACTTATGACTCCGCTTGATTTATTATTGAATATTATTTTGAATATTCATTAGAGGACTTATGACTCCGATTATTTACTAATTATTATTCTTAATTTTATTAAAGAATAATGTGTCGATAATCAAACTTACTTTTGATTATTCAAATAAAGATAGTACTTTGTATAAGTATATATTTGGTTATTTAATATTCATTGCAAGTATAAGTTTTAAAACTTCTACTTCAATTATTTTTATAAAGATTATTCTTTATGAGAATATTATTTAAATAATAATATTCGGATATTTTCTAATAAATTGGGACTGATTTATTCCATTAAATCAGCACTACTCCAAACATTCTTAAAAATGTTTGCGAGCCTTCAAAATGATTTTAAAAGTTAGAGCGGACCCCAAAACTCATTTTTTTATATATTTAAGATCTTCCTTTCAAAAGGGAATTAAATATTCGCTCAAAACCTGAGGGATCCGGCTCTGTGGTGTGTTTTATATTCGCAACCAGGTTGCTATTTTGATAAAAGAGTTTTGATTACTTACCCAATACTCGGGAAGTAAAATTCTTGGAACAAGTTAATCCATTAACAGGCATCGCCTGGGAAATATCGGTGAGTTTCCCTTTCCAACTAGATACGACTTCTTGGTGGAGCCGTATCAACAAGTTTCTACTTGGGGTAAGTGGGGACGAGCTTTACGTTTTAGAGTCATAGATTTCATCTGAACTAGGAGTGGCGTAAGTGGTCGAGTGGCGCCGGCCTAGCCTTATTATATTGGCCCAAATGGCCTGGAAGCTCCGCTAAGACGGTACATTCCTTAGGAGTCCAGTGTTCGGTTGACAAGTAAATCTGACAGGTTCTCCTCTATATGTAGAAAATGGTGGGGTTGTACTACTATGACTGATCATCGTAAGTGGTCTTCCTGGCGCGACAAAACTCCCGTAATGAGTTCATCATCCAATTGGATATTTCTGCAACACTACCCAGAGCACTTCGATAGGAAGGCTATGGTTGGGCGATTGTTGAGTGTTGGAAGGGAACAGTTTTCAAAATGATGTTTACATCAAATGAAGTATCTCGTAACTTTATTTTATTTTGATGATATTTTTAAGATTGATTCTATACAAGTTTTGTCTTGTAGCTTAATCTATGGGATGAACTATTTATATATTGAACGGTGGTAGTTCAAGTAGTATTCGGAAAAGATATAAGTATATTGAAGTATCTTGTAACTTCATCTTTTAAACTTATATCTAGTAAATGATTATCTTATGCATGACAAAGATTTTCAGAAAAATGTTGAGACAAGGTTAGATATATGAGATCACCTTACAACGATATTTTATACAGTTATAAACTGGAACTCTGTGCATATTATGCATGGAAGAGGACTTCCAAGATTTTGAAAAGTATATATACATATATACTGAATATTTTGCGACTTGGTCGCGATAAGATATCAAACTTGGTTCATTTCTTCTTGACCAAGACTTTCATGAGTACTATGAGAATGCTCATATATTGTAAATCATTATACATATTATTTTGGTGGGCTTGTTGCTCACCCTTGCTTTCTTCTTTCATCACACAACATCAGATAGGCAAGATGAACAGGACCAAGCTTCCAATTCGCAAGCGGTTAGAAAATGTTCCGCAGTTTTCTGGAAGCGTTGATGCCGCCGTAGCTGAGGTAGGAGCTACCAATAGGCTAGGTTTTTAACTATTGATAAACCTGACTTATGTATAATATGAATTGTAATAATGGCAAAGAAATGTAAATTTATTCAGAACCTTCTTGAGGTGTAATGGCTTATTATGTGGAATAAAATGACTTGTGTTTTTTTTGGGTATTCATCTCTGAGACTATAACTTGCGGTGTGTGTGTGTATATTGTGGGGTCACAGTACGCAGTAATTGGTTGATTGTTAAGATTAAGTGTTGTTAAGGGATATGGAACTCGTGATAACCCGAATCCCCGACCCCGGATTTGGGGGTGCTACATATGGCAACTGTGACAATGACCAAACAGTTGCCTACCAAAGCTGCCAAATCAACTGTAATTTCCAAATCCAAATCAAAGAAAACCCCCTCTGGTATCTCTGAAAAGGTACCAGTTGAAAAATCTACCAAAGCCAAAGAGGGGAGTGTGAAGGAGAGTAAGATAGGTGAGGGAAGGGGTGAACATCAAAGAAACCCCAAGGATAAGGTTGGAGAGTTGAGTGAATCCCAGCCTAGCCACACTGCAGTTTCCCAACAAACTGCAGTGCTTAAAAGGGGACACAAGCTCACCCCAAACTTACACTAGAAAGAAGAAATCCAAAACAACTGGGGATGCACAGGGCACACACTTAGTGCAAACTGGTGCTAAAGACACAGTCCCTGCACCTTCTCAAATTCAGATTGATGTAGCTCCAATAAATGTGGAGTCACAGCCAAAATCTCTCATTATAGAAGCCACTGAAACACAATACTCACCAACTAACTCACTGGAAGTGGACATGATAAACACTTTGTTGGATTTATATCGCAGCAAAGGCATGGTAAAACACTTTTACACATATAAAATCCAAATAAAAGCATATAAATCATGATTAAAACATATGAATCATTTACTAACCTTTAATAGCGATCGAAAAGCAACGATCGGAGATCCTTAGCAGCTGCTCCTCAAACGTGAAGCACTCCACCGGTATCCACCAAGAAAACGACGTTAAGGAGGAGGAGGAGGTGGAGAGAATTAGGTTTTCTGAAAAATTTGGGTTCGGGTTCGAATAAAAATAGGGTTTATAATAGTATATTAATAGGCAAAATTTTCAGCTGAAATTTTCCCATAAAATATTATTATTATTAACCCATTTATTATTCTCATTAATAATTAAAACACCTTTTAATTATTAATCCTTTTTCTAAACACTTTAGAAATAATTCTCTCTCTTGATTTAATTTCCAAAAATTAAATTCTTAATTAATAATATTAAGAACTTTTCTTAATTAATTTATAATCAATTAAATCTCATTTAATCAATTATTAAATTTGCCAATTAATTATTTATTTCATAAATAAATAATTATCAGCCATTATTAATTAATTCCTCCACCATTAAATCATTCTCTTTTTATGGTGTGACCCTGTAGGTTCAATATTAAGCCGGTAGTAGAAATAAATAATAATAAAACTATTTTATCATTATTTATATAAGTTCTCTAATTTATTAAATATGATTAATTAATTAATCATATTTATTCTACATCGTGAGGGATACTTTTCAGCATATCGCGACTATCCGGATAATACGAATTCACTGCTTAGAATACCAAGAACCTATTCAGTGAATAGTTACCGTACAATAAACTCCTTCTACCCTACAATGTCCTGATTAAATACAAGGCATGGATCTCGTGTCAAACCTATCTAATTTAATCACTTGCTTACCACTTACTATGATAAGTTCTATGCAAATTAGAAACTCTTTTCTAATTTCATTCACTCTGGCCAGAGATTCCTGAACTAGCATAAGTGGATCAGCCTTGAACATTCGCTTCCTTCACTGGAAGGGGTAGATCCTTTATTGATCATACACTATCTTCGTGTACAAATTCCTATACCCAGTAGAGCCCTAATAATTGTCCCTGGAGACCAAGAACTAAACCAAAGCATAGTTCAGTGTACACAAGATGACTATGATGACCTCAAGTCTAAGGATACTTGTACAACTATCACTATGTGAACAACTGTTGACACGTGAGTGAACTCCATTAGTTGTTCAGCCGTGCGAGTCATGTTCAGTGAACTTATTCTATAATAAGCACCTACATACTAGCTATAGTGTCACCACACAAATGTCTATGAGAACAGACATCCTTCATAATGAAGCAAGCATAGTATGTACCGATCTTTGCGGATTATTAATTACCAGTTAGTAATCCTATGATCAGGAACTATTTAAGTTTAGAGTTATCATCTTTTAGGTCTCACTATTATGATCTCATCATAATCCATAAAAAGCTTTACTCTAAACTATAATATATCTTATTTAAACACTTAAATAGATAGAGCCCGTAATAAAAACAAAACAAGTCTTTTATTAATATCAATGAAATCAAAACAGATTACATAAAAAGTTATTCCTAAATCCTAATACATGATTGGACTTAGGACATATTCCTTTCACACTTCAATTCCTGATTCCCCTTATTTAACTCTGTTGGGGAAGCCAAAATCTAGTGCAAGTGAGCATCATCTTTTAGATGATTTGTTGGCTCACTTGCCAATTCTTTCAGATTCTATTGTGACATCTGTGCCTCAAATAACTTCAATCAACAAAGAGTCAACAATAGTTTCTCTTCCCACCTCATTCATTTCTACTCTCTCGATGGATATTGCTCATCCATCGAGTAGTGATTGTATCCCAACGGATAAGCTTAACAGCAGTTATCCGTCGGATAGCTTTACCACTCACCCGACGGATATCACTTATCCGTCGAGTGTCTCTGCACAACTTCAAACTTCAATAATTTCAAGTGCAGAAGATTTAGTGGTAATACAATCACTCTTAGGACTGAGAGAGGAGAGTGCATTGAGTGAGAGGCTGGGTTGCTCCCAGGAAAAAGGAGAGGAAAAGAGTGAATCTCAGCAATCCATGCATTCAGGATTGGCAAAAGTGAGTGAGAGGAGTCCCACCTTAGTAGGTGAAGGTGAGGGTGTGAGGGTGGGGAGCCAGGGTGAGACCCTGATGCAACAAAAGAGAGAATATGAGAGAAAAGCAGGTACTGGAGAAATAAGGATTGAACCAGCCATTGCTAGTGAGTCAATGATTGGGGATGATGCTGAAAAGGAAAGACAATTTCAGCAACATTACAAAGTTGTATTTGATAGCATTTCCTTGGATGCTGACACTTTTACTCACCCTGTTTCAGCCTATCAATTGTTGGCTGCTCAGGGCAATGTGGAGGCAGAGCAGACTATGAATTTAGTGCACACCACAGAATCTCTTCAAAGAGATAAAGCTGCTGTGAACAGAATGCCTTTTCAAGCTGGAGAGCCACCTGAAGAATTTGGAGTAAATTCTGATGATGATGACTCTGGTTCTTTGAATGGAAGCATGAACTTAGGGGAAGCTGAAGGCCCAAGTTCTGCTTTAAGTTTACCTGAATGGGCATGGGCAAAGGAATTTACACCAGGACAATTTGAGGTGTCTTTGGTCAAACAAGTAATAGCTATTCAACAGGCCCTTCAGGAAACTTCAGATGCTGGTACCAAGGCTGTTCTTCAAGCTCACATGGACTCTCTACATCTAATGAAGATCCAGCACTTAAGACAGAATCTCAGTGTGGATGAATTAAAAAGGGATATAGCTGACTTGAAGACCTATAACTCTGAGAAGCTGGATTCAGTAATGCCATATGGTACCATGCAAGATCTATTACTGAGATTAAGGAGAGAATCAGATTCTGACAAGAAGATAGCCAAGCTGGAGAACAGAGTTCAAGTTATTGAGAATTCAGTGGCTCTACTTCTTCAAAATAAACAGACTCAGACAAATCTTCTTATGCAACTGGCTAAAGCACAAGGCCTAACTCCTCCACTTTATGATAACAAAAAGGGGCAGAGAGAATCAAGTAAAGGGGAGAAAGGACCAACTGAGGGGGAGAAACTTCTAGTTCAAATCAGCAAAGTAATTGTACCTTCAATTACTATCTCCAAGCCACCAGTTGCAGATGGTATAGATCTTATCAATGCAGCAGCAGAAAATTTGAAAGATGCTGATAAAGGAAAGTTGACTCTGATCAACTGGAAAAAGATTAATGAGGACATACAGAAAAAGTTTGAATTAGTCAAGGAACCAGTTCAGTCAGCCATCCATCACTCTCATGTCAAGCCAATCAGTGTGAATGAGATGAGCATGAACTATCTGGAGAAAGGACAATCTTCCAGCATCAAGACTACAAAGGCTGAGATAATTCTAAAACCAAGGGAAAACTATCCAAAGTCACCTTTGAAGAACCCTATGGATACTGTGTATGAGACACCCAAGCCTGATGAAAAGAAGCTTCTGTCAAGATCTATTGTTTTCTACAAAGATCCAGCTGATTCAGCCTCAAGAAAGAGAATTGCAAAGATATTCAGAAATGGGAAGGAAATTTGTGTGGTAGCTGGACATCCGCAATTTGCTCATGCAAAGAAAGAAGAAAAAGCCAGATTGAAGCAGGAAAAGAGGCAAGCTGCTCTAGATGCAAAGAAGTCTAAATAAAAGAAAGAACAGTTTGCTATCTTGGCCAAGCTACAGGCTGTGAATTCTTCTCAACAAATTCCTTCTCAATCATCTCAAGCTACTGAATCAAAGAAGAAGATTGAAGAACAGAAGAAATCCCCAAGAAAGAAAGAACTGGCTAAAAGAACAAAAAGGAAATTGGATGTTGTTGACAAGGAATTGGAAGATCAATTTCCTAAGGAATCCACTCAAGCTAAAACTCAATCATCAAAGCCCTCTGTGGTATTTGAAAATATAAGGGTGGTGGACCCCTACAGGAACATACATGGAGAACCTATTGTGCCAAAGGATGAGCCAATAGAGTGGGATAAATTACCAATTCCTGACTTCAACCTGCCAATTCTTACTAAGCCAATAAGGACAAAGTCAAGGGCAGTCAAGTAAGTGAAGTTGTCACCTCTCAAATCCAAGTCAGTAGTCAAAGCTCAACCCAAGGTCAACAGGGGAGACTACTTGTACTTATGTGACATCAAAGAATTCTCAGATCTAAACCTTTATCTGGAGGAGCTGGATGAGGTAAGGGCAATTGATGCATACAGAAACCTACCTGAAAGGTTGGTGTTCAAGTACAAAGGAGGAAGGGAGATTCAGTGGCCTCTTCACAGGATACTTCAAAAAAGCCAAGCTGTATTGATCAAAGTCTATTCATCCTTCAAGAAAAACTTTGGGTTCAATGTAACTGCAAGAAGATTAGTATTGAAGAAGATTGAAGAGCTAAGGACTGTTAGAGCCAAAGATGCACTTCCCAAGACTCTTATCATCCCATACACAGGGAGAAGAGTGCATCTAAGGCCCTACTAGCTGATGGAATTCATGGATGACAAGGGTGTGAGAAGATTCTTCAGATTAGAAGACCAATTGAGTATCTCTAGTAATGAGACTCTCTTGGAGATGCAAGAAATGTTAGATCTCTCAGAATCTGGTGAATTAGAATTCCACAGGCAGCTCCAGAATCAAATTGAAAAAAACAACAGAAAGCTTGGAAGAAGATCCAGACCTTCAAGAAACTAGAAAAATCTGCTCAGGCTAGAGGAGCATCTTGAACTGACTGTGAGCCAAACCTTGTACATTTTGTTTAAATTGAAGCACTTTCAGTTTTATCTACTTATCTTTAAAGATATATGTTAAGGATGTTTTGTAATCATCAAGTGTCTCTTAATTTATGGCTACAATTCCAGTAGACATAAATTGGGGGAGATTGTTGTGAATATGTTGTGTACTTGATGATCACTTAAACAAAATGTCTAAGTAGATCTTACTTAGTGAAATTATGTAGCACTCGACGGATAAGAGTTTTAGTCCCGACGGATAACTCATTATAGTCCCGACGGATGATTAACTTATTATCCATCGAGTGAGTAGCTTATGTAATAATAAGTTTGTAGCACAGTGATGTATGCACCTTTGTATAGAATCTGTAGTAGCATATAAGTCATGTTGACTTTAACTAGATATGCATAACAGGTTGATTAACTGTACATAAGCAATGTCTTGTAATTCTGTATAAGTGAAATGAAGTCAAGTGCCAAAATAGCTACCGACGGATGATTAACAAAGCTTCGACGGAGTCAAATGACTATCAACGGATGTTTAACATAGCAGTCGACGGATGATCAATTAATCATCGACGGATGATCTGAAAGTCGACGGATGATCATATCAAGATTCAAACATCAGTTGAACAGTGAAAGCTGACACACAGCCGTCGAGTTGGATACACACACACTGTGGAAGCCCATTAACTGGGTAATAGAGGACGAAAAGCAGCAAAGATCAAAACTGTTAGATTTTATATTTGTTCAGTTCTTTTGACTTTGTAATCTTGGTAATATATAAACCAAGAGAGTAGCAAATAGAAATACAACTGAGATAGCTGAGAAACATAAAAACAGAGAAATCTGTGTAAGCACAATCTTTAGCATTTCCTGTATTCTCAGCAGTTCTATTTTGTAAGCAGCTGTGAGCATCTCTGCACACAGAGTCCTCTCGATATATTATATATATCTCTGGTGGAATTGTTTAAATCCACCAGAAAGTTTTTAAAGACTCTTGTTTTTAATTACTTATGTTTTGATTCATTCAAGTTTATATTCCGCATTGTGCTAATCAAAACAAATATATCCATAATCGAGTTGAACATTTTTATCTCAAGAAAAAGGTTCAAGAATTCCATTCAACCCCCCTTCTTTAATTCTTGCTATATTGTTAAGGGACTAACATAAAGACAATGTCATCATTGAGGAGGTTGCCCTAGTGGGTGGTCTCAAGCATAATTTGCTGAGTATCAGCCAGCTTTGTGACAAGGGCAATTCAGTAACCTTCAATTTAGAAGCCTATGTTGTGACAAACAAGAGGAACAACAAAGTGGTTCTCACTGGAGTGAGAAAGGAAATGTGTATCTAGCTGACTTCAACTCATCAAATGCAGAATCTGTTACTTGTCTTCTCAGTAAAGCAAGTCAAGATGAAAGTTGGCTATGGCACAAGAAGTTGTCCCATCTAAACTTCAAGACCATGAATGAGCTTGTCAAGAAAGAACTGGTTAGAGGTATTCTTCACGTGGAGTTTTCTAAGGATGGACTGTGTGATGCTTGTCAGAAAGGAAAGCAGATCAAAGCATCATTCAGAAAGAAGCTTGATTCAACAATTGAAGAACTTCTGCAATTGCTAAACATTGATTTGTTTGGACTAGTCAATATGTTGTCCATCTCAAGGAAAAGATTTTTCCTAGTAATTGTGGATGATTTCTCAAAGTTCTCTTGGACATATTTCCTAAAGTCTAAAGATGAGGCTAGTGAAATCATCATCAGTCACATAAGGCAAGTTAATAATCATCCTGATTTCAAAGTTAGAAGAATCAGGAGTGACAATGGAACTGAGTTAAAGAATTCTGTTACTTGAACATTTTGTGAAGAGAATGGGATTATGCATGAGTTTTCAGCAGCAAGAACTCCACAACAAAATGGAGTAGTAGAAAGAAAGAACAGACCACTTATTGAAGCTGCAAGGACAATGCTTGAAGAATGAAAGTTACCAATATACTTCTGGGCTGAAGCTGTAAATACTGCATGCTACACTCATAATATTTCTTTGATTAATCAAGAAAAATGCATGACTCCTTACCAATTGTTCAAGAACAGGAAACCAACTCTAAATTTTCTTCATGTCTTTGGTTGCAAATGTTATATCTTGAAGTTTGATGCTAAAGCAGATGAAGGAATTTTTGTTGGATATGCTGTGGGAAAAGCTTATAGAGTCTACAATCTAAGAACCAACATTGTTGTGGAATCAATACATGTTGTGTTTGATGATAAAAAGATTGAAGGACTGCAAGATGGAGATTTCCATGAGAGCCTCAAATTTGACAATGTGGAGATGGTTAGTGATGACAGTGATGATGAAAGTGATCAAGAAACTACAACTAAGGATAGTGCAGAAAAATATACAACTAATAAAGCTAATAACTCAACATCCATCGAGTTACAAAATGCTTCTTTCGTCGGGAGACAATCTGCTTCATCCATCGGGAGACAATCAGCCTCATCCGTCAGAACTCAAAGTGCTTCATCTATCGGGTCATTGAGAGAAGCTGAAAGTCAAGGTAGATCACTCACAGAAAGTTCCCCTTTCTCAAATCAAAGACTCACTAACTCAGAGGGAGTTTCTCATAATCAAAACTCAGTCACATATCAAGACAACAATAAGGCCTCTTCATCTAGAGCAAATCTACCTCAACAAAGAAAATGGACAAAGGATCACCCCTTTCAGCTCATCATTGGTGATGTATCTTCTAGAGTTCAAATAAGGAGAGCAACTCAAGAAGAATGTCTATATAGCAGCTTCTTATCTAAGGAAGAACCAAAGAAGGTAGAAGAAGCTTTGTTGGATCCAGATTGGATTTTAGCTATGCAGGAGGAGCTAAACCAATTTGAAAGGAATAAAGTATGAAAGCTGTTACCCAAGCCTAAAGGAAAAAATCCAATAGACACCAAATGGGTATTCAGAAATAAGATGGATGAAAATGGCATAGTATTCAGGAACAAAGCTAGATTGGTTGCTAAGGGTTATTTCCAACAAGAAGGAATAGATTTTGATGAAACCTTTGCTCCTGTTGCAAGACTTGAGGCCATCAGAATTTTCTTAGCCTATGCAGCCCATGCCAATTTTAAAGTCTATCAAATGGATATCAAGAGTGCTTTTCTTAATGGAGATTTGGAGAAGGAAGTCTATGTGAGTCAGCCTCCTGGATTTGAAGACCCAAATTTCCCAAATCATGTCTACTATCTTTTGAAAGCACTCTATGGACTGAAGCAAACACCTAGAGCCTGGTATGACACTTTATCAAAGTTCCTTTTGGAAAATCACTTCACAAGAGGTACTGTGGATAAAACTTTATTCTTTAGAAATGTTAATGGCTCTAGTATACTTGTTCAAATTTATGTAGATGACATTATTTTTGGGTCTACAGATGAAAAACTCTGCAAAAAGTTTGCCAAATTGATGCAAAGTAAGTATGAAATGAGCATGATGGGAGAACTAACTTACTTTCTTGGTTTACAAGTTAGGCAAGTTAGTGATGGAATATTCATTAGTCAAACTAAATACATTTATGATCTTTTAAAAAAGTTTGAACTAATGGATTGCACATCTGCAAAAACTCCCATGGCCACTGCAACTAAACTTCAATTAAACACTACTGAAAAGTCTGTGGATATTTCAAGTTATAGAGGCATGGTTGGCTCACTTCTATACTTAACAGCTAGTAGTCCAGATATAATGTTTGCTATATGTCTTTGTGCTAGATTTCAGGCTGATCCTAGAGAATCTCACTTAATTACTATTAAGAGAATTTTCAGATATCTCAAAGGTACACCAAAACTTGGTATTTGGTACCTTAGAGATTCTGGTTTTGATCTAACTGGTTATTCATATGCAGATTATGCAGGTTGTAGAATTGATAGAAAAAGTACAACAGGAACCTGTCAATTTCTAGGAAACAAGTTAGTGTCCTGGTTCGGTAAAAAGCAAAATTCAGTTTCTACTTCTACAGTAAAAGCTGAATATATTGCTGCTAGCAGTAGCTGTGCACAAATTTTGTGGATGAAAAACCAATTGCTAGATTATGGTCTGCAAGTGGAAAGAATTCCTATTTTCTGTGATAACACAAGTGCAATTTCCATTACTGAGAATCCAGTACAGCATTCAAGAACAAAGCACATAAACATCAAGTACCATTTCATTAGGGAACATGTAAAGAATGGTACTGTGGAACTACATTTTGTTCCAAGTGAAAAATAGCTTGCAGATATATTTACCAAGCCACTGGATGAATCCACATTTTCAAGGTTGGTAAGCAAGTTAGGAATGCTTAATTATTCTTGAATTATTTCAGATATTTTTGCAAGTTGTAATGCAGCCAGAAATTTAATTGATTTTTCTTCCTTGGATGAAATTTTGGCTAAGTCAAAATTTACATCCCGACGGATGATCATTATCCATCGAGTTTGATCATCCATCGGAATAGAATATCTAAAATTCAATTATTTTTCTGGTTTATTTTAATAACCTGACGGATCAAATATTTTATCCTCATCCGTCGAGTTCTCCAAATCATGGTCGTTAATTCTCTGAACATCATTCATCGAGTTTACTTACAGTCTGTAAGTATATTTCTACGGATGGTTGATAGAATTTTGACAGTTTATTTTTATTTAAACGGCTATTTTGGGCAAATTTGATTGGTTCTTTATTACTTTTGTCAGTTTATTTTGGAGAGAGTATAAAAGCAAAATTCATTTTCATTACTTTTCTTTTATCATTCTCAATTCATTTGCTCTAACTTCTTTCTTTCTCAAAAGTAATTACCCTCTCTCTCTACAATTTTTACTCTCTAACAAGGGCACCAGTCGTCAAAATCATGTCTCAAACTAGCTTTATCTATGAGAAGAACAATTTCACAGCTCTAGTGAACAAGGGGATTCAACTGTCTGGTGAGTACCACAAAATGATGGATTTTGTTCAAGGATGTAAGCTCAACTATGCCATGCTAGAGTCTCCCACTATCTACTGTGAGGTTGTGGAGGAGATATGGACAACTGCAGTATACAACTCAACTGACAAGACCATCATTTTCACTATTAAAGGTAATGAATTATGTGTTAATAGTGACATTGTTAAAGCATGCTTTAGGATCCCTGATAATACTGTCACTACTCCACACACAGACACTGATATTGTTAACATGTTAAACTCCGTGGGTTATGCACTCACCATCTCTAAATTAAGTGAAATTAGGAGATTAGGTCTTAGTAAAGAATGGAGTTACCTGTGTGATGTAGTTACTAAAGTATTTTCTCGTAAAATTAGCAATTTTGATTCTGTTAATATCTCCATGCTCAACATGCTTTACATGCTAGTAACTGATAAATACTTCAATTTCAGTGATCTAGTCTTGTTTGAGTTGGGGTTTAAGTTAGGGGAGCTTAATAAGAGGGGTAAGAGTGTGTATTATGCTAGATTTTTCATGATGCTTGCTAACCACCTCTCTGAGGACATTGTGCTTGAGAACCCAACCAACAAGTTAAATTGTTGGGTTCAAGAAAGAAGAATTATTGCATATCGCAATAGAGCAGATCACCACAAAGAGGTGCCACTCTTCTACTTTCCAGTAATGGAGGCACCTCAGGTAAGTGAGGTAATTTCAACTGTCTCTACTCTTTAAACCTCAAAGATTTCTTTGCCTTCTAGTAGTGGCATCTGTGTCAATGACCAGACATATGCCTACCCAAGCTACCAAAACCAAAGTTTCAAAAATAAAGACAAAGAAAGCCCCCTCTGGTGTCTCTCAAAAGATGCCAGTTGTAAAATCCACTAAACACAAAGAGGGGAGTGCACGGGATACACACACAGTGCAAACAGGAGCTAAAGACCTAGTCACTGCACCATCTCAAAGTCAAATTGACGTGACTCCAACAAATGTGGAGTCACAGCCAAAATCTGTACAAATTGAAATACCTCAAACACCAAATTCTCCCACACACTCTTTGGATGTTGACATGATTCAAACATCTCAACCATATTCTCCATCTTTAACTCTGTTGGAGAAGCCAAAAATCCATGCAAGTGAGCATCATCTTCTAGATGATTTGTTGGCTCATTTGCCATTTCTTTCGGAGACTGTTGAGACATCTGTGCCAAAATTTTCATAAATCTGCACAGAGTCTACAATAGTCTCCACTCCAAACTCATTCATTTCTACTCACTCGATGGATATTGTTCATCCGTCGAGTAGTGATTGTATCCCGACGGATGTGCCTAACAGTTTTCATCCGTCGGATAGTCAAATTACTAACCCGATGGATATTTCTTATCCATCAGGTGTCTCTGCACAAATCCAAAGTTCAACTATAGTTACAAGTGCAGATGACTTAGTAATTGTGCAATCACTATTAGGATTGAGGGAAGGTAGTGACTTGAGTGAGAGTCTGGGTTGCTCCCAGGAAAAAGGAGAGGAAAAGAGTGATCCAATGCAGTCCATTTCTTCAGGACTGGAAAAAGTGAGTGTGAGGAGTCCTACCTTAGATGATGAAGGTGAGGGTGTGAGGGTGGGGAGCCAAGGTGAGACCTTGATGCAAGAAAAGAGAGAAAATGAGAGAAATGCAGGTACTGGAGATATAAGGGCGGATGTCATTGTAAGTGAGTTAAGGAATGTCCAGGATGCAGACAGGGAGGGACTATCTCAGCAAACTCAAGCTGTTATAGATTCTACCTCCTTGGATGCTGAGACATTTACTCACCCTATTCTAGCATATCAACTTCTAGCTGGACAGGGCAATGCCAATGCAGAAAGAATGCTCAATTTGGTGCACACCACACAGTCCATGCAAAGAGCTAAGGATGCCATCACAACTTTGCCCTTAACAGCTGGTGATGTCAATTATGAGACTGAGGGTTCAGAAGAATTCTTTGGAGGTGAGGGTGGAGATAGGGAAGAAGAGCCATTGGACATAGGGGGAGAAGTAGGCCCTAGTTCCAGATCAAGCATGCCATCATGGGCCTTCTCCAAGAAATGTGATGATCACCATTTCAAGACCACACTCATCCAACTTATCAGCCAAACACAGTCTGCACTTCAATCAACCACAAATGCTAGAACCAAGAAGCTTCTACAAGTACATCTTGCTTCTCTCCAACTACATCAAATCTCAGGCTACCAACAAAGTCAAAATGTCTCCCTCATCAAAAATGAAGTTGAACAACTTAAGAAAGACATCTCTGACAAGTTGGAAGCTAGACTTCCAGAGATAACAATGACAGACATCAAAAGACAGCTCAGGAAAAACTCTGATCTTGCAACCAAGGTGGATTCCTTGGACAAAAGAATGGTTTCTATGGAAGCTTCTCTTACAACAATCCATCTACACCAAGCTCAACAAACAGACTTGCTTCAGAAACTGGTGGCTGCACAGACCTCCTCCTCTACTCAACTTGCTGATAACAAAAAGGGGGAGAAAGAGAGTTCTAGAAGTGAGGGGGAGCAAAAAGTGCTTAACATTCAAGTGAGTAAAGCAATTGTGCCAACAATTGCTTTTACAAAGCCACCAGCTAAAGATAGCATTGATCTGATAAATGAAACATCAGCCACTTTGAGAGCAGCTGAGAAGAAGCAGTTGAGTCCAATCAACTGGGAGAAAATTGATGAGGATATTCAAAAGAAATTTGGTCTAGCAAAGAAGCCAGAAAAATCAGTCATTCATCACTCTCAAGTTAGGCAAATTTATGTGAATGATATGAGCATGAACTATCTGGAGAGAGGCCAGACATCCTGCATCAAATCCCCAAAGGCAGATCTAATCATGAAGCCAAAGGTGAACTATCCAAAGTCTTCACTCAAAAACCCTTTGGATACAGAGTATGAGACACCAAAGCCTGATGAGAAGAAGCTGTTGGTCAGGTCTATAGCATTCTACAAAGATCCTGCAAATTCAGCTCTAAAAAGGAGAATTGCCAAGATTTTCAGAAATGGTAAGGAAATTTGTGTGGTGGTTGGACACCCTCAATTTATTGAAGCAAAAAGGGAAGAAAAGGCAAGATTGAAGCAAGAAAAGAAGCAAGTTTTTCTAGATGCTAAAAAGCTCAAACAAAAGAAGGAGCAAGCTGCTATCTTGGCCAAGTTGCAAGCTTTGAAACCCACACAACAAATTCCTGCACAACTATCAGTAATTGCTGAATCTCAAGATCAAGTAGTGCAAGATGAACCTCCACAGACAAAGAAACCAAGGTACAAGCAAAGAATCAAGAGAAAATTGGATTTCAGTGATGAGGAGATGAAAGACTACTTTCCCAACGAGTCTACTTCTACAACAACTCAAACATCCATGCCCTCTGTGGCACATGAAGAATTCAAGATAGATCCATCCAAGAATTTCCATGGTGAACCTATCATTCCAAAGGATGAGCTAATAGACTGGGATAGTCTACCAATTCCTGAACTCAATCTACCTCATTTCATCAAGCCAAAGAAAACAAAGACCAGAGCAGTCGAGAAAGTGAAGCCCTCAACTCTCAGATCCAAGTCCCTAACCAAAGCTCAAACCAAAGTCAACAAGGGAGATATTCTGTACATCTGTGACATCAAGGAATTCTCTTATCTAAACCTCTATCTAGATGAACTGGAAGAAGTTAGAGGGATTGATACTTACAGGAATCTACCTGAAAGGCTAGTATTCAAGTATAAGGCAGGAAAAGAGATGACATGGCCACTTCACAGGATTCTTCAAGAGAGCCAATCTATACTGATAAAAGTCTATTCATCTTTCAAGAAGAACTTTGGATTCAATGTGATAGCTAGAAGACTAGTTCTAAAGAAGATTGAAGAACTGAGGAGTATTAGAGCCAAAGATGGACTCCCAAAGACTTTAACTATTCCTTACACTGGAAGTAGAGTGCATCTAAGGCCCTACTGGCTGATGGAATTCTTTGATGATAAGGGAGTTAGAAGATTCTTCAGACTAGAGGACCAGTTGAGCATCTCTAGCAATGAGACTCTACTGGAAATGCAAGAAATGCTAGATCTGTCATAACCTAATGAACTTGAGTTCCATAGACAGCTCCAAAATCAGATAGAATAAAACAACAGGAAGCTTGGAAAGAAATCCAGACCATCAAGGAAATAGATCAATCTGCTCAGACTAGAGGAGTACCTTGAAAATGACTGTGATCAAATCTTTGTACACTTTGTCTTGTAAATTCTTCAGTAAATATTACAGCACTTTTTAGTTTTATCTACTACCTTTCAAATTTGTAGTTTTAGGGTGTTTTGTTATCATCAAGTTCCTCTTAATTTATGACTATAATTCTAGTAGGCATAAATTGGGGGAGATTCTTGGGAATATGTTGTGAACTTGATGATTACATTAATAAAACACCTTAGTAGATTTAACTTAGTGAAAAATGTAGCACCCGACGGATGATCAATTATAGTCCCGACGGATAATTCAATATAGTCCCGATGGATGATTCAATATAGTCCCGACGAATGACTAATTGATATCCATCGGGTGAGTAGCTTATGTAATAATAAGTCATGTATCACATTTCTGCAAACATCTTTGTGTAGATTTTGTAGTAGCTTATGAGTCATGTAGACTGCTAGTAGATGTGTGGAATAGGTTGATTAAATGTAAATATAGGATGTCTTGTAATTCTGCACAAATAAAATGGAGTCAAGTGATAAATGGCTACCCGACGGATGATTAACAAAGCTACCCGACGGATGATCAACAAGACAACCCGACGGATGACAAACATGTACCCGACGGATGATCAATTCAAACACCTATTGACAGTGACAACACAGTCACATGCGTTGGGTGTTTACAAAAGGAATGTGGAAGCTTGTTTAACAGGAAATGAAGAACAAAGGAGCATTACCATTTCCATGCAAGTTAAGAAGATTTTCAAAGATGCTGGAATAGAGTAATGAAGTAGCATGGAGTTTGACTTGATAGTTTTGTTTAATTATCCTGTCTTATTACCATGTAAACTTGGTGGTATATAAACCAAGTGTAGCTAGTAGAACAAATAACTAATTAAACACTTTTAGAAGAGAAATAGAAAAAGTTGTAACATTTAAGAATTTCTCTGTAGTTTGTTTGTTCACTTGTAAAGCAGCTGTGAGACAATTTGTTCTTCACAGAGTTCTTAATTCGATATATATATATATATATATATATATATATATATATATATATATATATATATATCCGGTGGATACTTTCAAATTCACCAGAAAGTTTTAAAGACTTATATTTTTATTACTTTGTGTTTTTGATTTATTTAACTTGTGATTCCACACCTTGCAAATCAAAACACTTATATATATAGTTTGAGTTAGAATATTTTATAGTTCAAGAAAAAGTTTACAAGAATTATATTCAACCCCCCTTCTGTAATTCTTGCTGCATTGTTAGGGACTAACACTATCGTCTACCCATACGATAGTCCATACATAAAGAGAACAGTCAAATACAAGACTCTTGACCCACGTACGCACTTCATTCACATAGCATGTAAATATATAACTCACATATCACATAATTCATATAACATATAATTCAGTCCGTCAACACATTCGACTCGATATGTTTAAAACTGAAATCGAGTCAGATATATGATTTATCGATCAATAATCGACTCAGAATAACTTGCAAAATAAGCGACCTTTCGACACAATAAAATTTGGGTCTCGAAATTATTTTTAATGAAAGTGGAATATTTTTCTGAGTATGTACGCGTTCGTTTCGTATTAAACGGCTGAATAGTTTATTTATTAAGAATAAAATAAGAATAAAATATGAATAAATCAATTAATAATAATAATTGATTTTTAAATACCAAAATATAATTTTAAATGTTTAAAAATAATTTTTAGGAATTATTTGAATTCATTATGAATAATTTACATTTTATTTAACTATTTATAAATAAAATTAATTGATTAAATGATTTAATCAATTAATTAAATCCATAAACAATTAACTAAAACAAATTATAAATAATTAAATCAAATTGGGTTTTTTAAAGTAATAAAAGAAAATAATTTCTCGAATTTAAAATATTTAGTAAATGATTTTTAGAATTTAAAAATATTAACTAAATATTTTTTTTAAATAAAAGAAATGATTTTCAGAAAATAGGAATGAATTTTGATTTTTATTTAAAAACAGAAATTAGACAAACATAATTGAGAATGGATTTGGGGGGTTTTAGAATTTAAATCGGATCAAGTGATGGGTCATAAAAGACCCGGTCGGATCTTTCAAGAACACCCACCGGAAACTGGTAACCCAGAATCCGGCGGTATCTCCGACAACCGGAGCAAGTTCCGGCCAGGTCTCAATCGAGATGAAAACACGTCCATTTTCAGCGATTCTCAGTCCAGACCTCATGACAACAATCGAGAATCAAAGTTAACCTATCAGCAATAATCAAGGATGATTAAATCGTCAGTTCTGGTTAATTCGATCGACGCAGGCGGAAGAATCCGGCAGAGCTCTATTCCGAGCACACTCAACCCAACCATAGCAATATACATACGAAATTAAAGCCATAAATCATACAAATGTAACCCAGTCAATCATATCAACTAACAATCCAAGAACATCTTAGAACAACAAATCAAAATTTAAGAAAATTATCGAACTCGGCTACCCACTTCTTGTAATAGAACACTCAATTAACTAACATAAATAGACCGGAAATTAGAAGATATAGCTAACTGTAACATCAAATCGAATCAAAAATTATTCAAACAAAAACCCCCAATTCGGGTCAAGAACCCTAGAATTGAATTTTAAAAATTACCAATCCTCAGATGATTCTGATGATATAAACAGGTAGAACAGATTGAGGGCTTCGATTTGACTACAAACATGATAGGTTTTGCTTCTCATATCATTCCAAAATCAGTGTTTGATCTTCACAAGCTCAAGAACAAATAGTAGAGGATTTTCTGATTTTCTGAAGAAAAAAAATCTGATTTTTTATAATCATTATTAATAAATAAAAAGCTATTTATACTTATGGAATATTAATACATGTTGGATCATATTGGATCTGAAAATAGATTACTTAGCCGCTAAGTAACTATAAAAATGATCCAATTTGGTACCGGTTTTGGATAAATATCAAAATCGATCTTTTTATAAAACACCCTATGAGAAAATATATAAAAATATCTCGTCTCTCGAGAATACGGGTTTTATTGATCTACCGAAATGATTATCCTAACAAAAATTTTGTGTCGGGACTTGAACGGGTCAAACCGTACTCTAGATCGAAAAAGTCAAAACACAGAAAATGCTCGGAATAATCAAATTAGGGTTAGAAAGGAATTTTTCGAAGAGTTTCAGGTTGTAAAAATGCAACAACGGCTGAAATTGGATGATTCCCAGCTTTATAAAATAGTTTTATAATTACTCGGAAAATAATTATTAAATCTATAAATCCTTATAAAATCATATAACAATCCAAAAATTACTAGAAAATACCATAATTATCTATACTTTATTCTGGACATATTAAAAATTCAAAATACTTACATGTTATCACATATACACACCCAAATATAAATATCAATCATCAGATAATTCACCAAAATTCCCATAATAATCACATAATAATTATTCATTGATAAAAATAATTGCACGATATTTTTTGGATATTACAAAACAAACTCAATTTACAGATATTAATAAGATCGGCTTTCGAATAACTTTTGAAATTAATACATTTAAGTAAATATTTTCAAAAATTAACCAGGATCGATATAACACTTAACAATTAGCACATTACCATTTAATAACACCAACTCGTCAAACATGAATAAAATATCCACCACTTTATTCCTTCTAAATCATAAAAGCACATATATATATATATATATATATATATTCATATAATAATTATAATAATTTTAAAAATACGGGATATTACAGAGATCAACTCTATATCTGTGACATCAAGGAGTTTTCAGACCTCAATCTCTATCTGGATGAGATAGATGAAGTAAGAGCTATTGATGTTCACAAGAAGCTTCCAGAGAGATATGTGTTCAGGTACAAGGGTGGAAAAGAGCTAACTTGGCCTATTTATAGAATTCTCAATGAAAGTTATTCAGTCTTAATGAAGATATTCTCCTCAATAAAGAAGAACTTTGGGTTCAACATTGTTGCCAAAAGGGAGATACTGAAAAAATTGAAAAGATAAGAAATAGCTGAAGAGACCCAAATGCACTCCCAAGAGTCTTAACTATTCCCTACAATGGAGATAGAGTGCATTTAAGGCCATATTGGATGATGAAGTTCAAGGATGAGAAGAATACCAGAAGATTCTTTGTATCAGAAGATCAGCTAAAGATTTCAAGTAATGAAACTCTCATGGAGATGCAAGAGATGCTGGATCAGACTAATGAAGATGAATCTGAATTTTATAGGACTTCAACACCAGATTGAAGAAAACAATGAGAAACTAGGAAAGAAAACCAGACATTCAAGGAAATAAGATAAATTTGCTCAATCTAAAGGAGAACCTTGAAAATGGCTTGTGAGATTTTCTATGAATCTTCCTCTGTATAATTTTCAAAAAATTGCAGCATTTGTCAATTTTATCTACTAATAATCAGTTTGTATTTATAAGGTGTTTTTTTATCATCAAGTTTCTCTTAATTTATATATACAATTCCAATAGACATAAATTGGGGGAGATGGTTAGGAATATGTCATAGGCTTGATGATAAGTTCACCAAAACACCTTAGTAGATTTAATTTAGTATTTTTGTAGCTCTCAACAGATGATTCACTTTAACATCCATTGAAAAAGTAGCTTATGTCTTAATAAGTTTTGTAACACATTCCTGCATACTACAATACCTTAGAGATCTATTGTTGTAAGATATTCAAAGTCATGTTGACTACTAGATTGATATGCAAAATAGGTTGGAAAATTGTATATATTAGACGCCTTATAATTTTTCATAAGTGAAATGGAGTTAACTACTATGGAATACTTTCAATGGATGATTCTACAAGGTTTCAACGGATGATCCAAGTCACATTCAACGGATGATCTAATGAAGTTTCAACAGATGATTCAACATAGTCTCAACGGATGATCCAATAAAGTTTCAATGGATGTTCTAATTCAAATTACAGTTGATAGTGACTTGACAGTCACATGGGTTGATTAGATGTAAATAGAATGTGGCAGCCTATTTATAGGTTTTAGAGAACAAAGAAGCATTTTTCATTTCCATGCTTACTTGAAAAAAATCAAAGATACTGGATGGAAAAATGAAGAAGCATGCGATTAGACAAAGACACATTTTGTTTTATTAATTTGTCTTATTCACTTGTATCTTGGTAATATATAAACCAAGAGTAGCTAGTAGTAAATTAGGCAATTAACAAGAGAAATAGAAAAAGTTGTATCCGTGAAGAATATCTTTGTTTCTTGTAATTCTACTTGTAAGCAGCTATGTGCAAATCTTGCATCACAGAGTGCTCGATCTTATATATATCTCTGTTGGAAAAGTTCAATCCACCATAATGTTTTTAAATACTTGTGTTTAATTACTTTGTGTTTGATTACATCAATATTTTTTATTCCGCACTTTTGCTTAATCAAACGTTGTTATATATTTAAGATAGAATATTTCTTGAAATTCAAAAAGAACAAGAATTACATTCAACACCCCTTCTGTAATTCTTTGTTAGATTGTTTGGGAATAACACGCTGTATTTCATAAGAGAGAACAGCTTTTGAAGAAAATCAGTGGAAGGACAATACATCTCGGTGAAGATCGAGAACCACATGATAACATTGAACCAGAGTTGGAACAAGATCAGGATGTACATCAAAATATTGAAAGTCATTTTGTTCAAGAAACACAGGTTTTTCGTAGATCTAATAGGATTCACCATGAGCCCGAGAAAAAATTATGGATTTCTCTTGACTCAAGATGGTGATGTGATGATTACGGATAATGATGAGATTCTCACCTACCAAGATGCTATGAACAGTCTAGACTCCGGGAGATGGATGGAGGCCATGAAATCCAAGATGGAATCCATGTATCAAAATAAAGTATTGACTTTATTTTATCCACTCGAATGGGTAAAACCTATAGGGTGTAAGTGGGTTTTCAAGAAGAAAATCGACATGGATGGTAAAGTACATACCTAAAAAGCGTGACTAGTGGAAAAAGGTTTCAAACAAATTCATGGTATAGATTTTGATGAGATATTTTTACCAGTTACTGTGGTCAAGTCCATCTGGATTTTGCTAGCAATGGCTGCTTACTTTGACTATGAGATTTAGAAAATAGATGTCAAAACCGCTCTCTTATTGGGAGCCTTGAAGATGATGTATATATGATACAACCTGAGGATTTTGTTGATTCAAAGTTTGCTAAGATGGTCTGTAAGTTGTTTTTATCTATTTATAGATTGAAGCAAGCCTTAGGCAGATAGATATTCATTTTGAAGAAATAGTTAAAGAGTTTGGCTTTATTTAAAACGAAGATAAATCATTTATTTATAAGAAGGTTAGTGAGAGCCATGTGATATTCCTAGTATTATATGTAGCGGGTTTTTTGCTGCTAAGAAGTATATATTTACAATTTTCAATGACACTTAATGCCAGTCAGCTACTTTTTTGTTTATTCCCATAGAAAGTATTAACTCTTATATTTTCACTTTTTGATCTTAGCAATGCTTAACCATGGTTAACATATCTTATTCTATATTTATCATACCCTCTTGTACCGTGTTCTTTTTATATATATTCAGTTCTTCAAATCACATATTTTTATATTAAAATAACCGGGTTACTTTAAAAATAAAAAAAGAGCTTAAAATATTAACTAAACATTATGTAACAATAATATTATCATAAAAAATTTATACAAATTCTATCAATATCAATGACCCTGGTAAAAACTTTACTTCCATATTAGAAATTTGCTTTCTCTTTTTAAAATTAAAAAGACATGAAATTATTAGACAAGAACATTGTATAATGATAAATATTACAAAATTATAAAATAATAATAAAATTTCATATCAAAGTTTTATTTGTCACCTAATAATATTTTTTATAAGTTTTGTTTATAAAAAATATTATAAAATTACAAAATATGAAAGTTTATAAAACAAAAATATTACAAAATTGTTTATAAAAAATATTTTAATATGAATTTTTAATATGAAAGTTTTTTTGTCACCTAATAATAATTTTTTAATATTTTAATTTTAAAAAATTTATACTATTTTAGTCTACTTTCTTTTTAAGTTTAATTAGTCACCTAACTTTATTTTACTATTACTTTGTTATAAATAACTGTACTCAAGCATAATCGTTTCATATTCACTCACTAAGTCTATCTCACCTGTTTTTTTCTTAAACCCCTGTCTTTTCTTAAAACTTTCACAAGATGAAGAGGAATAATATTGATCTAAACAAATCTTGTGAAAAAGCCATTGAAGATGAAGAACAAGAAGCTAGTGAAGACGAAGAACAAGAAAATGAAAATATCAGCTTTGAGCCTTTCATTGGCCAATGTTTCCTGAGTGAAGAAGAAGCATACTTGTTTTATCACAAATATGCTAAACAATATGGTTTTTCTATCTGTAAAGCAAGATTTGACAAAAATAAAGATGGAGAAATCAAGAGAAGAGATTTTGTGTATCATCGTGAAGGTTTGCAACTTTCAAAGATGGTGGATCCAGTGCTGAAACAACGAAATACTCCATCTACTAGGTGTGATTGTAAAGCTCATATGAGGGTAACATTAAAGAAAAGTTTTGAAATTTTTCCAGAACAATGGCATGTCACTGAGTTTATTGTTACACATAATCATGAGTTATTTTCACAAGAAGAGGTACGTTTTCTTAGATCTTATCGTTTTATGACAAAAGATGATGAAAAACATATTCTTTTGTTGAAAGATGGAGGTCTTAGTGTGAAACAAATTATGCGTGTGATGGAGCTTAAAAAATATTAGACATGGTCACCTTTCATTCACCTCAAAAGATATTCATAATTTTTTTAGTAAAATTCGTAGTGAGCAAGCAAAAAATGATGTATTAGATTTTTTTGAATATTGCAAGATAGCTAAAGAGGAGAACCAAAATTTTCAGTACTCTGTTACACTGGATGATGAAAGAAAATTGGAACATATTTTTTGGTCGCCGGCTCACTGTTTTACTTAGTATCAATCATTTGGAGATGTTGTGATCTTTGATACAACTTACAAGATTAATGCTTATGACATGCCATTGGGTATGCTTGTTGGAATAGACAATCATGGTAGGACTATATTATTTGGATGTGCTATTCTCCGTAATGAGACTAAAAATACATTTTCTTGGTTGATGAGGGTAAGTACATTTTTTATATTTATATATAATTGTCCTTTTAATTAAAATACATATATATTTGTTTGTTTATTTATTTGTGTATGTATATTATATGCAGACATTTGTGTCCCTAATGAATAAGCCTCCTAAATCAATATTAACTGATCAAGATCCTTGGATGACACAAGCTATTGCAGAAGAAATGCCTTTAACTAAACTTGCCTTTTGTATATGGCACATTACATCAAAATTTAGTAATTGGTTAACAGGAATCCTCTGTAAACAATATTTTAATTGGTGTTCAGATTTCTATAGTTTGTATAGACTTGATACTATGATGAGTTTGAAAATAGATGGTCGGGAGTGGTTGAGAAATATAAGCTAGAGAAGAACAAACATGTATTTGGTTTGTACAACATAAGGCATTCTTGGGTACCTGCTTATCTCCGTGAACACTTTTTTGTTGGAATGACCACAACTGGGAGATCTGAAAGTTTCAATGCATTTATCAAGAGATTTGTAAGTTCACTTATATGTTTAAGCCAATGTATAAAGTAAGTAAGTATTTTTCTAATTTTTTGTTATAGTTTGATTATGATATAGTTGTATTTTAATATTAATATTGTTAAATATAGTTAAATATAGGTTAAATATAAGTATCTTTTTTATTATCTATCATAACATTATTTATTAAGATGTAATTTTATTTGTGATATTAATATTTTTATAGGTTGATTTGGCTATCGAAGATATTGTACAAAATCAATTACAAGCTAGAATGTTAGAGAAATACAGAGGAGTTTCCCTGCGTACTTTGTCTCCCCTGGAAGAGCAAGCACAGAAAGTCTTGACTCCATTCTCTTTCAAAAAAATTCAAGAACATTTTGAAAGAGCTACTCATTATACTATACACACAAACAGTGTTGGGGGATTTGTAGTGCAACATTATGCTCAAGGTGATACACAAAAGTATGAAGTTATGGAGAATGGATAAATGTTGATGTGTTCATGTAAACACTTTGAGTTTTGGAGAATCATTTGTCGTCACATTTTGAGTGTGTTCCTTCACCAAGATGTGTTCACTATTCCATCTTTGTACTTTCTATTGCGTTGGCATAGTAAGATAATATTTGATCAAGAGAGGGTGGTGGATGTGGTTAGTGAGACCCAGGGAGAAAGCAATATTTTTGAAGATGCTAATTTAGCTGGCCCTGTTTATTGCCCTCCTAAATCAAAGACCAAAGGGCGTCCAAAGAGTAAAAGATCAAAAGGAGGAAAAGAGGTGAATATGAAGCAAGTAAAATTATGCAGATTTTGCAAGAAACAAGGTCACAACTATACTACATGTCCAGACAAGGAAAAAGAGGAAGAAAACCATATGCACTTGAAAAGGCCTCAGAAACAGAGTAAAAGTGTTAAAAAAATATGTAATTTGGATAAATGAATAAATTAAAAAAAAGAACACAAGAACTATACAAATAGATTAAAAAACTTTGAAATAAGACATGTTAACCAGGGTTAAGTATTGTTAAAATAAAAAAGTGAGAACAACAAAGTTTATGGGAATAAACAAAAAAGTAGCTGACTGGCATTAAATATCATTGAAAAGTGTAAATATATACTTCTTAGCGTGAGCCCATGGGCACACAGCAGAAAACCCGTATATGTAGATGATATATAACAAAAAGAGAATGACATACCTTCTCCACAAGCTATTAAGACTTAGTTGAGAAATAATTTATCGATGAAAGACTAAGGCGATGCTACCTATATATTAGGGATCAAGATCTATAAAGATAGATTGAGGAGATTAATCGACCTAGTCCGAGTACATACACTGATAAAGTATTGCATCATTTTAGGATGTAGGAGGCAAAAAAAGGATATATTTTTGATGTCTCATGGGATAGTGTTTTCAAAGGATAATTTCCTCCTAAATCATTAGATGATAAGGGCCATTTAAAAAAGTTCCATATGATTCAATAATTGGATCTATAATATGTATATTGATATTTATTTATCCTGATGTTTCCTGTGTTTTGAGCATGACGAGCAGATACCAGTCTAATCCAGGTAAGGGTCACTTGATAGTTTTCAAGAATACTCTTAAGTACTTAAAGAAGACTAAATATTTGTTTTTGGTGTATGGAAAACATAGGGAACTGGTTGTAAAGGGTTACACTGATGCTAGTTTCCGAACCTAATTTTTGGACAAACAATGATGATTATGAGTTTATGTATGTTTTTTATTTTGTCTAAATATAAGTGATGTTAGATGGAATAGTTCACGGCAAGAACATTGGTGATTCTATAATGGAAGCCGAATATATTAATGCTTTCGAAAGAGCCAAGGAGACTATTTAGGCATATCCTTAGGCGATATCACCTTATTAATGAGATTAATGATCAAGGAGATATAAATATAAAGTGCATAGTAATGATAATGTTGCAGACCCACTGACTAAGGCTTTGTCACGGCAGAAGCACGATGGTCATACTAGTTTCATGAGTATTAGATACATGGGTGATTGGATCTAGTGCAAGTGGGAGATTATTAGTGTTTGTGCCCTTGAGACAACACTATAATATTTTAGTTTAAGAGATTTAGATTATTAATATTTATGTTCTATCGATTATTTCTTTTATAGTATATTAATTCTTAATTTACTGTGATATAAATGTTAGATTAATAAATGTCCTTGGAATATGATATGCAATTCTATATCTCTAAGTACGTGATTTAAAAATGAGATTATGAAAATAGTATCAATATTCCTGAAGGTCCATAGTCGAGTATTATTATAGGGGATAATAATAATGTATTAAGACTAGTATGTTTGTTGACTGATGATCACATCTCATTGATCATAGTTATAGTGATACTAAAGTCAAAACACATGCACATGTATTATATACATGGTGATGGATTGACCCGTTGTGAGATACTACATGTTTATAGTGTCATAAGTTATTCTCATAGTAATAATGATGTAATGGTCCTTAGACCTGAAGTCATTATATTTCTATACGAGAATTAATATACTTTGATTCTATTAAAAGTTACCTTTGACTAGATAATAATAAAAGAATATTTCGGGTATATTATGAATCGTATGAGAAATATGAATGATATAGAAAGGATTTAACCCTCCTAATTTTAGAAGTAATATTATTGGCCTCTTTTGTGAGCTAGAATATGAAATGCGTGGCCGCGCTGAAGTGTTGATTTGATATGATAGTTTACTCATTGATCAAGGAAACTTGGATTAAACTATGATGAGGATGACAAATTACATGCCTCTAGTTTAATCTATAATATTTGGTTAAAGGGATTATATTAAATTGTATATTATCACGAAAGGTTTTAATCGAATCACCGATTTAACTATTATTACTTGAGTAGCAATGATGTATTACTAGATATCGTTCATTGTTTATAATTTTAATATGAGATATTAAAATTATTGTCAACATAATAATAACCTACAGAGTCACATACAAAGAACATTGGAAGGAGAAATAATTTAAACTATGAATTTAAATTAAATAAGTAGTTTGTTATATTTATTATATTAATCAAGTATGACTTAATTAATTAAATAACTAAATTAGAGAAATTACTTAAACTAATTCCGCAATAAGTTATTAATTAATTAAGTGTGACTTAATTAAATAATAAATTTTGATTTCAGATTAGTATTAATTATAATACACATCAATTTTTCAAGAAAAGCGTCCACACTGATACCAGAGAGCGTAGATCGCGAGAGCGGGATACGTGATGATTCAACAAGGTTTGAAACTCCTTTAATCCTCCATTATTTAACTCTTAAAGCTTCTTTGAGGTAAACATTCTTACTACAAATTAAATATCTATTTTCGCATGGATCCTGCATATGATTTCGATTTTATTCTGGTTTTAATTTAATTTTACATTATTTCCGTTGCGATTATGTGCTCGAAATCCTTCAGTATGTTGATAGGTTAAATATATTTATTGTTTAGAATGTGTATTTGATAGATAAAATGTGTATTTCATGTGTTTGCATACCTAAAGTACTAATTGCAACACCCAAAAAAAATTCGGGAGCCAATACCGACCGATCTGCTAAAATAACGACCAAAATCGACTATTTCTGGGCATCAATACCGACCGGAGCCATACAAAAAATGACCTCATCCTTAAAGAATGGTCGTCATAAGTTGGTTATTACTGAGTTTAACCCAAAGAAGCTATAAACTAGGTAACAACCAATTTGTTCGCTTTCTATACCGGCCAAGTTATTGACCGCATTTCGGTCGTTATTACAGTAAAATAATCGATAACGATGACCTTTTGATTCTTTTTAGGATTTAGGGTAAAAGTTTTATAAATAATCAATTATAATTTCTTAATTATATTAATAAAAATTAGCGAGATTCCGGTATTGAAGTTCATACTAATGTTTCACCGTAACAGTAAAAGAAATTCTAATGTTCGTACTTGAACTATTCTTTTTGACAACCCAATGATACAAATGATGGTATCTTCATCTGATATTAAGATATGAAAAAAATAATCTCGTCACAATCGACATAAAATAATTTTTATATCGATTATTAGGCTGAGTTCATTATTTCGAATATATCATATCGCTTTTATATTTTAAAATACAACATTATATTTTATAATATCATGATTGACCCAGTAAATGATTAATAAAAACTCAAACTAATTTAAATTTATTTTTAAAGATTCTTTTTATATATACATTATGTTTAATTTTTTTAATATATTAAATATATTGAATAAATTTAATAAATATTAAATTTATGATCATTGATATTTTCAAATTTAAATTAACAAACAATATTTAATATATATCAATGATACCAAATAAAAATGTATTAAATTTTAAACTATAAAACAACTAAATTAGTTGTTTTTAATGGTGGGAAACTTTAAAAAATAAAAATTTTGCCAAAAAGTGGCACCTAATTAAATAATTAATATTTTAAAAATCTAGGGACGAGTTTTACACGGACCGACTAATAATGACCGGTGATAGAGATGGAGGTAAGAGGCTGATGGGGAAGACGAACAAAGAATCAAGGATAATGAAAAGCACGTCTAGCGGCGGACGTGGGTGTAAAAGTGGCGTTGATGGGGACATCCTCACACACTTTACAAGATGAGCCCTGGGAATATGAGATATTAATGACAAACTAGGAGATAGAGCATCAACTCTTGTAAGAAGCACAATAACCTAAATATACAAATATACACCAGTGGGGAGGACTCACTTAAAAGGTTTTTAAAGCAATTACCCCCAGTCCAATTTGGATTGGTATTGAAAAAGGACAATAAGTATATATATCCATGCATATTTCAATATTTAAATTAATTACAAGTTTAGTTTTGATTTTTTATTGGCATATAGACATGTTAACAAGTTCCTAATTTAGACTATATGAAATATTAAGAACTTCGACATGAAAAGGACCTTTAAATAATTTTTTTAAGTATAATGGCCATATGGTGCATTCATGTACACCTACAGTTTTTTTCTTGTTTCAGGAGTTTAATGAATGTTCAATATATATATGTATGTATGTGTGTGTGTGTGTGTTTATGATTTTTTGTGTATGTTATCCATTTTTGTTCTTTAATTGCATAGTGTTCATCATATTTTTATTACAAGCCACACAAGAGTCTCAAGAAGATCAATGTTTTTAATGATCTTATAGCATGCATGAAGAATGCCATCCAAATAACAATAAACAATGTGAATTCAAAGCCATACGACGATGTCGATAATAAGGGATTGCCGCCATTGAAGGTAAATCCCTGTGATTGGGATGATGGACGAAGGTAGGATATAGTGAATCATTGGAAAAGTGCAGCGTACCAACATCCCTCATATATTGTAGCAAATGTTGTAGGCTATAATTAAAAGAAGCAGAAAACAAAGAATAACGTTGGTGCAAAAGATTTGTTAGGCATGAAGATGTTAAAAAAAATTGATTCATTATAGCTACATGTTTTGGCCATTTTCAGTGGCGTATCTGTTTTTTTAGTTAAGTCATTTATATATAGGACTATAGGAAGAAAATGGGGGTGGATAAAAATCAGAAGTGTGGTTTTGGTACACAAATTTGCACTTGAAAAAAGTTTCTGGTGTCTCTTTTGACGAGTTGCCTCCAAATTTTGAGTATTTCACACCCGAAAGCCAGGAGATAGTGGTACTCTTTACTACTTATTCATTCACATGGTAGTATTGTATTTAATTATATATCATCTATATGTGTTTATGTTGATATTCATAATTTTTTTATAGGCCCGATATGCGGACATTGTTAAAAGGAACTGGGATGCATTGGCTAGCATGCCCGGGGGAAGCGAGGCTGCCGAACATCCTATACAATGGTGGCTCGAGCTCGTAGCACTAGGAATGACAAGACCTCCAAAAAATAACAATAAAAGATTCTAGAACAAATCCATCTACATATCATATGATACCCACGTACGAGCAAGTAAATACCATTGCCTCTGTCACGGTTCAAATGCAACAAATTTTGGAACCTCGTATCGCGGCCTTCTCAACTGTGTTTCTTGGAGAGTTGACCCGTTATGTCGAGATCATACTCACCTCAATCTACAAAAGGTATGAGGCGGAGCACGAAGAGGTAGAATCTTAAAACTTCTCAATTTAGGTTTTATATTGCTATTTTAAAGCGTTTTAACATCATATGTATCTTAGGCTATAAGGAAGGATCCAAAAGGCGGTGATAGTTACACCATCATGACCAGTAGCGATGACGGAGATGAATAGGATGGCGAGCATGGGGAAGACGGGGAGGGTAATTCGGAAAGGGACAGTGGTGCGGGAGGTGCTATTTAGTAATATTTCATTGTTGGTTTAAAAATACTTTCAACTGTTGGTTTGAATCCACTTGTGTACATTTAATTGTATATTTGCTTTGAATATTTGGTTATTAATTTGGTTAGTTGATGAACATAGTAAAATCAACAAATGTAGTTGGTTGAACATGTGATTGGTTATAAATAAATAAATAGTTATTATTGGGTTTTATGTTAGTTGATTATGATTGATATGTGTTTGTAATTAGTATCATTCGTGTTTGCGTACGCGATTGCAAATTACAGCATCAATAAAATCTTGGGCCAATACATGTCGATCTGTAGAAATAATGACAAAAACTAACCATTTATGGGCATCAAATACCAACTGGATTCATATAAAAAATGAACATCTATTCACAAAATGATCGAAATTATTTAGTGGTTATTGAGCTAAATCCAAAAAAGCTACTGACCTAATAATGACCAATTGTCGCTTTCTACTCGATAACGACCAAGTTATCGACTGGATTATTTGTTCTCTGCTTTACACTTGGTGGTCACTTTCTATACCAGTCGAGTTCTTGACCGAGTTTATATTGAATCTTATGCATGTTTTATGAAATTTATAAAACAAGTATGTGATATTATTTTTAAATAAAATATTTATTGAAATATATATAATATTAATTATAAATTTATTATACACATAATATTCATAAATACCATCAAACTCAGCAGCAATAGCCTCGACTATAAATACCATCAAACTCCCTTTACTCTCTACAACACTCTTGACTCTCTCTACTATATTTCTAATTCTCACGAGTAATACAAGTTGATAAAACATTTCTACCACAGTAAGCTCTGAACTCTTAACTAGTTTATTTGGTTACATTTCGTTTATATATTACATATTCATTTTTGAATTTAATTTTTATACTGACTCAAAGTCTCGATTCTACAAGTTACTCGAAGTAAGCAAGCAATTCCAAAAAATTCCGGCGAGCTTCATTTTTTCCGGTGAGCTTAAAAATATTCTGGCAAAAATGACAGTGGAAAAACAGTCATCTCAAAGTTCAAGCCAACTTAACGCAATGCTCCCACCTTGACGCACAAATTCGGGAATTTATATCATTGTGCATTTCAGTTTTATTATAATTTTACATTTCTTTCTTATGCATTTTTGTGATCATTTTTTATATTTTTTTAAAGTTTGATTAACGAGTTCCATTTTAAAAAAAATTGTGTTTTTAAACATAAATTCAAATGTATGCTTTCTATTGTTTTAATATTTTAATAGTTTGAGTTTTATATTTTAAATTATTTTTTAAAAAAAATAATTAATAAAAATATTAGAATTATTTTTATTTTTAAATTTGTGGATAATGCTTCTAGTACGAAACATTCATTTACGTTTTGAACTATTTTTCGAGAGAACAAATGGCAAAAGATCTGAACCGATTTAAAGTATTTTATTTGCTTTGTATTCAAAACGGTAAAATTCAAACCCCTTTTATTCAAGATAAGGGGACCGGTAAGGGTACACTTGATCAGCACTTAAAAAATCATTATGAAATAACGGAGCAAAATCATGAAAGTGGAGAGGCACGTGAAGGTTCACCACAACAAACATAAATTGGTGGCTTTGTGACATTGTCCTTGGTGGATGTATGCCTTTCACTTATAATAGAAATAAAATAATTAAAGATTTTTCTAGTTATATTACATTAAACGAGTTACCTTTCTCCCTTGGTGAGAATCCGAATTTAGAGCACGTGATTAAACATTCATTAGACATTTAGAATAATTTCTAGGAATACACATTAAATTTTAAATACAAAAAAAAATGGGTTAAGGGTGAAGAAGTGAGGTATTGATTTTCCCACAAATTAGAGTTCAACTTATAAATTACTAAATGAGGAAATTAAATATAAGGTAGTTATTACCAAGTATATATAATTCTGACATAGGAAACCAATAGGAGGGTGAATTGTTTAGCGAATTTTAGTGGTAGTTGGCATCTAGCATACGTGATATACTTGAGTGTTATGCAGATGCTACTAAAAAAAATTCGCATGTTTAAACACCAAGTGTGCATCATGTTATTATTGAATGTGTTAATATTGTTACTACTTTACGTGATTTTAAAACTAATGTTTATCTTAGTGCAATTACTATTGATATGAAAGGACAAGTAGATATAACACTTTACATAATTTCATTATATTTATAATGTTGCGTGTCTTCTTAATCCCAGTGTTACCAATGAAGGTTTAGAAAAAAATTTACTACATTATTATGAGTTGTTAGGAATTTCATATGATCATTATCCTTATGTACAAAATTGTTTAGACTTACTAAATCGTCTTATCTATGTACATACTTCCAAAACTCAAAATGTTATACCACCAAAGACTAGTATGTTAGTAGATTTAATAGTACCATTTCGGGTATCCTAACCAAAAAACAAAAGTTTAGAATTTTCATTACGGCTTTTACACTTACTTCTTCTTTTAGTATGACTAAGTTTTTTTTTTATAATTATGAATTAGATGAGATTTTTCAATACTAACATGGTGGAAGAATCATGAGAATCAATTTTCGGTTTGAGCTAAAATACAAGTAAAATTTTAATAGTTCATGCCTCTACAAATGCATTTGAGTCTGCTTTCAATGTAGGTAGAAAAATGTTGGACGAGAAGAGATCTAAGTCTTGAGCTGAACGTGGTAAAGGTATGTGTTTGTGAAAAAGATTTGGATCAAACCGCAAGAAGATAACAAGGAGGAAAAGAAAATGACTCGGATGGAGAAGATGTTTGAATGATATGGCTAATTCATCGAAATTGGGCACGTCAACTATCAATGAACATCAAGAAGAATTTGTTTAAATAAAATTATGGATAGATAGAATATTTTTAGTATGTATTTTAAAATTTTGTTTACTTCATATTTTGTTTAAAATGTAAATACGGTTTGCTGCGTTTTTTGAGAGGGATAATCTCAAATTATTTGTAAACAAAAATTTAATTAATGATTTTATAGAGGTATTGTTCTCCTTTATATGTTAAATATTTAATAATTTAACAAATGATTCTTTTACGCACAGTTCAAAATTATATCTTATTTGACTTAAAAAATAATTATTAATTATCTGAAAATTATATATATTTTACTTATTTAATGAAAAAAATTTATATTTGCAGGCTTTCACGCGGGAGGTGCAACATGCACCCAACAAAATAACAAGAATAAAAGAAACAGCCTCGGCTCAATACATAATATCATATGCACTCCGGCTAAGTCGCATTATTCGTGTAACCAGCGAGTCCTATATAAGCTCAAATTTCTTGAATCGGCATGAGCCTGACATTACTCGTTCAGTAATACGCCTTTCACGAGTCTTAAGTTAGCCAGACCGGCTCGTGAGCAAACTTGCTCGTCCACTAATACGTGCCTATCACGAGTCTTGAGCTTGAGCCGGCCAAACATGCGGGTCCCATCAGCTAACTAGTAGCTATTATGTTGGAATGGAAACTGATTAGTTCTCTACGAGGCACCACACAAAAACGCAGTGTTTTGTCAAAAAAAAACTCAGAGTACTAATTTTTGAATTATTGATTTAAAAAAAATCTTAATTAATCGACTATTTCCCCATATAGTCTGATAACTTCGATCCAGTTTCAGCGTCTAACATGAAACTTTGATCCAGTTTTAGCAAGTCTTTATTTTTCGTCCTTTTCTGCATTAATTTTAACGAGCTTTCTTCTAAGATTTTTACAATAATTAAAATATTAAAGTTTTTTTTCTAAATTTATGAAATGAAAGTGGTATACTATAATTATATGAAATACTCTAAATACAGATTAGGAAAAATTATCATTTAAATTTCTATTACTGTTTTAACTCAAGATATGTGAAGTAAAATAGACATAAAAAATAACACAGAAATGTTAATGTTTATTGGTATAAGTTAGTTAACATGGGTGCCAAACATAATAATAGATAAATATTGACAGCTCGGGATTTTCTTTTTGTTTTCTTCATTCCATTTTTGATCATTCTAATTTGATATATCTGGAGTCAAGATGTGTCAAAAGAAAACTAGAACTGTTTTCTGACATGGCCCGCATATCTCTCAAGTCTATCATAGTGACCTTAATAAGAATTATTATTACATACCAAAACATGTGCAAGTCAAGTTTGTGTGAACAACATTATACCTCGAAACCTGACTCTAGTTTCCATTAATAGCTAGTGTCCCACTATCTTAACCATATACAAAATTCGTGGGCTGTCACCAATAAATCAATCAGGATTAAATTAAAAAAGATACAAGAAATTATTATGTTATCGTACCCAAAATTTCCGTGGATTGTGCTTGTGCTCATAGGTTTGGTTCATACGGTTTATACTTATGAAAAATGCTAGAGGTCCCAAATATTATTATAAAAAATTTAATAATATGGGATCCGCGTGTATTCATATGTACCCACTAATTATATTTCAACACATGTCATGTCAAGTCACTTTATAACTATTTTGTTATAATTTTTAAGTTATCTAGCATTACTCTATACCTATAGGTCCAATTCGTACAGAGGTCTCTAAAGAGGTTAAAGAGATTATTCAAGTTACTTCCCATTATTCAAAAAACAGTGTTCTAAATTTTAGTACGGAGATTCTCTTGACTAAGTTCTAATAATATTATCTTTAACTAAGATCTAATAATATTATCTTTAACTAAGATCTAATAATATTAATTAAATTAATAGAATAACAAAGATTTTCTTACGTATTTCACAAAATATTTAAGAGAATCTTATTCTTAAAAATCATTATTCTTAATAATAATAATAATAAATTAAAGATTCACTTAAGTAATCACCTATATATAATTACACTTTTCTTAATCACCTATATTTTACCATACATTTTTACATTTGAAAAGATCACTCTCTAAATGTATTCACAAGTTCTAATTACATTAATTTATTTATGAAGAAGATGATAGATAGACAAATTGTCTACCATGTAAATCGTGATCTCTAAAGAAGCAACGTGATCAAATTTAACCGTTGTAACATGTTTTTTTAGCAAATTTTAAACAAAAATTCATGTTTAAGAATTTAAATAAATTTCAATCCAAATTTTAGATATTGTAGATCTAAATGATTTTAAAGAAAAAAAGTTTAGATTTTATAAATATTTAAATAAAATGAAATGGTTTTAAACATAAATTAGATTACATAAGGAAATTAATAAAGGCTTGAACCATGTAATTCAAATTATATTAAGAATATTAATAAGAATGGAAATCATTAATTTAATGCATATTTTTGTAGAAACGTAAATATTGTACTAGTTAATTGAGATTAAAGAGAATCGTAAATTAATTGATAACATTAAGAAGGAAAGTGTAAAGTTGGGGAAAAATATTATTAATCAAATCTTCTAATAAATGGAAACGATTTTCTATGAATACATATGTATATATATCTGTATGTATTTTTTCATTTTCAATATACTACCCTTTTTGAAGGTACTCAATCATATCATAAGCATCATTATACTCCTGTTACTTCTAAAGCTCAACACTCATAATTACCAGCATGAGACATGATACATCAGTTGCATAATTAATTTACTTCTGGTAAGCATTTCGTTCTGCACATGTTTCATTCTCAGCTAGAAGAAATAAGGGAGGGGGTTGAGTGACATCCTTGAACCCGAGGACAATCCTCAAGTTCCCATGTCAATCGAGGAAATTATTTCATGTCAGCTTGTCCTTCTCAAGGACTATTACATAGAGAAGTTATTTGTGTTATTTGTCATTTGATATCTACAATATTAAAGTGCATAAAATGACTTAGTCTACAGATGATCATTAAATTATATTCAAGTAATTATTTATATATATATTCATAATACATATCTCCCACTATTTTTATCAAATCAATAGCCCTAACTATTAATTTGGAAAGAATATCTTCTATATCCTTTCTAGTGAGCCAAGATCCATATTTCACTATGCGTTAGGTCAGCTTTGGCTTTTCTCCTAAAACATGATTATTAAGGTAGACAACATTTGTCAATTATATCAACTATATAACTCTTGGATAGCTTGGTGGAACAACATCTGTTCATATTTATCTAATAAATCTCGCCAAACTCTATGCCTCTAAGTTCACAATCTTATTGTGGTAAATTAGTTAAGTCAAACCCAATAGTCAAAAAGTATCAATATACTTCAACACATCTCCCACGATAGATGGGAGTACTTCACTTGGCGAACCCACTCCTTTTCGATCTAGGGGTTAACACATTGGAAGGCATCTGATCAACTTAATATTAACTTTAGGGTTTTGTTAATTTTAAAATGATCATGATCACATCATAAAGAGATTCTCAGTTTTTCCTTGAAAAAATACTTCAAATCAATATTCGTCAATGGTTTGATTTCCAGGTAGTGAGGGAATCACAACGGTCTCGCTTAAAACCCACAACGTTACAAGTTCAATGAACTCTCTTTTGACAAAATCGCCCCATGTCAGAAACAAAGAAAATTTATATTTTATTCCGTGTTTCATAAACACAAGAATCTCATAATCATTTGTTCATTTTAAAATCTTGAATCATTACAGATTTTATCTTGTTTAGCAAGCATGGCATGGGTGTCGTATCTAATACATACATCCTTAATCTAATTAAGCATGCATCTTTATAAATTACTCTAAACATACATTCATCATATGCGCATATATATGTAAAGTGCAATAAGTAAACGTGGTTGGTTATGGCTTTATCCTATGTGATCTTCATCAAGCTAATGACAAAGATCTAGGTCAATCTAAGGTGAAAAATTAATACAAGCTAACTATTACACGTCTTCTTTCATGTATTACTTCCTTGGATAGCCTCCATCTGAGATTACCCTTCCTTGATCTTCAAATCTTCATGTCTTCATGTACATTACACGAATGGAAAAATAAAAACTAATCTAATGTACTTACAATAAGAACTTGAGTTACATTCGAGATTTAATAATTACAAGATTGAACCAAAACCATTAACCTAAGGTCATAAGCCATAACCATCCACCATGCTCAGTTAACACATAAGAACATGTTAAAACACATAATCTGATTTTAACATATCATACCTATCATGATCTAATCATAAAAACAAATTATGGAAAAAATCATAATCAAATTCAGAAAATATTAAATCGATGATTCCATATATAATAGCATATTCGTTCGTCAAAATTGGACACCAGACCCAGATTTCAGCAAATCCGCTGCATCCGATTCAAAATCATATTAAATACGATTCATATAATAAGAACAAAAACAAAACATGTATATATCAGTATATATACAGATTATATAATCATCATATGATTATATAACTCTCATGAATATCATATATTCAAAATATATACATATTTACCCATATAAGTTTCAACGGATAATGCACATTATACTTCAACGGATAAATCCATCATCGGATAAATCATACTTCAACGGGTAAATCCATCAACAGATAAATCATACTTCAACGTATAAATCCATCAACGGATAAATCCATCAATGAATAATTCCATCAACGGATAATCAATTCTGTGCATCAACGGAAGACCAGTCTTGTACATAAATCTCAATTTCGGGACTACAGATCATATATGAACCAGTCACTTCCACTACTGCATCATATGTAGTTTTAGAAGCATGTATCATATACATACTAATCATTCCCCGTTTAACAGATCATGTCAATAGATCATCTGGCCAACAGTTTATATCACTTAATATAAACCAGACATCAAACATAACATACAAATCGCGTACTTATCAGTCATGGCATATTGTATACATGTTATCATCATAAATCCAGTAAACACATAAACGATTTAAATACTTTTCACAAGTAGCACTGATACCATTTTTTGGGTTTTGAGCACATAAACGCAACGGAAATAATAATTAAAACGTGAAAAATCAGAGTTTCCGAAACCCACCGCAGGATTCATGCGAAAAACAAATATTTAATTCGTAGATCAGATTGTTTACCTGAAGAAGCTTTTCGATTATGGTTGGCAAAAGGAGATCCTAGATTTAACCGAGCACCATGTATCCCGCCTTAACGATCTACGCCGTAGAGGTATCCACACGAAAGCTAGTACGGAGAAGACGTGTACTAGCACCAAGAACGGACCTGTTTTCCCCTGTCTCACTCGCTCACCTTTAGCTTCTAGGTTTTTATGTTTTTATCTAAGAAAAACGTAACCCTAATTTTAGCCTTAAGGATGTTTATATAGAGAGACCAAAAACAGTCCTAACCCTAATCCAAGTTAGAGTTTATTAAAACCTGAAATTATATTTATTTAATAATTAAGTTTAACTCAATTACTAAATAACAACTAAATTTCGTATTTAATAATATACAAATTCGAAATTCATTTATCCCATTAATTAAGTCCAAATTAATTAATAATAAATAATTCAAATTTCCTTTTTTAATTCAAATCCGAATTTGAATTAGATATTCCTTCATGCTTTCTTTGTGTGAACCTATAGGTTAGCATTACGTTGGGAATAATTTAAATATCTCATATTTAAACTATAAACAATGAGTGACATCTAATAATACATCATTGCTACCCAAGTAATAATAATTAAATCGGTGATCGATTAAACCTTTCGTGAATAATGTACAATGTAATATAATCCCTTTAACCAAATATTATAGATTCAACTAGAGGCATGCAATGTGTCATCCTCATCATAGTTTAATCCAAGTTTCCTTGATCAATGAGTAGACTATCATATCAAATCAACATTTGAGCGTGACCACACATTTCATAGTCTAGCTCACACAAGAGGCTAATAATATCACTCCTAAAATAGGAGGGTTAAATCCCATCTAGATCATTCATATTTCTTATACGATTCATAATATACCCAATGTCCACTTTTATCATTACCCGGTCAAGGATAACTTTTAATGTAATCAATGTATATTAATTCTCGTATAGAAATATAATGACTTCAGGTCTAAGGATCATTACATCATTATCACTGTGAGAATTACTAATGACACAATAGACATGTAGAATTTCACATTGGGTCTGTTCAGCACCATGTACATATATATCTGCATGTGTTTTTGACTTTAGTATCACTTTACCGATGATCAATGAGATGTGATCATCAGTCAACAAACACACCAGTCTTAATGCATTATTATTGTCCCTTAATAATAATATTCGACTAAGGACCTTTAGGAATATTTATACTATTCTCATAATCTCATTTCTAAGTCATGTTCTTAGAGATATATAATTGCATATCATATTCCAAGTACATTTATTAATCTAACATTTATATCGCGGTAAATTAAGAACTAATAAACTATAAAGGGAATAAGCGATAGAACATAAACATTAATAATCCTAATGTCAATTAAAACATCATAGTGTTATCTCTAGGGCATAAACACACAGGCATCAGAGGAATAAGGTTGGATTCATTTGAAGCAGTTATCGGGAACAGTGTGAAGACCTCAAGGATTTCTAGTGAAGTTGGTTATATTTGGTAGAAGACTTCACAATGATTTATAAGGGTATAATACGAAGGCCTGATAGCGGAACTAGTCATCTGTGAACCAGACCCTTGCACTAGACGTCACTGATCCGAGAAAGAAAATGAAGTATTATTTTTAGAAATATTGATAAGTGATTTTTATACTCGAGAAGATTGAAAATATTTTAAAGTGCAAAATCCCGGAGATTAGAAGGCTTGAAGATACAGAGGGTTATAGCCCGAGAATTTACAGGATTTATTTTAATCAATGACTGATTTGTTATTAAATGAATAAATGAAATCAATTCATTTATTTATTTAATTTTACATCAATAATTGATTTTAAATAAATAAATTAATATTTGATTTTTTAATTAAATAAATATATTAAATCTCATTTATTTATTTAATTGAATAACAAATGTTTTGTTACTCCCTGAGCTCACAGACTTGCATGCATGTGTGTATTGTTTTACCAAATAAAAGAATTGAATCATAGAAGCTTTGCAAAAGAAATAGGGAATTGGCAGGTTAGTTTATCGGGTGGCATGCATTCGGCTGTTAAATAAAAGAACCACGAATCTGAGTTTACAAAGAAAAATGGCAGCTTCTTCTGTTTTGGCGTGCGTGAATCACAAACACTCCTGCTTCCTGGCCGCGTGAACATGCTAGCGCGTGGATCTTTGTGTTGCACAAAATGAACAACACGTGTGGAAGTAAAACACAGGGGCCCGCATGCATGTATTTGTTATTTAAACAAATGAAACCATAGTATGTGCACTAACTTGCAAATCAAGAAAATAAAGCTAAGGCATATACAAGGTGGAGTATAGTCGCAAGTAAAAAAGAAGACTCCCTCTCCTAATTCAAGTCGCCATAAACAAAAAGGCAACTATCCTTGCTCGGTGGGTCGCAAGTAAAAGTTCTAGAGGTTATAGAGAGTCGGAAGTAAGTGTGGTTTGCAAAAGAAACTAAGTAAAATTCCCTCTAGCTAAGCTATGGTCGTAAGTAACCAAGTGAACAAAGATTTTTCTAAGTGCTAAAATTCCTCTTGGTCGCAAGTATCTTGGATTTGCAAGCTGTGCAATTTAACTGCTTGGTCTTGATGCAACCACGTAGTCATATTCTCTCTACATCTTATTAATCTATATAACCAAATAGATGCAAATTGAATTTATCTCTCTCCATCTTTACAAAAGTGCGAAGCTCTTGAAGTTTTATCTTAGCACTTATTAAAAGCTTGATTTGACAAGGAGAGGTCATGTCCAATTTGATTCACACCATTTAAAGCCTTACAAAATTGTAACACTCATTATTTAAAACTTCCTTAATTATATTTAATATCATTTGATAGGAGCTTTTAATTTTTATAGTGATAAAAAGAACCCTAGATTGATAGCCTTTGTATTTGGTTCTTTTTATATTTGTTGCTTCGGATCTTTGTATTTGAAGTTGCAAGAAAGAAAACCTCCGGGTATTTATACTTTGAATAAAAGCATATTTACCCAGAAATATTTATGTGTGTTTATTTCATTTACATAGTTTGATTATTCGCTACAATTAATTTTAGAAAACGAAAATATACATTCACCCCCCCCCCCGTATGTACCTTTTGGACCTAACAACTGCGGAAGTCCAGAGCTTAGCAACATCACATTTATTATTTCTTTGAGAGTGCGATTCTTTCTCTCAACCACTTCATTTAACTAAGGGGAGTATGGTGCAGTGACTTCATAGATTATGCCATGTTGTGAATAGAATTTCCCAAAAGGTTCAATGTATTCACCTCCACAAATTTTCTCAGTTTGTTGTGTCTCAACTTTTTCCTCATAGATATTAAATTTATCTATAGTTTCGTCTTTTCTTTCCAGCAAATATACATAGCAGTATTCTGTACATTCATCAATGAATGTAATAACATACTTGTTTCCTCCTCTTGTTGGAGCGAATTTTAAATCACATATATCGCTATTTATTAGGTCTAGCACTTTGGTTTTTTTTCCACACGTTTAAATGATGATCTCGTTAATTTTGCCTCAACACAAGTCTGACACTTATGTTTTGAATCAATTGTTAATTTTGGTATGTATTTTTTTACACTTAACCTTCGTAAAGTGTCATAATTAACATTTCCTAATCTAGCATGCCATAATTAGGAGACACAAGCAAGTAAGCAGAAAAATTCTTTATTTCATTATCGTCCTTAATGGAAATAATATGGAACTTAAAAACCCCATCAGTTACATAGCCCTTGCCTACAAACATACCACTCTTAGACAAAATAACTTTATCTGACTCAATTAAAATACGAAATCCATGCTTATTCAACAAAGAACCAGACACAAGGTTCTTGTAAATATCATACACATATAGTACATTGTTCAAAGTCAGATTCTTCCCAGAGGTCATTTTCAGAATCACCGTGCCTTCACCTTCAATGGTAGAAGTCGCCGAATTCCCCATGTAAAGTTTCTCACTAGCATCGGAAATTTTGAGGCTAGAGAAAATTGCCTTGTCTGAGAAAACATGCCTACTAGCACCAGTATCAATACACCACTCACGCGGATTAAAGCCGACCAGGTTCACTTCCGAGACCGTAGCACAGAGGTCTATGTCACCCATCTCCTTGGAGATATGATCGACCATGTTTGCTTCTTTCTTTTTGCTGGCCTTTTTGGGCTTCTTGCAATCAGAAGACCTGTGACCCACTTTATCACAGTTGTAGCACTTCCCTTAAAATTTTGACTTCAAAATCCCTCCCCTGGTGCCAGTTTTTCCCCTTTACCAGAAGTGGTCTTCTTGGGCTTGGAGTTTTCAACATGCTCCACCATGTTTTCCTTCTCAGTAGCAACATTTATTTTCTTATCAAATCCTCTATTACGGCCCACACTGTATGTGCGAGTTGTTATCCTCCCAGGATAAAAGGAGAAGACGACGATGTTACGCGAACAACACCTTCGGCGAACTAGAACGGAGCAAGAAACTATCACTTGAATAGAGAGAGAGAGAGAGAGAGAGAGAGAGCATGGTTTGTCTTTAGGAGGCGGCTGTGTGGTGTATTTCGAATAAATAAATAACCCTAAACCTGATACGATATTATATAGGCCTAGGGAAACGTGTGTGCTACTCTACACGTTAATTAATCAGCCGGTTAATAAATCAAATCCGTAATTGAATTTGATTATTATTATGTCAAATCAATTATAATAATCCATAATCAAAACGAATTAATAATTTTAAAGCTCAAGCCCAGTGGAAATTAAATTAGTAAAACTAGGCTATGATTATTCGGGCCAATTTTCTACTACATTTGTGTCCGCACGTCGCACACGCGGGCAAGCTCGAAGACTTCGCAAGCCTCGGATTGTCCCTCGAAAGCCTAAGATTTGCATGTTTGTGTTTTGCTATATAAAGCTATGTATGCTCTTTTGCCAAATCAATGTGGGATTTTCTTTTCTTCCACAAATTTTTACTACTAAGAGACAAACTTTGGATGATCATATCTCATCCATCTCTTAGTCATTTTGACTGATTTAAAGTGTCTCGGAAACCTCTCTCGGTGGAGAACGCATTCCAAGTATCACTCATTGCACGCACGCAACATTCATCCACTAAAATTATGACTCAAATTGACTTGACAATGTGGGACTACTATCCACATTTTCCAATACATTCCTAATGATTCTTTTCATAATGCGCGTTTAAGATGTAGAAGGATCGAATTGTATCCGAAGAACAAGGGGATACGAAAAAGTAATTGAATTGAAACAATTAATTAAATCAGGGGTTCGTTGGTGGGTTCAGGTGATAAAATTCCTAGTTTAGATTGGGCTTGGCTTCCTCATTTAGATAATTCTTTTATTCATTCAAGGCAGGAGGCTTTGGCAGGATAAACAGTCTCTAATTTAATGGCGGTGAACCAAAGAAAGTGGGATGATGATATTCTCTCTGATTTGTTTAATGACATTAATTTTGAGTATTCCTATTAATGTCTCAGTGAATTAGAATCGTTGGAGATGGAAAGAGGAATATACAGGCTACTACTCGGGAAGAAGTGCTTATAAATTAATACAGCGGATGAAAAGTATGTGTAGTAAGGAAAACATAGCAGGCTTCTGATGGAAACTATTGGATTTAACAATTCCTCCTAAAGTTTGTAACTTCTTGTGGAGAGCTTTACTTGGCTGCCTTCCTACAAGGAGCAAATTATATTAAAAAACGAGTGGAGGTTCCTGTACAATGTTCGTTGTGTTTATCTGGTATGAAATTAGTGCTTCAAATTCTTCTTGATTGTGAGTTTGTTGTTGCTTGTTTTAGAGAAGATGAATTACCAACTTTAGTCACCAGGGATAATTATGTCATGTGATTTCAGGAGCTGCTAAATCATAGTAACAGGGACACTACAGAGGTTTTACGTTATGGTCGGTGTAACGAGAAATGCTGGAATAATCATAGTTAATGTTAGGTCACACACACACTGTAAAGGGGGTGAATACAGTGTAAAGTACAATCAAATTGAACTTTAATATCTCAAGTAATAGAAAACAAACTTTATTGAAACAATAAACTCTGTTACAGTATGGAACTGTTACCTCTCAGTGATGAATAATTATCACGAGAGCTGCTAGGGTTACAATGAATAATCTTCTCGAATATAATAACACTTATAGTGTAAACCCTATGTCTGTGTTTATATACTACACAGTTACAAGATAATCGCTAATTGATATGGAATATAATTCCGCTTCCTAAAATATATCAATCAGATATCTTTTCTTCCAAGTATTCTATTCTTCATAGAATTCCTTCTTCATGCATATCTCTTCTTATGTTTATCTCGATCTTCTTTCCTTTAATCAGCTACGGTCCTTATCTGAACATCATTCAGCACTTAAGTTCTGATATCCATCTTCTGATGATTATCTCCTGATAATATAAGTACTGATATTCTTAAGTCCTGATTTCAGTAAGTACTGATTTATCCTGTTTAAGTAAGTTCTGAAAACTAAACATAAATCATATTAGCCATGACATTATCAAATATATCTAACAATCTCCCCCAACTTGTAAATTATAATAATATACAAGTTTAATAGATATTTGATTATGTCAAAAACATTAAGTACAAATGCATGAGAATTAGACTAGATAACTACAACTTACAGTCCTTAAAGCTTTACCAAAATTTAACTTCTGATAACAGCTTTAGTCTGTACAAATATCAGAATTTAAGCAGTTGCAGATCTTGACTTGGCTTCATCTTCTGATCTCTCTGATGTCAGGAGTTGTTCTGAGATAGTTCTTCAACAAACATCTCTCAGCATATCTAAGTTCATCAATCATCCTCCTTTTAGTATCTTTAAGCTCTGCATTATCTTCACCAATTTGAAAGATTGCAGCCCTGAGATCATTAATCTTTGCTTTTCTTATATCCTGATCCAGTCTGATCAAATAAGCTTTATCAGACTCAAGATTGAATTCCACAGCCCTGTAACCCAGAAAGGTAGTTATAATCTTAGCAGTGTTGGGCTTCATTTCAACTATATCACCCTTGTGATCTCTATACTTTGGAACATATGTGTTGTCAGACTTAACAGAATAAAGCCTTTTCTGTCTCTGAATCTGATCCTTCAAATAGTCTGCAGCACTTCCTGTCAATCTGTCATCCACTTGAAGTAAGAATAGTACATGCTCCAATTCTTCAAAATACTTCAATGGAATGGCATTTTGCCTTATATGATTAACCCTACCATCCGTCATGAATTACAACAAGATGTGTTCTTTCAAGTAGATATGGTAAACCATTTGTACAGATTCCAGTTGATTCAATCTCTCAGGAGTTGCTCCAATACCTGGTTCACTCAAGGAAGTTGGATCATTGGTAGTGTTCTGTATTCTTCTTTCATCAGCACTTCCCAATCCAGTTTTATCGCTTGCTTCCTTTCCAGTAATTACTCTTGCTTCAAAACCACTTGCAGCAGTCTTCAAAGGTTGAGTCTGTTTTGCTTTAGTGAATCCTGGTAGGAGTGTCTTTTATCTAACTTCTGATATCAAGTTAACTTGAGCTATGTCAGAGGTTACTCGCTTCTTTGGAATATCAGAACTTACTGTCTCTTGACTCTGAACAACTTGAACCATGTCAGAGGTTGTTTTAAGAACTTTTCTTGAAGTCAGAGCAAGATCATCCTTTTCATCAGTGATTTCTTCATTCTCAGGAGGCACATAAACCTTGATAGGTTCACCAACCTTTTCTTTACCCTTGGATCTTGGATCTATCTGCGGTTGTGATTTAGCCAATGTTGCTTCAGTATTTGTCCTTTATTTTATCACAATGCCTTTGAGTTTTGGAAGTGTCTTTTCACCAGAAGCTTCAGATTTAGATATGACTTTTTCTGATTTAAGTCTGGCTTCTTCTTCCATTAAACTCTCCAAGTCCATTCCTGGATTTTTCTGAAGAAATAACTGTCTTGACATTTCTTCATCAAGATCTAAAAGTTCATCAGAACTTATCCTTTTACCAGTAGCAGAAGTAATTCTTTTTCCAGTATCAGAACTTGTCCTGTGACTTGTGATTTCAGCTTTTCTTGATGAAAAACCTCTACCTTGACTATGACCTCTACCCATTCCAGAGTTTCCTTGATCATCCTTTTCATCATCCTTCCCTTTCAGTGTCTTGTCAGTCTTGCATTTGGACTTAATTACTTTCTCCCCCTTTTTGGCATCAGCAGGTAGTAGAAGAGAGACAAGCAATTCCACTGAGGCTTGGATTTCAGTAAGTTGAGATTGCTGAGAAGCTTGATTTTTCAGAATATCATCAATCTGAGCTTGTTATTTCTCTTGAGTCTTCTCAATATAAGCAATCCTATCAAAGGTAGATTGGAAGAACTTTATCTTGTCAATTTTCTGAATTTGTTCCTGTTTGATAAATTCTTCCTGAATCTTGTGTAGCTCTGCATGAGTAGTTGAATGGAGACCTTGTAGATGTTTAGTACTCAATGCAGTGACTCTAAGCTGGGTTTTGAAATCATCAGAATTTAACATGTCATCAGCTTTTGTCAAGTGCTCAACTAGATGTTTTGCAGATGGAACACAGGAAACTGAGTTCCATTCCTTAGTCCACTCATGTCCTGCAGGAGTTTCACTCCAAGGCACTGGTGCGTCTCTGGTAACAAACTTCTTAACAAGTTCAGATTTAAGAACAGTTTGTTGAGGAGCATGTCCTGAAGGACCTGCTTCATCAGCATCTACATTTGGAGCAGCATCACCAGTATCTCTAGCATTTGCAGCATCAGAACTTATAGAATCAGTATCTTCTGATAAAACAACAGTGTGAGTAGCAATGGAGGCGTCAGCATCCTCTAATTGCTGATCTGGTTCTAAGTTCTGATCAACAGCCATATCCTGATGTTCACCTATATTCTGATCATCAGAATCTAGATGCAGAGAAGGTGTAGTAGATAATTCTGGAGTTTGAGCAGCATCAGTATCAGGTGTTGTTGATGGATTAGTTGTTGTAGGAACTTCTAAAAGAATTACTTCAGGCACAACCAAGGTCTGGATATCAATATCAGCACTTGTGCCTGTATTAACAGGCGATACAGACTTTGGTATAGGAGACACAGATGGTGTGTTGGCCTGTTCAGGAATAGCGTCATGAGATGGAGTTGATGGAGAAGTAGTGACTTTAGCAGATTCCTTTTCTTGTGAGATCAGAGATTCCTGATCTCCTTCCTTAGATGCTACTTCTTCATCAACTGAAACTGGCCTTTTTGCCCTCTGTTTCTTGTATCTCTTTGTAGATATGGATTCCTTGGGAGTTTCAGGAACAATCATTTTTCTAAGCCTCTTGAGAAGCCTAGATCCTCCAATTCCAGAATCATTCTGAGAAGTCACTTTCTCAGCTTCTTTGACAACAGGTTCTCTCAAAGCAATCCTCCTTCTCTTTTGAGGTGTTTGAGGAACAGTCTTTGTCCTCTTAGGCTTGGAAGATGAAGGCTTCAAAGTAGGTGCTGAGGATGAGGGTTGAACTGTCTGTGAAGTGGAGAGATAGGATTTGATATATTGCCTGAGGGTTGGTTGAGTAGTATGAGTGGTATGTTCTGATGGTTGTTGTGGTGTTTGGGAGGTGGTTGTTGGTTGGACATCAGGATAAATAGATCTATAGGAATCAGGATCAGCATTTACTAAGATCTGTTTTACAGACTGAGGAATCTGTAAAGGTCTAACCACTTGTTTCTTAGTGTCAGCATTTACCAGGTCATTAAAGTAACGTTTTGCAACTTTGAAAGGTGGAGTTAAGGTACTGGTTAGTCGAGGTTCATCAGTACAAAAAGTATATATAAGTTGACAGAATCTAGCAAAGTAAACAACATTCCTATCCTCTGTCATCTTATCCCCAATAAAACCTATTATAGCAGTTGCAAAATCAAAATGAGTTTGGTTTATAATGACATACCCGATGTGCTGACTCATTATGGGGATGGCATCAAAATTCGAACACTTGTTCCCAAAAGCTTTAGTGATACAGTCGAAGAAGAAGTTCCATTCCCTTCTGATATGAGCCCGTTTCAACTGCCCAAACTTTGCCAAACTCTGTTCATACCCCAAACTGGCCATTAACTCCTGAAGAGCTGATTCCTCTGGAATTGAAAAAGTACATCCTTCTGGGAGATATAGATCCTTGCGTATTGTACCAGGAGTGACTGCATAAGGAGAATCACCCACTTCGAGAACAATACTAGGAGTACCAGTTTGACCACCATTATCAAAGTTTCCAGTCCTCCAAAGTGTCAGAACTTGTTGGCTTGAGAAGACTGAAGGTTGGGTCAATGCATACCCGATTTCACTGTGTGCAAGAAGATCTTGCACAAAATGCAATTCAGACGGAGCTTCAGCATTTTCAAGAATTACAGCATAGTTGTTTGGAACAAAATTAGCTCCATCAATGATTAAATCCTTAGGTGCCATGAAATTAATCGAGATGTATAAGTGCCTGTTAGGTGTTTGATAGAATGTCTATATGAAAAACCAACAGTTAGAGGAAGAAAGAGATTAAAAGCAAATAGAGAGAAAAAGTATGAAAGGAAATAAAAGATTAAAAAATCCTCTCTCTGTCTTACTTATACTTTTGAGAAAGAATGTAACCGTTGTACACCTGTCAGATATGCAGTAAAAACGAATAGTTAATGGGCACGAGAAAACAGTAATCATTACTTACCCACTTGCAGTTTTTCAAGGAAAAAAAACCCGTTCCACTTACCCAGTTATTCCATTAATCAAGGTGAATCAGTTTTAATTCAAAATTGAAACTGTTCCCACTTATTTAATTATTTTTCACTGCAACATCAGTATTTTGAAAAAAAAATTCGAGTGAAAATGACCATAATAAATCAGACGAGCTAGTACTGATAAAATAAAATCAGAACTTAAGTTAAAACAGAATTTATATGGTCATCAGAATATGAATATGTATCAGGAGTTATCAATGCATTACAAAATATCTCAGAGACAGGATATTGAAACAAAAACAAATTTCATTAATATATCAAGAGAATACATTCATGAAATTTAAATTACATCAGAATTTGTACAAGATTTCCCTAAGCTGCTAAACCTAACGTCAGCAGCCTTTGTTCTAGCTCAAGAAGCAAGGCAAGGCTGATGATGAAGAAAAACAGGAAGAAGAAAATAAATCATTTCTTCTTCCTACTCTCGACAAACAGAATAGCGAGTCGTATGATTCGCTCTTGCTGGCGGAGAGCTTCCAGCCTTTCCTCCTCCAATCACTCCAGATGGCGATGGTAATCCATATAGAAGAACAGGAGGTGGGTGAGTACCTCCTGGGGAACGGAGTCCCATATCTCATCAGGAATGGCAGTGACGTGCCATTCCTGCTGCCAATCGGCACAGCTCAGCTCCATGTTGAATGTTTCGTAGTTCAAAAACATATTGTAATTGACCATGGTGTTTTCGATATAAAGATTATGAAGGTGAGTTTATGATAAAAGATTTGATAGGAAGGCTGATGTGAAGTGGTTGCTTATATAGGCAAGAGAATGTCAGGAGACGCAAAGAAATTTAATGCTGACAGGTAGAATTAATTCTACCTCGTCTCCCCAGACTTGGAAAAAGAAAAACATTCATTGGAAAGAGAAAACATGGTTTAATGCGCACAAGAAGCAAGTAAAAGTTGACTGTTCATGTACGAGTACCACTATCCCTAACTATAGTGACTATTAATCTTCCACTTCAACATATTCTGGTTTAAACTGAGACTGTTATCAAATTTTATCCACAAATAAGGCAAGTAAAGAATCAGACTGTAATATCAGAACTTAGACTTATATCAGAACTTAACTGTCATCAGAACATAATTTCTTAACTCGAAAAAGGAATGCCTATTTTAGTAAGTCCTCACACAAATTCTGATTTATATTCTTCAGAACTTAATCATCAGAACATGCAATCAGAACTTGTCCTCAGAATTTGTGCAATGTGACACAATGACTGTTCATCTAAAACAACATAGATCACCACAGTGATTTTCATCATTCATATGGAGTGGTTAGTGTGTGCATTAAGCTAAATATCAGACAAAGAGTAAAGTCTGATTCACTTCAGTACATCTTAGAAATAAGGCATAACTAAAACTTTGCTAAAGAGCTGTCATTATTCTGAAACCTACTGTTGAATGAGTTCATGCTTGAGTCCACCTCAACTATTTTGTGCTAATTTTGTGCATCTTTTTAAATTCCATTTTACAGTGGCTTCTCAGTGTAAGTGAGTCACGAATGTTTATCAGAATTTATGCTATTATCAGAGTATTTCTCCAATAATCATAGAGTGTGAAAAGTCACCAAGAAAATATTTTGCTTTTCTAATGCATATTTACTTAATACTAGTAATGCACTTGGGTCGTCCCTTCCACATTTGTACTCTAGATCTCAAAGGAGTACCTGATTTTAATCCATGATTATTTTCTTTTTCTTTTGATAAGAGAGGTTTATCAGCACTTAGTACATTCAACAGATTTACTAGCATCAGAACTTAACAGATGAGAAGCAATATTCTAGTTTATGACTTAGTAATAAGATAGACCAAGTAAACTCAACTAAGCTCAATTATCAGAATTTGCTTGTGTCAATAGATTTCCACAGAAATAATTATTTCTTACATGGGATCCCTTGTTTATTGAAGACTACTAGGTCAGCATCTAGCACAGTTATCCTCATAGGATTGAATAGTTACCTAAACAGACATATCACTATCAGAATTTAGAAACATTTATCAGACAACAGTCAGTACTTAAACACATTTTTCAATTAAGCACAGAATACACAAAGAGATTAAATTCTGTAAATACTGATCATAAAGTCTGATGCATCAGAACAAAACTAAGCAGATTTAGAGAAAGAACCTGAAACCATTCCAAGTTCATTTACCAATCTTGTAAAAGTAGCCTCACACAATGGTTTTGTGAAGATATCTGCTAGTTGTTGATCTGTTGGAACAAAGTGCAATTCCACTGTACCTTTATCCACATGTTCCATGATGAAGTAGTACCTAATGCTGATGTGCTTTGCCATAGAGTGTTGAACTGGATTACCTGTCATAGCAATAGCACTTTGATTATCACAGTAAATAGGAATTTTGAAATATGTTAACCCATAATCCAGTAACTGATTCTTCATCCAAAGAATCTGTGCACAACAGCTTCCTGCAGCAATATATTCTGCTTCTGCAGTTGATGTGGAAATTGACTTTTGTTTCTTGCTAAACCAAGAAACCAATCTGCCTCCAAGAAATTGGCAGCTTCCACTTGTGCTTTTCCCGTCAATTTTACAACCTGCAAAATCCACTTATACTATTTTAGTCTACTTTCTTTTAAGTTTAATTAGTCACCTAACTTTATTTTACTATTACTTTGTTATAAATAACTGTACTCAAGCATAATCGTTTCATATTCACTCACTAAGCCTATCTCACCTGTTTTTTTCTTAAACCCCTGTCTTTTCTTAAAACTTTCACAAGATGAAGAGGAATAATATTGATCTAAACAAATCTTGTGAAAAAGCCATTGAAGATGAAGAACAAGAAGCTAGTGAAGAAGAAGAACAAGAAAATGAAAATATCAGCTTTGAGCCTTTCATTGGCCAATGTTTCCTGAGTGAAGAAGAAGCATACTTGTTTTATCACAAATATGCTAAACAATATGGTTTTTCTATCCGTAAAGCAAGATTTGACAAAAATAAAGATGGAGAAATCAAGAGAAGAGATTTTGTGTGTCATCGTGAAGGTTTGCAACTTTCAAAGATGGTGGATCCAGTGCTGAAACAACGAAATACTCCATCTACTAGGTGTGATTGTAAAGCTCATATGAGGGTAACATTAAAGAAAAGTTTTGAAATTTTTCCAGAACAATGGCATGTCACTGAGTTTATTGTTACACATAATCATGAGTTATTTTCACAAGAAGAGGTACGTTTTCTTAGATCTTATCGTTTTATGACAAAATATGATGAAAAACATATTATTTTGTTGAAAGATGGAGGTCTTAGTGTGAAACAAATTATGCGTGTGATGGAGCTTAAAAAATATTAGACATGGTCACCTTTCATTCACCTCAAAAGATATTCATAATTTTTTTAGTAAAATTCGTAGTGAGCAAGCAAAAAATGATGTATTAGATTTTTTTGAATATTGCAAGATAGCTAAAGAGGAGAACCAAAATTTTCAGTACTCTGTTACACTGGATGATGAAAGAAAATTGGAACATATTTTTTGGTCGCCAGCTCACTGTTTTACTTAGTATCAATCATTTGGAGATGTTGTGATCTTTGATACAACTTACAAGATTAATGCTTATGACATGCCATTGGGTATGCTTGTTGGAATAGACAATCATGGTAGGACTATATTATTTGGATGTGCTATTCTCCGTAATGAGACTAAAAATACATTTCTTGGTTGATGAGGGTAAGTACATTTTTTATATTTATATATAATTGTCCTTTTAATTAAAATACATATATATTTGTTTGTTTATTTATTTGTGTATGTATATTATATGAAGACATTTGTGTCCCTAATGAATAAGCCTCCTAAATCAATATTAACTGATCAAGATCCTTGGATGACACAAGCTATTGCAGAAGAAATGCCTTTAACTAAACATGCCTTTTGTATATGGCACATTACATCAAAATTTAGTAATTGGTTAACAGGAATCCTCTGTAAACAATATTTTAATTGGTGTTCAGATTTCTATAGTTTGTATAGACTTGATACTATGATGAGTTTGAAAATAGATGGTCGGGAGTGGTTGAGAAATATAAGCTAGAGAAGAACAAACATGTATTTGGTTTGTACAACATAAGGCATTCTTGGGTACCTGCTTATCTCCGTGAACACTTTTTTGTTGGAATGACCACAACTGGGAGATCTGAAAGTTTCAATGCATTTATCAAGAGATTTACAAGTTCACGTATATGTTTAAGCCAATGTATAAAGTAAGAAGTATTTTTCTAATTTTTTGTTATAGTTTGATTATGATATAGTTGTATTTTAATATTAATATTGTTAAATATAGTTAAATATAGGTTAAATATAAGTATCTTTTTTATTATCTGTCATAACATTATTTATTAAGATGTAATTTTATTTGTGATATTAATATTTTTATAGGTTGATTTGGCTATCGAAGATATTGTACAAAATCAATTACAAGCTAGAATGTTAGAGAAATACAGAGGAGTTTCCCTACGTACTTTGTCTACCCTGGAAGAGCAAGCACAGAAAGTCTTGACTCCATTCTCTTTCAAAAAAATTCAAGAACATTTTGAAAGAGCTACTCATTATACTATACACACAAACAGTGTTGGGGGATTTGTAGTGCAACATTATGCTCAAGGTGATACACAAAAGCATGAAGTTATGGAGAATGGATAAATGTTGATGTGTTCATGTAAACACTTTCAGTTTTGGAGAATCATTTGCCGTCACATTTTGAGTGTGTTCCTTCACCAAGATGTGTTCACTATTCCATCTTTGTACTTTCTATTGCGTTGGCATAGTAAGATAATATTTGATCAAGAGAGGGTGGTGGATGTGGTTAGTGAGACCCAGAGAGAAAGCAATATTTTTGAAGATGCTAATTTAGCTGGCCCTGTTTATTGCCCTCCTAAATCAAAGACCAAAGGGCGTCCAAAGAGTAAAAGATCAAAAGGAGGAAAAGAGGTGAATATGAAGCAAGTAAAATTATGCAGATTTTGCAAGAAACAAGGTCACAACTATACTACATGTCCAGACAAGGAAAAAGAGGAAGAAAACCATATACACTTGAAAAGGCCTCAGAAACAGAGTAAAAGTGTTAAAAAAATATGTAATTTGGATAAATGAATAAATTAAAAAAAAACACAAGAACTATACAAATAGATTAAAAAACTTTGAAATAAGACATGTTAACCAGGGTTAAGTATTGTTAAAATAAAAAAGTGAGAACAACAAAGGTTATGGGAATAAACAAAAAAGTAGCTGACTGGCATTAAATATCATTGAAAAGTGTAAATATATACTTCTTAGCGTGAGCCCATGGGCACACAGCAGAAAACCCGTATATGTAGATGATATATAAATATCCTTAAAATATGATATGCAATTCCATATCTCTAAGTACGTGATTTAAAAATGAGATTATGAAAATAGTATCAATATTCCTGAAGGTCCATAGTCGAGTATTATTATAGGGGATAATAATAATGCATTAAGACTAGTATGTTTGTTGACTGATGATCACATCTCATTGATCATAGTTATAGTGATACTAAAGTCAAAACACATGCACATGTATTATATACATGGTGATGGATTGACCCGTTGTGAGATACTACATGTTTATAGTGTCATAAGTTATTCTCATAGTAATAATGATGTAATGGTCCTTAGACCTGAAGTCATTATATTTCTATACGAGAATTAATATACTTTGATTCTATTAAAAGTTACCTTTGACTAGATAATAATAAAAGAATATTTCGGGTATATTATGAATCGTATGAGAAATATGAATGATATAGAAAGGATTTAACCCTCCTAATTTTAGAAGTAATATTATTGGCCTCTTTTGTGAGCTAGAATATGAAATGTGTGGTCGCGCTCAAGTGTTGATTTGATATGATAGTTTACTCATTGATCAAGGAAACTTGGATTAAACTATGATGAGGATGACAAATTACATGCCTCTAGTTTAATCTATAATATTTGGTTAAAGGGATTATATTAAATTGTACAATATCACGAAAGGTTTTAATCGAATCACCGATTTAACTATTATTACTTGAGTAGCAATGATGTATTACTAGATATCGTTCATTGTTTATAATTTTAATATGAGATATTAAAATTATTGTCAACATAATAATAACCTACAGAGTCACATACAAAGAACATTGGAAGGAAAAATAATTTAAACTATGAATTTAAATTAAATAAGTAGTTTGTTATATTTATTATATTAATCAAGTATGACTTAATTAATTAAATAACTAAATTAGAGAAATTACTTAAACTAATTCCGCAATAAGTTATTAATTAATTAAGTGTGACTTAATTAAATAATAAATTTTGATTTCAGATTAGTATTAATTATAATACACATCAATTTTTCAAGAAAAGCGTCCACACTGATACCAGAGAGCGTAGATCGCGAGAGCGGGATACGTGATGATTCAACAAGGTTTGAAACTCCTTTAATCCTCCATTATTTAACTCTTAAAGCTTCTTTGAGGTAAACATTCTTACTACAAATTAAATATCTATTTTCGCATGGATCCTGCATATGATTTCGATTTTATTCTGGTTTTAATTTAATTTTACATTATTTTCGTTGTGATTATGTGCTCGAAACCCTTCAGTATGTTGATAGGTTAAATATATTTATTGTTTAGAATGTGTATTTGATAGATAAAATGTGTATTTCATGTGTTTGCATACCTAAAGTACTAATTGCAACACCCAAAAAAATTCGGGAGCCAATACCGACCGATCTACTAAAATAACGACCAAAATCGACTATTTCTGGGCATCAATACCGACCGGAGCCATACAAAAAATGACCTCATCCTTAAAGAATGGTCGTCATAAGTTGGTTATTACTGAGTTTAACCCAAAGAAGCTATAAACTAGGTAACAACCAATTTGTTCGCTTTCTATACCGGCCAAGTTATTGACCGCATTTCGGTCGTTATTACAGTAAAATAATCGATAACGATGACCTTTTGATTCTTTTTAGGATTTAGGGTAAAAGTTTTATAAATAATCAATTATAATTTCTTAATTATATTAATAAAAATTAGCGAGATTCCGGTATTGAAGTTCATACTAATGTTTCACCGTAACAGTAAAAGAAATTATAATGTTCGTACTTGAACTATTCTTTTTGACAACCCAATGATACAAATGATGTTATCTTCATCTGATATTAAGATATGAAAAAAATAATCTCGTCACAATCTACATAAAATAATTTTTATATCGATTATTAGGCTGAGTTCATTATTTCGAATATATCATATCGCTTTTATATTTTAAAATACAACATTATATTTTATAATATCATGATTGACCCAGTAAATGATTAATAAAAACTCAAACTAATTTAAATTTATTTTTAAAGATTCTTTTATATATACATTATGTTTAATTTTTTTAATATATTAAATATATTGAATAAATTTAATAAATATTAAATTTATGATCATTGATATTTTCAAATTTAAATTAACAAACAGTATTTAATATATATCAATGATACCAAATAAAAATGTATTAAATTTTAAACTATAAAACAACTAAATTAGTTGTTTTTAATGGTGGGAAACTTTAAAAAATAAAAATTTTGCCAAAAAGTGGCATCTAATTAAATAATTAATATTTTAAAAATCTAGGGACGAGTTTTACACGGACCGACTAATAATGACCGGTGATAGAGATGGAGGTAAGAGGCTGACGGGGAAGACGAACAAAGAATCAAGGATAATGAAAAGCATGTCTAGCGGCGGACGTGGGTGTAAAAGTGGCGTTGATGGGGAGATCCTCACGTACTTTACAAGATGAGCCCTGGGAATATGAGATATTAATGACAAACTAGGAGATAGAGCATCAACTCTTGTAAGAAGCACAATAACCTAAATATACAAATATACACCAGTGGGGAGGACTCACTTAAAAGGTTTTTAAAGCAATTACCCCCAGGCCAATTTGTATTGGTATTGAAAAAGGACAATAAGTATATATATCCATGCATATTTCAATATTTCAATTAATTACAAGTTTAGTTTTGATTTTTTATTGGCATATAGACATGTTAACAAGTTCCTAATTTAGACTATATGAAATATTAAGAACTTCGACGTGAAAAGGACCTTTAAATAATTTTTTTAAGTACAATGGCCATATGGTGCATTCATGTACACCTACAGTTTTTTTCTTATTTTAGGAGTTTAATGAATGTTCAATATATATATGTATGTATGTGTGTGTGTGTGTGTGTGTTTATGATTTTTTGTGTATGTTATCCATTTTTGTTCTTTAATTGCATAGTGTTCAACATATTTTCATTACAAGCCACACAAGAGTCTCAAGAAGATCAATGTTTTTAATGATCTTGTAGCATGCATGAAGAATGCCATCCAAATAATAATAAACAATGTGAATTCAAAGCCATACGACGATGCCGATAATAAGGGATTGCCGCTATTGAAGGTAAATCCCTGTGATTGGGATGATGGACGATGGCAGGATATAGTGAATCATTGGAAAAGTGTAGCGTACCAACATCCCTCATATATTGTAGCAAATGTTGTAGGCTATAATTAAAAGAAGCAGAAAACAAAGAATAACGTTGGTGCAAAAGATTTGTTGGGCATGAAGATGTTAAAAAAAAATTGATTCATTATAGCTACATGTTTTGCCATTTTCAGTGGCGTATCTGTTTTTTTAGTTAAGTCATTTATATATAGGACTATAGGAAGAAAATGGGGGTGGATAAAAATCAGAAGTGTGGTTTTGGTACACAAATTTGCACTTGAAAAAAGTTTCTGGTGTCCCTTTTGACGAGTTGCCTCCAAATTTTGAGTATTTCACACCCGAAAGCCAGGAGATAGTGGTACTCTTTACTACTTATTCATTCACATGGTAGTATTGTATTTAATTATATATCATCTATATGTGTTTATGTTGATATTCATAATTTTTTTATAGGCTCGATAGGCGGACATTGTTAAAAGGAACTGGGATGCATTGGCTAGCATGCCCGGGGGAAGGGAGGCTGCCGAACATCCTATACAATGGTGACTCGAGCTCGTAGCACTAGGAATGACAAGACCTCCAAAAAATAACAATAAAAGATTCTAGAACAAATCCATCTACATATCATATGATACCTACATACGAGCAAGTAAATACCATTGCCTCTGTCACAGTTCAAATGCAACAAATTTTGAAAGCTCGCATCGCGGCCTTCTCAACTGTGTTTCTTGGAGAGTTGACCCATTATGTCGAGATCATACTCACCTCAATCTACAAAAGGTATGAGGTGGAGCACGAAGAGGTAGAATCTTAAAACTTCTCAATTTAGGTTTTATATTGCTATTTTAAAGTGTTTTAACATCATATGTATCTTAGGCTATAAGGAAGGATCCAAAAGGCGGTGATAGTTACACCATCATGACCAGTAGCGATGACGGAGATGAATAGGATGGCGAGCATGGGGAAGACGGGGAGGGTAATTCGGAAAGGGACAGTGGTGCGGGAGGTGCTATTTAGTAATATTTCATTGTTGGTTTAAAAATACTTTCAACTGTTGGTTTGAATCCACTTGTGTACATTTAATTGTATATTTGCTTTGAATATTTGGTTATTAATTTGGTTAGTTGATGAACATAGTAAAATCAATAAATGTAGTTGGTTGAACATGTGATTGGTTATAAATAAATAAATAAATAGTTTTTATTTGCTATTATTGGGTTTTATGTTAGTTGATTATGATTGATATGTGTTTGTAATTAGTATCATTCGTGTTTGCGTACACGATTGCAAATTACAGCATCAATAAAATCTTGGGCCAATACATGTCGATCTGTAGAAATAATGACAAAAACTAACCATTTATGGGCATCAAATACCAACTGGATTCATATAAAAAATGAACATCTATTCACAAACTCAGCAGCAATAGCCTCGACTATAAATACCATCAAACTCCCTTTACTCTCTACAACACTCTTGACTCTCTCTACTATATTTCTAATTCTCACGAGTAATACAAGCTGATAAAACATTTCTACCACAGTAAGCTCTGAACTCTTAACTAGTTTATTTGGTTACATTTCGTTTATATATTACATATTCGTTTTTGAATTTAATTTTTATACTCACTCAAAGTCTCGATTCTACAAGTTACTCGAAGTAAGCAAGCAATTCCAAAAAGTTCCGGCGAGCTTCATTTTTTCCGGTGAGCTTAAAAATATTCTGGCAAAAATGACAGCGGAAAAACAGTCATCTCAAGGTTCAAGCCAACTTAACGCAATGCTCCCACCTTGACGCACAGATTCGGGAATTTATATCATTGTGCATTTCAGTTTTATTATAATTTTACATTTCTTTCTTATGCATTTTTGTGATCATTTTTTATATGTTTTTAAAGTTTGATTAACGAGTTCCATTTTAAAAAAAATTGTGTTTTTAAACATAAATTCAAATGTATGCTTTCTATTGTTTTAATATTTTAATAGTTTGAGTTTTATATTTTAAATTATTTTTTTAAAAAAATAATTAATAAAAATATTAGAATTATTTTTATTTTTAAATTTGTGGATAATGCTTCTAGTACGAAACATTCATTTACGTTTTGAACTATTTTTCGAGAGAACAAATGGCAAAAGATCTGAACCGATTTAAAGTATTTTATTTGCTTTGTATTCAAAACGGTAAAATTCAAACCCCTTTTATTCAAGATAAGGGGACCGGTAAGGGTACACTTGATCAGCACTTAAAAAATCATTATGAAATAACGGAGCAAAATCATGAAAGTGGAGAGGCACGTGAAGGTTCACCACAACAAACATAAATTGGTGGCTTTGTGACATTGTCCTTGGTGGATGTATGCATTTCACTTATAATAGAAATAAAATAATTAAAGATTTTTCGAGTTATATTACATTAAACGAGTTACCTTTCTCCCTTGGTGAGAATCCGAATTTAGAGCACGTGATTAAACATTCATTAGACATTTAGAATAATTTCTAGGAATACACATTAAATTTTAAATACAAAAAAAAATGGGTTAAGGGCGAAGAAGTGAGGTATTGATTTTCCCACAAATTAGAGTTCAACTTATAAATTACTAAATGAGGAAATTAAATATAAGGTAGTTATTACCAAGTATATATAATTCTGACATAGGAAACCAATAGGAGGGTGAATTATTTAGCGAATTTTAGTGGTAGTTGGCATCTAGCATACGTGATATACTTGAGTGTTATGCAGATGCTACTAAAAAAAATTTGCATGTTTAAACACCAAGTGTGCATCATGTTATTATTGAATGTGTTAATATTGTTACTACTTTACGTGATTTTAAAACTAATGCTTATCTTAGTGCAATTACTATTGATATGAAAGGACAAGTAGATATAACACTTTACATAATTTCATTATATTTATAATGTTGCGTGTCTTCTTAATCCCAGTGTTACCAATGAAGGTTTAGAAATAATTTTACTACATTATTATGAGTTGTTAGGAATTTCATATGATCATTATCCTTATGTACAAAATTGTTTAGACTTACTAAATCGTCTTATCTATGTATATACTTCCAAAACTCAAAATATTATACCACCAAAGACTAGTATGTTAGTAGATTTAATAGTACCATTTCGGGTATCCTAACCAAAAAACAAAAGTTTAGAATTTTCATTATGGCTTTTACACTTACTTCTTCTTTTAGTATGACTAAGTTTTTTTTTATAATTATGAATTAGATGAGATTTTTCAATACTAACATGGTGGAAGAATCATGAGAATCAATTTTCGGTTTGAGCAAAAATACAAGTAAAATTTTAATAGTTCTTGCCTCTACAAATGCATTTGAGTCTGCTTTCAATGTAGGTAGAAAAATGTTGGACGAGAAGAGATCTAAGTCTTGAGCTGAACGTGGTAAAGGTATGTGTTTGTGAAAAAGATTTGGATCAAACCGCAAGAAGATAACAAGGAGGTAAAGAAAATGACTCGGATGGAGAAGATGTTTGAATGATATGGCTAATTCATCGAAATTGGGCACGTCAACTATCAATGAACATCAAGAAGAATTTGTTTAAATAAAATTATGGATAGATAGAATATTTTTAGTATGTATTTTAAAATTTTGTTTACTTCATATTTTGTTTAAAATGTAAATACGGTTTGCTGCGTTTTTTGAGAGGGATAATCTCAAATTATTTGTAAACAAAAATTTAATTAATGATTTTATAGAGGTATCGTTCTCCTTTATATGTTAAATATTTAATAATTTAACAAATGATTCTTTTACGCACAGTTCAAAATTATATCTTATTTGACTTAAAAAATAATTATTAATTATCTGAAAATTATATATATTTTACTTATTTAATGAAAAAAATTTATATGGGCAGGCTTTCACGCGGGAGGTGCAACATGCACCCAACAAAATAACAAGAATAAAAGAAACAGCCTCGGCTCAATACATAATATCATATGCATTCCGGCTAAGTCGCATAATTCGTGTAACCGGCGAGTCCTATATAAGCTCAAATTTCTTGAATCGGCATGAGCCTGACATTACTCGTTCAGTAATACGCCTTTCACGAGTCTTAAGTTAGCCAGACCGGCTCGTGAGCAAACTTGCTCATCCACTAATACGTGCCTATCACGAGTCTTGAGCTTGAGCCGGCCAAATATGCGGGTCCCATCAGCTAACTAGTAGCTATTATGTTGGAATGGAAACTGATTAGTTCTCTACGAGGCACCACACAAAAACGCAGTGTTTTGTCAAAAAAAAAAACTCAGAGTACTAATTTTTGCATTATTGATTTGAAAAAAAATCTTAATTAATCGACTATTTCCCCATATAGTCTGATAACTTCGATCCAGTTTCAGCGTCTGACATGACACTTTGATCCAGTTTTAGCAAGTCTTTATTTTTCGTCCTTTTCTGCATTAATTTTAACGAGCTTTCTTCTAAGATTTTTACAATAATTAAAATATTAAAGTTTTTTTTTCTAAATTTATGAAATGAAAGTGGTATACTATAATTATATGAAATACTCTAAATACAGATTAGGAAAAATTATCATTTAAATTTCTATTACTGTTTTAACTCAAGATATGTGAAGTAAAATAGACATAAAAAATAACACAGAAATGTTAATGTTTATTGGTATAAGTTAGTTAACATGGGTGCCAAACATAATAATAGATAAATATTGACAGCTCGGGATTTTCTTTTTGTTTTCTTCATTCCATTTTTTATCATTCTATTTGATATATCTGGAGTCAAGATGTGTCAAAAGAAAACTAGAACTGTTTTCTGACATGGCCCGCATATCTCTCAAGTCTATCATAGTGACCTTAATAAGAATTATTATTATATACCAAAACATGTGCAAGTCAAGTTTGTGTGAACAACATTATACCTCGAAACCTGACTCTAGTTTCCATTAATAGCTGGTGTCCCACTATCTTAACCATATACAAAATTTGTGGGCTGTCACCAATAAATCAATCAGGATTAAATTAAAAAAGATACAAGAAATTATTATGTTATCGTACCCAAAATTTCCGTGGATTGTGCTTGTGCTCATAGGTTTGGTTCATACGGTTTATACTTATGAAAAATGCTAGAGGTCCCAAATATTATTATAAAAAATTTAATAATATGGGATCCGCGTGTATTCATATGTACCCACTAATTATATTTCAACACATGTCATGTCAAGTCACTTTATAACTATTTTGTTATCATTTTTAAGTTATCTAGCATTACTCTATACCTATAGGTCCAATTCGTACAGAGGTCTCTAAAGAGGTTAAAGAGATTATTCAAGTTACTTCCCATTATTCAAAAAACAGTGTTCTAAATTTTAGTACGGAGATTCTCTTGACTAAGTTCTAATAATATTATCTTTAACTAAGATCTACTAATATTATCTTTAACTAAGATCTAATAATATTAATTAAATTAATAGAATAACAGAGATTTTCTTATGTATTTCACAAAATATTTAAGAGAATCTTATTCTTAAAAATCATTATTCTTAATAATAATAATAATAAATTAAAGATTCACTTAAGTAATCACCTATATATAATTACACTTTTCTTAATCACCTATATTTTACCATACATTTTTACATTTGTAAAGATCACTCTCTAAATGTATTCACAAGTTCTAATTACATTAATTTATTTATGAAGAAGATGATAGATAGACAAATTGTCTACCATGTAAATCACAGAACAGGTGATCTCTAAAGAAGCAACGTGATCAAATTTAACCGTTGTAACATGTTTTTTAGCAAATTTTAAACAAAAATTCATGTTTAAGAATTTAAATAAATTTCAATCCAAATTTTAGATATTGTAGATCTAAATGATTTTAAAGAAAAAAAGTTTAGATTTTATAAATATTTAAATAGAATGAAATGATTTTAAACATAAATTAGATTACATAAGGAAATTAATAAAGGCTTGAACCATGTAATTCAAATTATATTAAGAATATTAATAAGAATGGAAATCATTAATTTAATGCATATTTTTGTAGAAACGTAAATATTGTACTAGTTAATTGAGATTAAAGAGAATCGTAAATTAATTGATAACATTAAGAAGGAAAGTGTAAAGTTGGGGAAAAATATTATTAATCAAATCTTCTAATAAATGGAAACGATTTTCTATGAATACTATATATATATATATATATATATCTGTATGTATTTTTTCATTTTCAATATACTACCCTTTTTGAAGGTGCTCAATCATATCATAAGCATCATTATACTCCTGTTACTTCTAAAGCTCAACACTCATAATTACCAGCATGAGACATGATACATCAGTTGTATAATTAATTTACTTCTGGTAAGCATTTTGTTCTGCACATGTTTCATTCTCAGCTAGAAGAAATAAGGGAGGGGGTTGAGTGACATCCTTGAACCCTGAGGACAATCCTCAAGTTCCCATGTCAATCGAGGAAATTATTTCATGTCAGCTTGTCCTTCTCAAGGACTATTACATAGAAAAGTTATTTGTGTTATTTGTCATTTGATATCTACAATATTAAAGTGCATAAAATGACTTAGTCTACAGATGATCATTAAATTATATTCAAGTAATTATTTATATATATATTCACAATACATATCTCCCACTATTTTTATCAAATCAATAGCCCTAACTATTAATTTGGAAAGAATATCTTCTATATCCTTTCTAGTGAGCCAAGATCTATATTTCACTATGCGTTAGGTCAGCTTTGGCTTTTCTCCTAAAACATGATTATTAAGGTAGACAACATTTGTCAATTATATCAACTATATAACTCTTGGATAGCTTGGTGGAACAACATCTGTTCATATTTATCTAATAAATCTCGCCAAACTCTATGCCTCTAAGTTCACAATCTTATTGTGGTAAATTAGTTAAGTCAAACCCAATAGTCAAAAAGTATCAATATACTTCAACACATCTCCCACGATAGATGGGAGTACTTCACTTGGCGAACCCACTCCTTTTCGATCTAGGGGTTAACGCATTGGAAGGCATCTGATCAACTTAATATTAACTGTAGGTTTTGTTAATTTTAAAACGATCATGATCACATCATAAAGAGATTCTCAGTTTTTCCTTGAAAAAATACTTCAAATCAATATTCGTCAATGGTTTGATTTCCAGGTAGTGAGGGAATCACAACGGTCTCGCTTAAAACCCACAACGTTACAAGTTCAATGAACTCTCTTTTGACAAAATCGCCCCATGTCAGAAACAAAGAAAATTTGTATTTTATTCCATGTTTCATAAACACAAGAATCTCATAATCGTTTGTTCATTTTAAAATCTTGAATCATTACAGATTTTATCTTGTTTAGCAAGCATGGCATGGGTGTCGTATCTAATACATACATCCTTAATCTAATTAAGCATGCATCTTTATAAACTACTCTAAACATACATTCATCATATGCGCATATATATGTAAAGTGCAATAAGTAAACGTGGTTGGTTATGGCTTTATCCTATGTGATCTTCATCAAGCTAATGACAAAGATCTAGGTCAATCTAAGGTGAAAAATTAATACAAGCTAACTATTACACATCTTCTTTCATGTATTACTTCCTTGGATAACCTCCATATGAGATTACCCTTCCTTGATCTTCAAATGTTCATGTCTTCATGTACATTACACGAATGGAAAAATAAAAACTAATCTAATGTACTTACAATAAGAACTTGAGTTACATTCGAGATTTAATAATTACAAGATTGAACCAAAACCATTAACCTAAGGTCATAAGCCATAACCATCCACCATGCTCAGTTAACACATAAGAACATGTTAAAACACATAATCTGATTTTAACATATCATACCTATCATGATCTAATCATAAAAACAAATTATGGAAAAAATCAGAATCAAATTCCGAAAACATTAAATCGATGATTCCATATATAATATCGTATTCGTTCGTCAAAATCGGACACCAGACCCAGATTTCAGCAAATTCGCTGCATCCGATTCAAAATCATATTAAATACGATTCATATAATAAGAACAAAAACAAAACATGTATATATCAGTATATATACAGATTATATAATCATCATATGATTATATAACTCTCATGAATATCATATATTCAAAATATATACATATTTACGCATATAAGTTTCAACGGATAATGCACATTATACTTCAACGGATAAATCCATCATCGGATAAATCATACTTCAACGGGTAAATCCATCAACAGATAAATCATACTTCAACGTATAAATCCATCAATGAATAATTCCATCAACGGATAATCAATTATGTGCATCAACGGAAGACCAGTCTTGTACATAAATCTCAATTTCGGGACTACAGATCATATATGAACCAGTCACTTCCACTACTGCATCATATGTAGTTTTAGAAGCATGTATCATATACATACTAATCATTCCCCATTTAACAGATCATGTCAATAGATCATCTGGCCAACAATTTATATCACTTAATATAAACCAGACATCAAACATAACATACAAATCGCGTACTTATCAGTCATGGCATATTGTATACATGTTATCATCATAAATCCAGTAAACACATAAACGAATTAAATACTTTTCACAAGTAGCACTGATACCATTTTTTGGGTTTTGAGCACATAAACGCAACGGAAACAATAATTAAAATGTGAAAAATCAGAGTTTCTGAAACCCACCGCAGGATCCATGCGAAAAACAAATATTTAATTCGTAGATCAGATTGTTTACCTGAAGAAGCTTTACGATTATGGTTGGAAAAAGGAGATCCTAGATTTAACCGAGCACCATGTATCCCGCCTTAACGATCTACGCCGTAGAGGTATCCACACGAAAGCTAGTACGGAGAAGACGTGTACTAGCACCAAGAACGGACCTGTTTTCCCCTGTCTCACTCGCTCACCTTTAGCTTCTAGGTTTTTATGTTTTTATCTAAGAAAAACGTAACCCTAATTTTAGCCTTAAGGATGTTTATATAGAGAGACCAAAAACAGTCCTAACCCTAATCCAAGTTAGAGTTTATTAAAACCTGAAATTATATTTATTTAATAATTAAGTTTAACTCAATTACTAAATAACAACTAAATTTCGTATTTAATAATATACAAATTCGAAATTCATTTATCCCATTAATTAAGTCCAACTTAATTAATAATAAATAATTCAAATTTCCTTTTTTAATTCAAATCCGAATTTGAATTAGATATTCCTCCATGCTTTCTTTGTGTGAACCTATAGGTTAGCATTACGTTGGGAATAATTTAAATATCTCATATTTAAAATATAAACAATGAGTGACATCTAATAATACATCATTGCTACCCAAGTAATAATAATTAAATCGGTGATCGATTAAACCTTTCGTGAATAATGTACAATATAATATAATCCCTTTAATCAAATATTATAGATTCAACTAGAGGCATGCAATGTGTCATCCTCATCATAGTTTAATCCAAGTTTCCTTGATCAATGAGTAGACTATCATATCAAATCAACATTTGAGCGTGACCACACATTTCATAGTCTAGCTCACACAAGAGGCTAATAATATCACTCCTAAAATAGGAGGGTTAAATCCCATCTAGATCATTCATATTTCTTATACGATTCATAATATACCCAATGTCCACTTTTATCATTACCCGGTCAAGGATAACTTTTAATGTAATCAATATATATTAATTCTCGTATAGAAATATAATGACTTCAGGTCTAAGGATCATTACATCATTATCACTGTGAGAATTACTAATGACACAATAGACATGTAGAATTTCACATTGGGTCTGTCCAGCACCATGTACATATATATCTGCATGTGTTTTTGACTTTAGTATCACTTTTCGATGATCAATGAGATGTGATCATCAGTGAACAAACACACCAGTCTTAATGCATTATTATTGTCCCTTAATAATAATACTCGACTAAGGACCTTTAGGAATATTTATACTATTCTCATAATCTCATTTCTAAGTCATGTTCTTAGAGATATATAATTGCATATCATATTCCAAGTACATTTATTAATCTAACATTTATATCGCAGTAAATTAAGAACTAATAAACTATAAAGGGAATAAGCGATAGAACATAAACATTAATAATCCTAATGTCAACTAAAACATCATAGTGTTATCTCTAGGGCATAAACACACAGGCATCAGAGGAATAAGGTTGGATTCATTCGAAGCAGTTATCGTGAACAGTGTGAAGACCTCAAGGATTTCTAGTGAAGTTGGTTATATTTGGTAGAAGACTTCACAATGATTTGTAAGGGTATAATACGAAGGCCTGATAGCGGAACTAGTCATCTGTGAACCAGACCCTTGCACTAGACGTCACTGATCTGTGAAAGAAAACGAAGTATTATTTTTAGAAATATTGATAAGTGATTTTTATACTCGAGAAGATTGAAAATATTTTAAAGTGCAAAATCCCAGAGATTAGAAGGCTTGAAGATACAGAGGGTTATAGCCCGAGAATTTACAGGATTTATTTTAATCAATGACTGATTTGTTATTAAATGAATAAATGAAATCAATTCATTTATTTATTTAATTTTACATCAATAATTGATTTTAAATAAATAAATTAATATTTGATTTTTTAATTAAATAAATATATAAAATCTCATTTATTTATTTAATTAAATAACAAATGTTTTGTTACTCCCTGAGCTCACAGACTTGCATGCATGTGTGTATTGTTTTACCAAGTAAAAGAATTGAATCATAGAAGCTTTGCAAAAGAAATAAGGAATTGGCAGGTTAGTTTATCGGGTGGCATGCATTCGGCTGTTAAATAAAAGAACCACGAATCTGAGTTTACAAAGAAAAAGGGCAGCTTCTTCTGTTTTGGCGCGCGTGAAATCACAAACACTCCTGCTTCCTGGCCGCATGAACATGCTAGCGCGTGGATCTTTGTGTTGCACAAAATGAACAACACGTGTGGAAGTAAAACACAGGGGCCCGCATGCATGTATTTGTTATTTAAACAAATGAAACCACAGTATGTGCACTAACTTGCAAATCAAGAAAATAAAGCTAAGGCATATACAAGGTGGAGTATAGTCGCAAGTAAAAAAGAAGACTCCCTCTCCTAATTCGAGTCGCCACAAACAAAAAAGCAACTATCCTTGCTCGGTGGGTCGCAAGTAAAAGTTCAAGAAGTTATAGAGAGTCGGAAGTAAGTGTGGTTTGCAAAAGAAACTAAGTAAAATTCCCTCTAGCTAAGCCATGGTCGCAAGTAACCAAGTGAACAAAGATTTTTCTAAGTGCTAAAATTCCTCTTGGTCGCAAGTATCTTGGATTTGCAAGCTGTGCAATTTAACTGCTTGGTCTTGATGCAACCACGTAGTCATATTCTCTCTACATCTTATTAATCTATATAACCAAATAGATGCAAATTGAATTTATCTCTCTCCATTTTTACAAAAGTGCGAAGCTCTTGAAGTTTTATCTTAGCACTTATTAAAAGCTTGATTTGACAAGGAGAGGTCATGTCCAATTTGATTCACACCATTTAAAGCCTTACAAACTTGTAACACTCATTATTTAAAGCTTCCTTAATTATATTTAATATCATTTGATAGGAGCTTTTAATTTTTATAGTGATAAAAAGAACCCTAGATTGATAGCCTTTGTATTTGGTTCTTTTTATATTTGTTGCTTCGGATCTTTGTATTTGAAGTTGCAAGAAAGAAAACCTCCGGGTATTTATACTTTGAATAAAAGCATATTTACCCAGAAATATTTATGTGTGTTTATTTCATTTACATAGTTTGATTATTCGCTACAATTAATTTTAGAAAATGAAAATATACATTCACCCCCTCTGTATGTACCTTTTGGACCTAACAACTGCGGAAGTCCAGAGGATAGCAACATCACATTTATTATTTCTTTGAGAGTGCGATTCTTTCTCTCAACCACTCCATTTAACTGAGGGGAGTATGGTGCAGTGACTTCATAGATTATGCCATGTTGTGAATAGAATTTCCCAAAAGGTTCAACGTATTCACCTCCACAAATTTTCTCAGTTTGTTGTGTCTCAACTTTTTCCTCATAGATATTAAATTTATCTATAGTTTCTTCTTTTCTTTCCAGTAAATATACATAGCAGTATTCTGTACATTCATCAATGAATGTAATAACATACTTGTTTCCTCCTCTTGTTGGAGCGAATTTTAAATCACATATATCGCTATTTATTAGGTCTAGCACTTTGGTTTTTCTTTCCACACGTTTAAATGATGATCTCGTTAATTTTGCCTCAACACAAGTCTGACACTTATGTTTTGAATCAATTGTTAATTTTGGTATGTATTTTTTTACACTTAACCTTCGTAAAGTGTCATAATTAACATTTCCTAATCTAGCATGCCATAATTAGGAGACACAAGCAAGTAAGCAGAAAAATTCTTTATTTCATTATCGTCCTTAATGGAAATAATATGGAACTTAAAAACCCCATCAGTTACATAGCCCTTGCCTACAAACATACCACTCTTAGACAAAATAACTTTATCTGACTCAATTAAAATACGAAATCCATGCTTATTCAACAAAGAACCAGACACAAGGTTCTTGTAAATATCATACACATATAGTACATTGTTCAAAGTCAGATTCTTCCCAGAGGTCATTTTCAGAATCACCGTGCCTTCACCTTCAATGGTAGAAGTCGCCGAATTCCCCATGTAAAGTTTCTCACTAGCATCGGAAATTTTGAGGCTAGAGAAAATTGCCTTGTCTGAGAAAACATGCCTACTAGCACCAGTATCAATCCACCACTCACGCGGATTAAAGCCGACCAGGTTCACTTCCGAGACCGTAGCACAGAGGTCTATGTCACCCATCTCCTTGGAGATATGATCGACCATGTTTGATTCTTTCTTTTTGCTGGCCTTTTTGGGCTTCTTGCAATCAAAAGACCTATGACCCACTTTATCACAGTTGTAGCACTTCCCTTAAAATTTTAACTTCAAAATCCCTCCCCTGGTGCCAGTTTTGCCCCTTTACCAGAAGTGGTCTTCTTGGGCTTGGAGTTTTCAACATGCTCCACCATGTTTTCCTTCTCAGTAGCAACATTTATTTTCTTATCAAATCCTCTATTACGGCCCACACTGTATGTGCGAGTTGTTATCCTCCCAGGATAAAAACGAGAAGACGACGATGTTACGCGAACAACACCTTCGGCGAACTAGAACGGAGCAAGAAACTATCACTTGAATAGAGAGAGAGAGAGCATGGTTTGTCTTTAGGAGGCGGCTGTGTGGTATTTCGAATAAATAAATAACCCTAAACTTGATACGATATTATATAGGCCTAGGGAAACGTGTGTGCTACTCTACACGTTAATTAATCAGCCGGTTAATAAATCAAATCCGTAATTGAATTTGATTATTATTACGTCAAATCAATTATAATAATCCGTAATCAAAATGAATTAAAAATTTTAAAGCTCAAGCCCAGTGGAAATTAAATTAGTAAAACTAGTCTATGATTATTCGGGCCAATTTTCTACTACATTTGTGTCCGCACGTCGCACACGCGGGCAAGCTCGAAGACTTCGCAAGCCTCGGATTGTCCCTCGAAAGCCTAAGATTTGCACCCCCTACGCGCGTGCACGTAGGTGTTGGTGTTTTGCTATATAAAGCTATGTATGCTCTTTTGCAAAATCAATGTGGTATTTTCTTTTCTTCCACAAATTTTTACTACTAAGAGACAAACTTTAGATGATCATATCTCATCCATCTCTTAGTCATTTTGACTGATTTAAAGTGTCTCGGAAACCTCTCTCGGAGGAGAACGCATTCCAAGTATCACTCGTTGCACGCACGCAACATGCATCCACTAAAATTATGACTCAAATTGACTTGACAATGTGGGACTACTATCCACATTTTCCAATACATTCCTAATGATTCTTTTCATAATGCGCGTTTAAGATGTAGAAGGATCGAATTGTATCCGAAGAACAAGGGGATACGAAAAAGTAATTGAATTGAAACAATTAATTAAATCAGGGGTTCGTTGGTGGGTTCAGGTGATAAAATTCCTAGTTTAGATTGGGCTTGTCTTCCTCATTTAGATAATTCTTTTATTCATTCAAGGCAGGAGGCTTTGGCAGGATAAACAGTCTCTAATTTAATAGCGGTGAACCAAAGAAAGTGGGATGATGATATTCTCTCTGATTTGTTTAATGACATTAATTTTGAGTATTCCTATTAATGTCTCTGTGAATTAGAATCGTTGGAGATGGAAAGAGGAATATACAGGCTACTACTCGGGAAGAAGTGCTTATAAATTAATTCAGCGGATGAAAAGTATGTGGAGTAAGGAAAACATAGCAGGCTTCTGATGGAAACTATTGGATTTAACAATTCCTCCTAAAGTTTGTAACTTCTTGTGGAGAGCTTTACTTGGCTGCCTTCCTACAAGGAGCAAATTATATTAAAAAAACGAGTGGAGGTTCCTTTACAATGTTCATTGTGTTTATCTGGTATGAAATTAGTGCTTCAAATTCTTCTTGATTGTGAGTTTGTTGTTGCTTGTTTTAGAGAAGATAAATTACCAACTTTAGTCACCAGGGATAATTATGTCATGTGATTTCAGGAGCTGCTAAATCATAGTAACAGGGACACTACAGAGGTTTTACGTTATGGTCGGTGTAACGAGAAATGCTGGAATAATCATAGTTAATGTTAGGTCACACACACACTGTAAAGGGGGTGAATACAGTGTAAAGTACAATTAAACTGAACTTTAATATCTCAAGTAACAGAAAACAAACTTTATTGAAACAATAAACTCTGTTACAGTATGGAACTGTTACCTCTCAGTGATGAATAATTATCACGAGAGCTGCTAGGGTTACAATGAATAATCTTCTCGAATATAATAACACTTATAGTGTAAACCCTATGTCTGTGTTTATATACTACACAGTTACAAGATAATCGCTAATTGATATGGAATATAATTCCGCTTCCTAAAATATATCAATCAGATATCTTTTCTTCCAAGTATTCTATTCTTCATAGAATTCCTTCTTCATGCATATCTCTTCTTATGTTTATCTCGATCTTCTTTCCTTTAATCAGCTACTGTCCTTATCTGAACATCCTTCAGCACTTAAGTTCTGATATCCATCTTCTGATGATTATCTCCTGATAATATAAGTACTGATATCCTTAAGTCCTGACTTCCAGTAAGTACTGATTTATCCTGTTTAAGTAAGTTCTGAAAACTAAACATAAATCATATTAGCCATGACATTATCAAATATATCTAACAATCTCCCCCAACTTGTAAATTATCATAATATACAAGTTTAATAGATATTTGATGATGTCAGAAACATTAAGTACAAATGCATGAGAATTAGACTAGATAACTACAACTTACAGTCCTTAAAGCTTTACCAAAATTTAACTTCTGATAGCAGCTTCAGTCTGTACAAATATCAGAATTTAAGCAGTTGTAGATCTTGGCTTGGCTTCATCTTCTGATCTCTCTGATGTCAGGAGTTGTTCTGAGATAGTTCTTCAACAAACATCTCTCAGCATATCTAAGTTCATCAATCATCCTCCTTTTAGCATCTTTAAGCTCTGCATTATCTTCACCAATTTGAAAGATTGCAGCCCTGAGATCATTAATCTTTGCTTTTCTTATATCCTGATCCAGTCTGATCAAATAAGCTTTATCAGACTCAAGATTGAATTCCACAGCCCTGTAACCCAGAAAGGTAGTTATAATCTTAGCAGTGTTGGGCTTCATTTCAACTATATCACCCTTGTGATCTCTGTACTTTGGAACATATGTGTTGTCAGACTTAACAGAATAAAGCCTTTTCTGTCTCTGAATCTGATCCTTCAAATAGTCTGCAGCACTTCCTATCAATCTGTCATCCACTTGAAGTAAGAATAGTACATGCTCCAATTCTTCAAAATACTTCAATGGAATGGCATTTTGCCTTATATGATTAACCCTACCATCCATCATGAATTACAACAAGATGTGTTCTTTCAAGTAGGTATGGTAAACCATTTATACAGATTCCAGTTGATTCAATCTCTCAGGAGTTGCTCCAATACCTGGTTCACTCAAGGAAGTTGGATCATTGGTAGTGTTCTGTATTCTTCTTTCATCAGCACTTCCCAATCCAGTTTTATCTCTTGCTTCCTTTCCAGTAACTACTCTTGCTTCAAAACCACTTGCAGCAGTCTTCAAAGGTTGAGTCTGTTTTGCTTTAGTGAATCCTGGTAGGAGTGTCTTTGATCTAACTTCTGATATCAAGTTAACTTGAGCTATGTCAGAGGTTACTCGCTTTTTTGGAATATCAGAACTTACTGTCTCTTGACTCTGAACAACTTGAACCATGTCAGAGGTTGTTTTAAGAACTTTTCTTGAAGTCAGAGCAAGATCATCCTTTTCATCAGTGATTTCTTCATTCTCAGGAGGCACATAAACCTTGATAGGTTCACCAACCTTTTCTTTACCCTTGGATCTTGGATCTATCTGCGGTTGTGATTTAGCCAATATTGCTTCAGTATTTGTCCTTTCTTTTATCACAATGCCTTTGAGTTTTGGAAGTGTCTTTTCACCAGAAGCTTCAGATTTAGATATGACTTTTTCTGATTTAAGTCTGGCTTCTTCTTCCATTAAACTCTCCAAGTCCATTCCTGGATTTTTCTGAAGAAATAACTGTCTTGACATTTCTTCATCAAGATCTAAAAGTTCATCAGAACTTATCCTTTTACCAGTAGCAGAACTAATTCTTTTTCCAGTATCAGAACTTGTCTTGTGACTTGTGATTTCAGCTTTTCTTGATGAGAAACCTCTACCTTGACTATGACCTCTACCCATTCCAGAGTTTCCTTGATCATCCTTTTCATCATCCTTCCCTTTCAGTGTCTTGTCAGTCTTGCATTTGTACTTAATTACTTTCTCCCCCTTTTTGGCATCAGCAGGTAGTAGAAGAGAGACAAGCAATTCCACTGAGGCTTGGATTTCAGTAAGTTGAGATTGCTGAGAAGCTTGATTTTTCAGAATATCATCAATCTGAGCTTGTTGTTTCTCTTGAGTCTTCTCAATATAAGCAATCCTGTCAAAGGTAGGTTGGAAGAACTTTTTCTTGTCAATTTTCTGAATTTGTTCCTGTTTGATAAATTCTTCTTGAATCTTGTGTGGCTCTACATGAGTAGTTGAATGGAGACCTTGTAGATGTTTAGTACTCAATGCAGTGACTCTAAGCCGGGTTTTGAAATCATCAGAATTTAACATGTCATCAGCTTTTGTCAAGTGCTCAGCTAGATGCTTTGCAGATGGAACACAGGAAACTGAGTTCCATTCCTTAGTCCACTCCTGTCCTGCAGGAGTTTCACTCCAAGGCACTGGTGCGTCTCTGGTAACAAACTTCTTAACAAGTTCAGATTTAAGAACAGTTTGTTGAGGAGCATGTCCTGAAGGACCTGCTTCATCAGCATCTACATTTGGAGCAGCATCACCAGTATCTCTAGCATTTGCAGCATCAGAACTTATAGAATCAGTATCTTCTGATAAAACAACAGTGTGAGTAGCAATGGAGGTGTCAGCATCCTCTAATTGCTGATCTGGTTCTAAGTTCTGATCAACAGCCATATCCTGATGTTCACCTATATTCTGATCATCAGAATCTAGATGCAGAGAAGGTGTAGTAGATAATTCTGGAGTTTGAGCAACATCAGTAACAGGTGTTGTTGATGGATTAGTTGTTGTAGGAGCTTCTAAAAGAATTACTTCAGGCACAACCAAGGTCTGGATATTAATATCAGCACTTGTGCCTGTATTAACAGGAGATACAGACTTTGGAACAGGAGGCACAGATGGTGTGTTGGCCTGTTCAGGAATAGCGTCCTGAGATGGAGTTGATGGAGAAGTAGTGACTTTAGCAGATTCCTTTTCTTGTGAGATCAGAGATTCCTGATCTCCTTCCTTAGATGCTACTTCTTCATCATCTGAAACTGGCCTTTTTGCCCTCTGTTTCTTGTATCTCTTTGTAGATATGGATTCCTTGGGAGTTTCAGGAACAGTCATTTTTCTAAGCCTCTTGAGAAGCCTAGATCCCCCAATGTCAGAATCATTCTGAGAAGTCACTTTCTCAGCTTCTTTGACAACAGGTTCTCTCAAAGCAATCCTCCTTCTCTTTTGAGGTGTTTGAGGAACAGTCTTTGTCCTCTTAGGCTTGGAAGATGAAGGCTTCAAAGTAGGTGCTGAGGATGAGGGTTGAACTGTCTGTGAAGTGGAGAGATAGGATTTGATATATTGCCTGAGGGTTGGTTGAGTAGTATGAGTGGTATGTTCTGATGGTTGTTGTGGTGTTTGGGAGGTGGTTGTTGGTTGGACGTCAGGATAAATAGATCTATAGGAATCAGGATCAGCATTTACTAAGATCTGTTTTACAGACTGAGGAATCTGTAAAGGTCTAACCACTTGTTTCTTAGTGTCAGCATTTACCAGGTCATTAAAGTAACGTTTTGCAACTTTGAAAGGTGGAGTTAAGGTACTGGTTAGTCGAGGTTCATCAGTACAAAAAGTATATATAAGTTGATAGAATCTAGCAAAGTAAACAACATTCCTATCCTCTGTCATCTTATCCACAAAATGCAATTCAGACGGAGCTTCAGCATTTTCAAGAATTGCAGCATAGTTGTTTGGAACAAATTTAGCTCCATCAATGATTAAATCCTTAGGTGCCATGAAATTAATCGAGATGTATAAGTGCCTGTTAGGTGTTTGATAGAATGTCTATATGAAAAACCAACGTTAGAAGAAGAAAGAGATTAAAAGCAAATAGAGAGAAAAAGTATGAAAGGAAATAAAAGATTAAAAAATCCTCTCTCTGTCTTACTTATACTTTTGAGAAAGAATGTAACCGTTGGACACCTGTCAGACATGCAGTAAAAACGAATAGTTAATGGGCACGAGAAAACAGTAATCATTACTTACCCACTTGCAGTTTTTCAAGGAAAAAAACTGTTCCACTTACCCAGTTATTCCATTAATCAAGGTGAATCAGTTTTAATTCAAAATTGAAACTGTTCCCACTTATTTAATTATTTTTCACTGCAACATCAGTATTTTGAAAAAAAAATCGAGTGAAAATGACCATAATAAATCAGACGAGCTAGTACTGATAAAATAAAATCAGAACTTAAGTTAAAACAGAATTTATATGGTCATCAGAATATGAATATGTATCAGGAGTTATCAATGCATTACAAAATATCTCAGAGACAAGATCTTGAAACAAAAACAAATTTCATTAATATATCAAGAGAATACATTCATGAAATTTAAATTACATCAGAACTTGTACAAGATTTCCCTAAGCTGCTAAACCTAACGTCAACAGCCTTTGTTCCAGCTCAAGAAGCAGGGCAAGCCTGATGATGAAGAAAAACAGGAAGAAAAAAATAAATCATTTCTTCTTCCTACTCTCGACAAATAGAATAGCGAGTCGTATGATTCGCTCTTGCTGGCGGAGAGCTTCTAGCCTTTCCTCCTCCAATCGCTCCAGATGGCGATGGTAATCCATTTAGAAGAACAGGAGGTGGGTGAGTACCTCCTGGGGAACGGAGTCCCATATCTCATCAGGAATGGCAGTGACGTGCCATTCATGCTGCCAATCGGCACAGCTCAGCTCCATGTTGAATGTTTCGTAGTTCAAAAACATATTGTAATTGACCATGGTGTTTTTGATATAAAGATTATGAAGGTGAGTTTGTGATAAAAGATTTGATGGGAAGGCTGATGTGAAGTGGTTGCTTATATAGGCAAGAGAATGCCAGGAGACGCAAAGAAATTTAATGCTGACAGGTAGAATTAATTCTACCTCGTCTCCCCAGACTTGGAAAAAGAAAAACATTCATTGGAAAGAGAAAACATGGTTTAATGCGCACAAGAAGCAAGTAAAAGTTGATTGTTCATGTACGAGTACCACTATCCCTAACTATAGTGACTATTAATCTTCCACTTCAACATATTCTGGTTTAAACTGAGACTGTTGTCAAATTTTATCCACAAATAAGGCAAGTAAAGAATCAGACTGTAATATCAGAACTTAGACTTATATCAGAACTTAACAGTCATCAGAACATAATTTCTTAACTCGAAAAAGGAATGCCTATTTTAGTAAGTCCTCACACAAATTCTGATTTATATTCTTCAGAACTTAATCATCAGAACATGCAATCAGAACTTGTCCTCAGAATTTGTGCAATGTGACACAATGACTGTTCATTTAAAACAACATAGATCACCACAGTGATTTTCATCATTCATATGGAGTGGTTAGTGTGTGCATTAAGCTAAATATCAGACAAAGAGTAAAGTCTGATTCACTTCAGTACATCTTAGAAATAAGGCATAACTAAAACTTTGCTAAAGAGCTGTCATTATTCTGAAACCTACTGTTGAATGAGTTCATGCTTGAGTCCACCTCAACTATTTTGTGCTAATTTTGTGCATCTTTTTAAATTCCATTTTACAGTGGCTTCTCAGTGTAAGTGAGTCACGACTGTTTATCAGAATTTATGCTATTATCAGAGTATTTCTCCAGTAATCATAGAGTGTGAAAAGTCACCAAGAAAATATTTTGCTTTTCTAATGCATATTTACTTAATACCAGTAATGCACTTGGGTCATCCCTTCCACATTTGTACTCTAGATCTCAAAGGAGTACCTGATTTTAATCCATGATTATTTTCTTTTTCTTTTGATAAGAGAGGTTTATCAGTACTTAGTACATTCAACAGATTTAATAGCATCAGAACTTAACAGATGAGAAGCAATATTCTAGTTTGTGACTTAGTAATAAGATAGACCAAGTAAACTCAACTAAGCTCAATTATCAGAATTTGCTTGTGTCAATAGATTTCCACAGAAATAATTATTTCTTACATGGGATCCCTTGTTTATTGAAGACTACTAGGTCAGCATCTAGCACAGTTATCCTCATAGGATTGAATAGTTACCTAAACAGACATATCACTATCAGAGTTTAGAAACATTTATCAGACAACAGTCAGTACTTAAACACATTTTTCAATTAAGCACAGAATACACAAAGAGATTAAATTCTATAAATACTGATCATAAAGTCTGATGCATCAGAACAAAACTAAGCAGATTTAGAGAAAGAACCTGAAACCATTCCAAGTTCATTTACCAATCTTGTAAAAGTAGCCTCACACAATGGTTTTGTGAAGATATCTGCTAGTTGTTGATCTGTTGGAACAAAGTGCAATTCCACTGTACCTTTATCCACATGTTCCCTGATGAAGTGGTACCTAATGCTGATGTGCTTTGCCATAGAGTGTTGAACTGGATTACCTGTCATAGCAATAACACTTTGATTATCACAGTAAATAGGGATTTTGAAATATGTTAACCCATAATCCAGTAATTGATTCTTCATCCAAAGAATCTGTGCACAACAGCTTCCTGCAGCAATATATTCTGCTTCTGCAGTTGATGTGGAAATTGACTTTTGTTTCTTGCTAAACCAAGAAACCAATCTGCCTCCAAGAAATTGGCAGCTTCCACTTGTGCTTTTCCTGTCAATTTTGTAACCTGCAAAATCTGCATCTGAGTAACCTATTAGTTTAAAATCTGATTATCTGGGATACCACAATCCCAGATCAGCTGTGCCATTAAGATACTTGAAAATTCTTTTCACAGCTGTTAAGTGAGGCTCTTTTGGATCTGCTTGAAATCTTGCACAAAGACATGTAACATACATGATATCAGGTCTACTAGCAGTTAGATAGAGTAGAGAGCCAATCATACCTCTGTAATCAGTAATATCTACTGATTTACCAGTATCCTTATCTAGTTTTGTTGCAGTGGCCATGGGAGTGGATGCACTTGAACAATCTTGCATTCCAAATTTTTTCAACAAGTTTCTGGTGTACTTAGTTTGACAAATGAAAGTGCCTTCTTCATTCTGCTTGACTTGAAGGCCCAGAAAATAGCTAAGTTCCCCCATCATACTCATTTGATACCTTCACTGCATCAGTTTGGCAAACTTCTTGCAAAGTCTGTCATTTGTAGACCCAAAAATGATATCATCAACATAAATCTGGACCAGAAGTAAGTCATTTCCATGGTTGAGGTAGAACAGTGTTTTATCTATAGTTCCTCTGTTAAATCCACTTTCTAGAAAAAACTGAGCTAAAGTCTCATACCATGCTCTGGGAGCTTGCTTAAGTCCATAAAGTGCTTTATCAAGCCTGTAGACATAATCTGGATGTTTGGAATCTACAAAGCCTGGAGGTTGTTCAACATATACTTCCTCCTCCAATTCTCCATTGAGAAAAGCACTTTTCACATCCATTTGAAAGACAGTAAACTTTTTGTGAGCAGCATAAGCCAAAAATATCCTTATGGCTTCTAACCTAGCAACTGGTGCAAATGTTTCATCATAATCAATTCCCTCTTGTTGAGAATATCCTTTTGCAACCAGCCTTGCCTTATTCCTTGTAATTATGCCATCACTGTCAGTTTTATTTCTGAATACCCACTTTGTACCAACAACAGATCTATTCTTTGGTCTTGGCACTAGGGTCCAGACTTTGTTTCTTTCAAATTCATTTAACTATTCCTGCATTGCTTGCACCCAATCAGCATCTTGAAGAGCTTCTTCCACTTTCTTTGGCTCAGTCTGAGAGAGAAAAGAATTGTAAAGACATTCATTTGAAGTATCTGTTCTAGTTCTGACACCTGCATCAGGATTTCCAATTATCAAATCAGGTGTATGTGGTTTAGTCCACTTCCTTGCAGATGGAAGGTTTTCTCTAGAACTAGATGCTCCCCCATGATCCATGCTGTCTTCATTTTCATTTTCTGATGCTCCCCCCGAAACCATGCTCTCTGAGTTGGATTCTTCAGAATTTAGATTTTCAGAACTATCAGAACTTGGCTTATCAGAACTTGACGAATCAGAACTTGAAGAGCCAGATATATGTTCTGATGCTTCTTGAGATGTGGTAAGATCTTGAGTATGCTCCCCCTGTATAGGTGCATCTTCCTTTGGCGTAGTCACCACAGTTTCAATAACATCAGAGTTTAATCCATCAGAGTTTACAGTATCAGGACTTAGACTGTCAGGATTTTCAGTATTAGAATTTGAGTCTTCATTTTCAAATCTCAGTTGATCATGATCAATAAAATCTTCAAGACCAGTAATCTTCTTGTCATCAAAAGAGACATTGATAGATTCCATGACCACTCTTGTTCTCAAATTATAGACTCTGAAGGCTTTTGTGGAAAGTGGATATCCAACAAAAATTCCTTCATCAGCTTTTAGATCAAATTTGGATAGCTGTTCAGGATGAGTCTTGAGAACAAAACACTTGCATCCAAATACATGAAAGTACTTCAGATTTGGGTTCTTTTTCTTCACCATCTCATATGGTGTTTTTCCTTTCTTGTTAATGAGTGTTGCATTTTTAGTAAAAGAAGCAGTCTGCACAGCTTCAGCCCAGAAATATGTTGGAAGTTTTGCTTCTTCAAGCATTGTACGTGCAGCTTCAATGAGAATTCTATTCTTCCTTTCAACAACTCCATTTTGCTGTGGAGTTCTAGGAGCAGAAAATTCCTGCTTAATTCCATGGTTTTTGCAGAACTCTTCCATTATCAAATTCTTGAACTCAGTGCCATTATCACTTCTTATGGTTTTCACAGAATCTTTGACCAATTTATCCAGATGTTTGACATGATCAATCAAGATAGATGCAGTTTCACTTTTTGTGTGCAAGAAATACACCCATGTGTATCTGGTGAACTCATCCACTATGACCAACGCATATTTCTTCTTTGCAATAGACATGACATTCACTGGACCAAATAGATCAACATGTAGTAGATGATAAGGCTCAAGAATTGATTATTCAGTCTTGCTCTTGAATGAAGATTTTCTTTGTTTGGCCTTCTGACAAGAATCACAAAGACCATCAGGAGCAAATACTGACTTTGGCAGTCCTCTCACAAGATCTTTCTTGACTAGTTCATTTATATTGTTGAAATTTAAATGAGAGAGTTTCTTGTACCAATTCCAGCTTTCTTCAATTGATGCTCTACTCATCAGACAGATTGCAGAACCATCAGTACTTGTTGAAAGCTTAACTTCATAAATGTTACCACGCCTGTATCCTTTCAGAACAGCTTTGCCTTTAGATTTACTCACAACTTCACACTGTTCTTCAAAGAAATCAACATGATAACCTCTGTCACAGATTTGACTTATACTCAGCAGATTGTGTTTAAGTCCTGAGACCAGAGCTACTTCTTTAATGATGACATTCCTAAGATTGATATTGCCATATCCCAATGTTTTTCCAACGTTGCCATCTCCATAAGAAACACTTGGGCCAGCTTTCTCCACAAAGTCTGATAGCAGGGCTTTATTTCCAGTCATATGTCCCGAACATCCACTGTCCAGAACTAGAATATTTTTCCTGTTGCCCTGCAATCACAAAGACCACTAATGATTAGTTTTAAGGACCCAGACTTGCTTGGATCCTTTGGCCTTATCAAGTTTGTTAACATTTGCAGCAGATTTAGCATCAGAGTTTATGTTAACATTTTTCTTATCAGAACTTACACTATCAGACTTTGAATCAGAATTTACACTAGAAGGAACAATGAAAATTTCTTCAAAGAAGGTTTTATTTGATAATTATCATAGTACAAACTATGATATTCCTTACAAGTATAAATGGAATGCCATAAACTACCACAATGAAAATAAGGATTTTGTGGTTTATATCTAACAGACCGACTCTTAACTCTTGATTTTGAAGGTAAGGAGTTTATGTTCTTATTCTTCCTGCAAAAAGAAGCCAGATGGTTAGAACTTTCACAGTTATGACACGTTTTCCTAGGAGCATCAGGAACAGGCTTATAATCATTGCTTTTATTCACACCTTCCTTTCCATTCCTATTTTTCCTAGGTGATTTTACCTTGTTTGCATTCTTAACATCTTTCAGCTTATGCTTAAGCTGCTTCTTAGTCATTAAGCCTATGTTTACTTCAGCTATCTTTTCCTGTTTTAGTTTGTCAGAAGTTAATTCCTCTTTAACTTCTGATTTCTCATTATCAGACTTTACAGTTACAAACTTAACAGGTTTTAATTTTGGCTTTTGCTTAACAATAGGCTTAATTTCTACAGTTCCTTTATCATTCTTATCCTCTCCATAACCTAAGCCATCTTTCCAATTTTCACTACTTAGCAAATTTTGAGTTGTTATGCCAGAGTTAGTCCAAGTCCTGATAATTTCTCTTTCCTTTTCTAACTCAGTTTTTAGAGATTCATTCATTTTTAGCACTTCATCCCTAACATAAAAAGCATCATCTCTATCCTTCTGAGTTTGATGGAACATAACTAACTCTTTTTCTAAGAAATCATTTCTTTTCTTAAAAGCAAGATTTTCAGAAGTTAATCTTTCACATGTTAAAGTTTGATCTCTATAACTAACAAACATGGTTTTAAGATAACTTCTCAACTCATTAATATCATCAGTATGAAAAGCATAAGTAGTCTGAGGTACCTTTATTTCAACAGCTTCAGAACTTCTCTCAGCACTTTCTTTATCAGCATTTGCCATCAAAGCATAGTTCTCCTCACTTTCAGAGTCTGAGGTGTCTGTCCAGCTTTTCTTCTTTGTGACAAGAGCCTTGCCTTTGTCACCCTTCACTTTCTTGCAATCAGGAGATATGTGACCTTTCTCACCACAGTTATAGCATTTGACATTGGTATAATCTCCTCTATCAGACTTTCCTCCTCTGCCCTCAGATCTTCTGAAATTCTTCTTATCAGAACTTGTGCCTTTCCTGGAAAACTTCTTTCCCTTCCTGAACTTCCTGTATGCAATCTTTGTGTTCCCTTTCACCATAAGAGCACACAGCTTCATCATCTCCTCATCAGCATCAGTCTCAGGCAAGCTTTCAGAATCTGAGTCATCATCACTTTCAGAACTTGATGACTCAGTATCAGACTTTGTGAAAAGAGCTTTACCCTTGTCTTTCTTTGAGGTAGCTGCCTTGGGAGATTCTTCATCAGCCTTAAGAGCATCTGTCCTTGACTTTCCTCCTTTCCTCTTGCTTCTTTGTTCCATCTCAAGTTCATGAGTCTTGAGCATTCCATAAATTTCATCAAGAGTTGTTTCATCAAGATTGTAGTTGTCTCTTATTGTTGTTGCCTTCAAATCCCAGCATTCAGGAAGAGCTAACATGAATTTAAGGTTTGTATCTTTAAGATCGTACTCCTTATCAACCAATGACAAATCATTCAAGAGTTTGACAAATCTATCATATAAGTCAGTCAATGACTCATTAGCCTTTGAGTCAAAGTGTTCATACTCTTGAGTGAGTATTGTCTTCCTGTTCTTTTTAATTATATCAGTTCCCTGACACCTTATTTCCAGAGCATTCCATATCTCCTTAGCAGTCTTGCAGTTAATTACCCTGTTTGACATTACATTATCAATGGCACTATACAGTAAGTGTCGTACCTTAGCATACTTAGAAATTGATATGATGTCTTCAACAGTATAATCACTATTCTCCTTTGGTACAGTCTTTGCTGCTTCACCTGCAACTGCAACAGCGAGCTTGGTTGGTTTGTGAGGCCCTTCCTTGATTCTATCAAGATATTCTGGATCTGTTGCTTCTAGGAACATGGTCATCCTCACCTTCCATATGGGATATTCAGATGGTCTCAGTATAGGAACTCTGATGGTCTCATACCGACTTTGAATTTGTGTCTTTGGTGGTTCTTCAGTTTTGGTAGGCTTAGTTGAAGTTTCTGTGTCAGACATGATTGTGTTTGGATCTTTAACTGTATGTGTGTTAACAGATCGGCTATGATACCACTTGTTAGGTCACACACACACTGTAGAGGGGGTGAATACAGTGTAAAGTACAATCAAATCGAACTTTAATATCTCAAGTAACAGAAAATAAACTTTATTGAAACAATAAACTCTGTTACAGTATGGAACTGTTACCTCTCAGTGATGAATAATTATCACGAGAGCTGCTAGGGTTACCATGAATAATCTTCTCGAATATAATAACACTTATAGTGTAAACCCTATGTCTGTGTTTATAAACTACACAGTTACAAGATAATCGCTAATTGATATGGAATAGAATTCCGCTTCCTAAAATATATCAATCATATATCTTTTCTTCCAAGTACTCTATTCTTCATAGAATTCCTTCTTCATGCTTATCTCTTCTTATGTTTCTCTCGATCTTCTTTCCTTTAATCAGCTACTGTCCTTATCTGAACATCCTTCAGCACTTAAGTTCTGATATCCATCTTCTGATGATTATCTCCTGATAATATAAGTACTGATATCCTTAAGTCCTGACTTCCAGTAAGTACTGATTTATCCAGTTTAAGTAAGATCTGAAAACTAAACATAAATCATATTAGCCATGACATTATCAAATATATCTAACAGTTAATCGATCTCGGAAGTGGTGGTGTCTGCTAAATAATGGGTCTGCTTGTCTGCGGGCTTGTAAGTTATTTATAACTTATAAGCCCGTAAGTACTTATTCCGGACCGTTTATCGACCCAACTTATAAGTCAACTTTACAACTTATAAGCCGATAAGTTGAATGTTAGCAATGATTTTTTTTGCCAATTTTAAAGCAGATTTCATTAATAACTTAAAAGTGACTCAATCGGGACAAACCCCCAACTGATCATACAATCAGGTTGAAAATGAATAGAGCTAAATAATTAGTCGTTTTGTTTCCGGACTGCTTAACAAACTGAATACAAATATTCTAAAAATTAAAAATGAAGGTAATAGTTTCTCGGACAATCTAACATGCATCTCCCTCGAAAACAGTAGCTTCACAATTGACCCTCACATTAATTGCATTGATAATGCAATGTTCAGAGGACTCAGTTGCAAAGACCGAGTTTAGAGGCTTCATATTAAGAACAAATATTTTTTGTGAGAGGTGAACACATGTAATTTTCATCACCGTTTCAAGCGCACCACAGCTATCTACCTACCAACACTAGCTATAGATCTGCCGAAAGTATTGTTGATACGAGATATCCAGATCTCCCAATACACCGTCAAATTCATTTTCAACACAACCACCACATCGCACAAAGCGGGACACATCGCATAAAGCGAGAAATTAAACACACAAATAATAACTTAAACTGAATAATACGAAAAAAATCCAAAATTCAAAAATCTCGGAATAACACCAAATTGAAATATATTGTTAGACCATAGATTTTGAATCCGAAAACTGAATTTTATTATAAAATCCAAACTTTTATCTTAGTAGATCTGAAACTAAAGTAAACAACTGTAATTGATTTTTCGAGTTTTAGGGAACAAAAGTCGATTTTATTGAAAAAAGGTAAATATAAGGAGGAGACAAAGATGAATACGGAGATAGAATCGGGTAAAAAGGGTGAAAAATAAGGTAGGGTGACCGACTCTCATTCGAGAGTGAAAATAGTGAAAAGAAGGATCATCCACATTTTTTAGTTGATACTTGACACTAATGTTAGCAATGATTTTAAATATTAAGTTAATTTTAAAGTCATGAACAAAGATAATCATATTTAAAAAAAATTTAAATTGGTTTATTTATGTTAAAAAAATTCTGATTTATAAGTAAAATTAACCAAACATTTAATAACTAATAAATATTTATCTATTTATCATTTTTAAACTACTTATTAATTTTAAGTCATAGTTACCTATTTTAAAATTTACCAAACAGACACAAAAGTTTTCTACTCCTGAAAAATACTTAAAAGAGAAAATGGTTGTTTGAACTCAAGAACGAAATTTTATTAATGCGTGTCAAAAATTAAAGCGCGAGGGAGTATTTATTTATTAATTTAACATATTTTATTTTCTATATTTTTTTATCAAAGTTTTTTAAATTAATAAAATAAAAAAAAACCAAATAATAAATTATTTATCGATAAAACTGTACACATCGTAGATCGTCAACGTCTACTCCTTTCCAGAGTGTCTCACATCCAAACTTCCTTAACAACTCACCCCCCCCCCCCAAACAACCCATTTATAAATACACACACAAACCCTATAATTAAACACACTAAAACAAACACATTAATTCACTAAACCCTAATTATGGAACCAAAACCAATCAAATTCAATACGCTTCTAAAACAATCATCTCTAGCACCGGATGATCATGAAGAAGAAGAAGATCAAGTAGATATTGATCCGCGAGTTAATCTCATGTATTTAGCTAATGAAGGTGATTTAGATGGAATTGAAGAGCTTCTTAGTTCCGGAATTGATGTTAATTTTCGCGATATCGATGATCGAACTGCGCTCCATGTTTCGGCTTGTCAGGGGAAAACTGAGGTTGTTGAGTTGTTGTTGAGTAGAGGGGCCAATGTTGAGTGTAGTGATCGCTGGGGAAGCACGGTATGTGCTTTTTTTTATTTTTCGCCTTCTCGTGGAATAGTTTTCGTTGTTATGTAGTTTATTAATTTGCGGAATTGTGAAAGTGTGGAATGTGAATTGTGTCGAGTGGGATTAGTTGTTATGTGAATTGTTGTGGCGTGTTAAATTGTTGTTAAACTGAATGCGAGGCTGAGTTTAGTGAGAATAGTTGTTATGCATTTTTAATATTTTGCGGAATTGTGTGTACTAAAAGTGTGATAGGTGGATTGTGCTTGTGTTGTAGTTGTTTTGCACATTTTAATTAAAAGTGCATAATGTGAGTTGTGGGTTCGTGTTAAAACTGTTTTCACTGAGTTTGAGGTGAGTTTGTAGATTTATATAGGATCTAATTTTAGTTTAGGACACGCGAGAACTATTTTGCACTTTTTGTATATGTTTTGCGGAGGTGCTGAACAATTGTTTTAAGTGCTGTATGTTCTATGGTCTATGTGATGTGAGCTTACAGACACATTTGGTGTAAAGAAATATTTGTGTGATATTACTAAAATCTATTATTAGTAAGTTTGTAATGAGGATTATTACATTGTGAATACTTACTCTAATAAGAACGTTTTTTTGGAAGTTAGGATTTGACCTTAGGATAATTTAATGGGATATTCCTAAGGGTACCATTGTGGTTTTAACTTATACGGAGAGTACCTTGTTGCCGTAGTATTGGCTTCTCCAAATAGTATAGATACTGAATATTAGAGTACGAATGAAGATGAATATGCTAAATTGCTTGTTGCTTGAAAAGAGGACGAATATTAAACTGAATTTATCTTGATCTTTATTTTAAAATATTTAATGATATACGGCTAACAAGCCAAAAGTTTAGGTGCACCGCGATTAAGTCAAAACTTACGAGAGAGTACCACTGAGAAAAGTTAATACCAAACTGCTACCATTGAGAATATTCCTAATTTAATTTAGGGAATCCAAAATGCGAATTATTGTTTTCCATGGTAGAATTAATTTCCCTATCAACCAAGTATATGTTCGGTTAATTTTATCATGGACTATATATTAGAACAGAAGAAGGAACAACAAAGAAGAGATGATCTTGTTGGTTGCATATCGAATTCTTTTATTAAATTTTGGTGGCTTTCATGAATAGTTGCAAATTTTAGTTGAATACTTGACAACAGGATGCAACGGTCTTTATGATACTTTTGAGACATGTATTCTGTAAATGTAAGTTCTGCTTTATAATTCCCTACATTATTCTGGTTCAACCATATATAACCTATTCTGATGATCCATCTACATGCTGAAATTATGTATTAACTCTCCTCCATCTTCTTAGCGGTCACCTCTGCCTACCGTGGATGTTCGATTATTCGTAGTTAGCATGTCGTCATCAATGTGATTATAGGAAAGCTCTCCCCAAATTTCAACTATTAGCCTATTAGGGAAGGTCCCTTGCTGTCTATATCTAGTAGAATTACATTGCATATACTTTATGTCTATTGTGTTATGCATTTTGTAAGGTATCTTCGAAGAAATTATGAGTATAGGTAATTTTCAATAGGAAATAATGGTAGGTAGGAGGGAAGACTTGAAAAGAATTGAGTGGGTGAAAATCTTCCATGATGAGGTTTGGGTAGAAAATGGGTATCTTGAAGATGTAGCATTTCTTCTCAAATTTGAGGGTTTGAGCTCTAGTTGAGGTTTTTATGAATGGAATGGAGGACAGAATGAAATTTCTAAACATTTAGTCATATTATAATTCAAGCTTAATCTGTTTCTTTTATTTTCATTCAACCCAACCAGAAGCAGCATTAGGGTCTTGGACCATATCCACCTGCACCATGTTTTCCGTACAAATGAAACCCTTCATAAACTGGTATGTGATTATAGCAATACGGCTGATCTACTCTAAAAGTTATGTATTAAAACTAATTATTGGGAGCAGATATAGAAAAGTTGATAAGAGAAACCATAGAATTCGTTCTAATAAATTCCTCTTTTATTTTTTTTGTGCTGACTATCATACATATGCCTACTTGATCGTAATTTTTTGCGCCGATTATCGTACATATGCCTACTAGATCGTCCTTTATTCTGAAATGAAACTTCCTGTAACCAGAAAATAAATGCAGTTCATGTGCCATCATGATGAACTCATCACTTCCACGGTTCCACTACTTTGATTTATACTTGCCAAAATTTTGTAAATCTGAGAAAGATTTGTTAGAGAACTAGTTGACAACAGTCACAAAGTAGAATAATAGACTGCTATATTGGTATCGTCAGATTCACTCACACACTTGCAAATTCTCACTCACACACACTTTTTTGTATATATTCTCTAATTTTATTAGCTATATGCCTGTGAATACTACCTTCCTAAACACTTTAGGCTTTCTATAGAGCAAGCATATGGTTTTTCATTGATATTACAATTTACCGCTTCTTTTTCAGCCTCTTGCAGATGCGATACATTATCAAAATCATGACGTGATTAAACTTTTAGAGAAACATGGAGCCAAGCTTCTGGTAAGCACTTCACAAATGTTTTGATCACCATATCGTTTTGTGCCAGATCTGTTCGTATTACTTTTTTTTAATACTTTTAATGTTACTTTGAGCTAACTTTTCAGAATTATCTTTTTATGTCATTTAAATTTAGGTAGCCCCCATGCACGTCAAAAATTTCCGTGAAGTTCCAGAGTATGAGATAGATCCTAAGGAGCTCGATTTTACAAACAGCGTGGAATTAACAAAGGTAAGTTTCTTCTATGTGTAATGCTTAATGTAATTTAACGCTAGTGAAAATTAAATAGCTTTGCAATATTGTCAAATGTTGTAATTTATACTATTGCTTAAGCATGTAAATCTTCAAGTCTATATAAAAATAATAAATATGATGGTATGTGTTTAAACTCTGGTAGTATATCAAAGGTATCTGTATCTATGCAATCTATATAGTTCTATCTTGCGTGGATTTTAATTAATAAATAGAATCTGTTATGCGTCTAGTTGTTCAGTTTGTGAAGATTCTATTCCCTTGGACTTGATTCAGTGGGAACTTTTGCGGAAAAATGGACGGAAGCGATACAGGTGCAAGTGGAAAATTTTCCGAAAAATGGACGGAAGTGATACAGGTGTGAATGTAGGAGACCGGGGTTTAAGGCAATAATCTTTGTATTCAGGGGTAAATGTAGGAGATCAGGGTTTAAGGAAAGGGTTCTAAAGTTGGTGCAGAGCTGAAAGTCTTGCATAGAATATTTATTATTTGATTTGCATTAAAATCAATTGATTGGAAAAATATTTGATTTTTGGCGGAGGACCCTGTTTTTTAAGATTATGTTGAACAGGCAGCATAGATGTTTTCAGAATCAGCTACTAGTTGTAGAAAACATAGATAAACTGCAGTTTAGTCAAAGTTGATACAGTAGAACCTCGTTAGATGAATATCTAATAAATAAATAACTTTTTCAAATGGATACTGTTTCCGGTCCCAACTTATAGGGCTAATGAATTATTAACCTCAAGTCTCCAACAAATTAATAATCTCGATAAATGAATAAAATACTCCAATCTTAAGGGTGGTCAAGGTCTAACTGTACTTGCTGTTTAGATCCATGTTCGTTTGGAATTGCTTTATGGCTTTATATTAAATCTTCTGTACTCAACAAACAATTTGTATGCATCTACTTGTTTTTGAAAATATTATCGTGTAACAGGGTACCTACCGTGTTGCTTCTTGGCGTGGAACACAAGTTGCTGTGAAGAAGCTTTCTGAGGAAGTGACTAACGATGATGATAAAGTGTGGGTACTTGTTTCTTAACTTATTATATATGTATAGATCATGAGTAAAATTTTCTAGTCTCCTCATATGATTTTATTCGCTGTTTTCTTTAGGAGGGCTTTCATAGATGAGCTTGCATTACTTCAGAAAATAAGGCATCCAAATGTTGTTCAGTTTCTTGGTGCTGTTACTCAAAGTAGTCCAATGATGATTGTCACAGAGTATTTACCTAAGGTCTTTGTTTTTACTAAATTGATCTTTATAGGTTTGCTGATACGCAGAAACTGATTATCTGCCTTAAGTTCTGATGCTTTCTACAAACCACAGGACATGCTCATTTTCACATTTTACAGTATTAATTTAAACAACGTTTCTGTCTCCATTTTTTCAAAAGTAACACATAAGTTTACTTCGTACTAGTTATCATGTAAATCAGTTGCTTGTAAGAATTATTGTATGTATGGGCAATATAGGCTCATGGAGAAAGCTGTAGTTCTTTTAAATTCATTTTACCTGAATATATATTAAATCAGCCTGTATAGAATTTACAGACTCATTGTTGGTAACCATTCTTGTAGGGTGATCTCTGTGCTTATATGAAAGAAAGAAGAGCACTGAAACCGCTGAAAGCTGTTAGATTTGCACTAGACATAGCAAGGTTTGTACCTTAACTGAATTATTGTTGTTGCGTAGCATCAGTAGTGTTTAGTACTTTGCATACACACGTCTTAAGAAAGTAGCTATATTATGCATTATTTACATGAAATGTTGATTGATATCGTAACAGTAGATCTTTAAGTTTTCTTTAACATTTTATTTAGGATTCATATATCTATAATGAAACAAGTCTGTTGTGATTTTAAAATTTTTCTGCACTTGACTTTCTGTAGTTGTGGGTCTTTAAAATTCCGTTTATAGGATAAAGTCACTACTACTTATGTGTTATACTAACTGTTAGGCCCAGCAATTGGATTGGATTGGTAAAGATGATGTGCAAGCCCTTAGTCATACACTATTTAAACTATATATTACTTATTCCAGAAGTTAATTTGTTTTTGATAATATTAATAGTCTACTTTGCTTTGAGAATATTTGCAAAGGTTCTGGTATATGAAGCTTATATGCTTTCTGTCTTCTTTTATTTGAGTTCTTTATTTGCTTAGTGGTTGAGCTTGTCGGAGGATCTGAAGCAGTCCTCTATTGTGAATGCTGTTTTGCAATGTAAAAGGAAATCCATAAACTGTCTTTCTGAGTATAGTTCTACAAGTAACCCATTGTTTGGTAAACTTGCAGGGGATTGAACTATTTGCACGAGATTAAACCAGAAGCAATAATACACCGTGATCTTGAGCCTGCGTAAGTTACTTGTTACAATAATTTAACCTATGAATGCGCTGGCACTGGCATGTAACAGAATAACACACGTGAACATGACCCAAGAATGACATATACCCACAAGAACATGACACAAGGACAATGTACCAACATTTTATTCTTCTATTAGTAGCCATTAGAGAATTAATGTCAACTTTTAAAAGTTATTTATCTATACAGAATGACAAATTTCTATAATTATATAACGTGAGAACTTAGAAGACAAATTTAATTGCTCAGCGAGTGTAGTAAAAATAAAATGTAGCATTTGTATGATAGAATAATGAGAAATATATGTAATTGAAAAGAGAAAAATGCCCGTAAGTACGTACGTAGGGGAGTTATATAAGTACGTAGTGTATTTTAATGATAGAATTGGTAAATTTTTAATCAAGTTGTGTAATTACAGATGTACCTGCGTGCATTAACATTAAAAAAGCCTGTGTACTCACCTAACTTAGGTGAGAACGTACTTAGGAGAATTAAACTCAATTGAAAATGTCACAGATTCAATTAATGATGAGTTTTACATGATGCTTCAATTTGCCATTGCAATGGGTCCCAGTGTCCCTTATAGGGATCTTGGTCTCTTATTAGTTATTATTCACTGCCACTGATTTAACCATTTAATGGTGTTAGGTGCTTAAGGGTCTAATCTATGCAATTCTGTGATGGTTTTACCGAGTTTCTTAATTACTTGTGTAATGTGACAGTAACATATTGCGGGATGACTCTGGGCATCTGAAAGTTGCAGATTTTGGAGTTAGCAAACTGCTAAAAGTTACGAGCAGAGTAAAAGAGAATAGACCAGTGACTTGTCAGGACACATCTTGTAAGTCAAAATCTTGAAATACTACTGGTATACAAGTCACGGTGGCAATAAGGTCGGCCTGATTGGTGCGACATGTGAAAGTTTGATAAATTTTATAATATTTTCTAATACATACATATTTAAGGGAAAATATATGGGAGAGACCTGACTAAGAACATTTATTTCAGATTATCATTGGTTGACCTTGTAAGAAAGCTTGTTTATAGAATAGCACGGGACCGATCATTTCTTTTTTATTGGAATCTTTCAATAAGTCGCTGTTAGTATGTTTAGTGATTTAATCATTGATATAGAAACTTCAGTTGCTTAGGTTCAACAGTTATGGTTGGCCTCTGTAAATGTTTTCTGGTTTCACCCCTATATTCATCTCATTTCTTAGTGAGGTAAATTTCTTTGACAAAGGACAGGCCGCTATGTTGCTCCAGAGGTTTTCGGAAATGAAGAGTATGATACTACGGTGGATGTTTTCTCATTTGCGTTAATTCTACAGGAGGTAAGACTTTATTTTGGTCGAAAGTGTAGACATTAGCCACCGCTTTTCTCCTTCTTTTTCTTGGATTCCTATGACCATGTTTCAGTAGCATATTCTTCTTTCAGTGATATCATCTTATTGCCAATGTTTGTAGTAGATGTATGTGATTGCATATAATATTTTTATGAGAAATATTTACTTCCTCACTTTGTTAAATTTCATTGTGTACGAAAGATATATTTATCAGATGTATGTATTGGTGGTCTTCATGTAAGAAAAACAGTAATCACATTGAAAAGACTATAAATTTCACAAATATACGATATTGGTGCGATTGACCAAATATTTTGTGTTTGATACCAATCCATTATGTTAAATATTTTGTAGATCATTTTCATTTTCAATAATCTAGAAGTTTAGAGGTTTTCTAAGTGCTTGCTAAGATGCTATATTGCTGTCCAATCATATATTGTCTGCTAAGAAATTGTTAATTAAGAGAAACATTTTGTGGTCCTACCATTGGATTTGGTAGGAGAACTAAATTAATGCATTGACTGCAACAATGCTTTAATGAATCAATGTATGCTGAAGTGTAACTCTACCCCGGTACCGTATAAGCATACTTGAACAAAATAGTGTCTCAATTTCACAATTGAATAATTGATACTTTTTTGTATTATGGTATGATAAATAAAATATTGATGTCAGTAACATATATTAAACAGTTGAGCAATAAGTCACCAGTGCTATGAGTATGTAGGACAATAAGTAGTATCTTTACTGAACTTAATGTTATCATCCAAAATCAGAAGCATACATACAAGATTTGTTTATTAAGGTACATAATTTCATTTCCTTTAAAAAGTTGTATTGTAATAATTTGACTTGTACGTGAAGTCATTGGATTTTATCTTTATGTGTTATAGTCCTGTCTCATAGATAAAGCTTTAGTTAATAAGACCCTTATTTGGAGACTGGAGTACTAAATAACTCGGTGCTAGCTCACTACTACTAATTAAAAAAATTTAAAATTTCTTTGTAGATTATGAACAGGTGTGCTGTTTAGCAGGTGTGCTGTTTAGCTATTTAACTATTAACTGTTGAATTACTTGACAGCTTTAATCTTTATTTTTTTAATGAATTTTTTGCTGAAATGATGCAGTTAGTACTGAGTAATTTATGTTTCAAAGGAGCAAACTTGGTGTTTGTATTGTAATTTGTATTAAGAGGCACTATTATAATTAATAAAGAACATACATGTAAACCGTGTATTCCGTCCATTTTTTTTAACTAAAATTTTAAGATAAGTTTAATAGTTGTGTAGGTAACCAACTCTCCCAAAACTTTAAGGCCTTAATTGGATCATATGTTGTTGAAAATATCCAACACTCCCCCTCAGGCCCTCACCAGTACGAGTGGAGAAACACACCACATAAACACTAAGCAAACAAATTTTCGAATACCGTGGGTGGCAGGGTTTGAATTGTAGACCTCTCCCCAAACCAAGCTCTCATGCCATGCTAAGTGAAGTGACCAACTCTTCCAAAACCTTAAAAGGTGTTAGGAGGAAGTCTTAATTGGATAATATTTTATATTTAACTATACTTAAAACAGACTTTGTAAGTTGGGATCTGTATTTTGTATTCTAGATGATTGAAGGCCACCCACCATTTTCTGCCAAGCAAGAAAGTGAAGTTCCCAAAGCATATGCTGCAAAGGACCGGCCTGCATTCACAGCTCCCACGAAGTATTATGCACATGGACTTAAAGAGTAATTCTCTATCTTCTTGGTATTATTTTTAGTTTTCAGGCGATTTATTTGACTGATTATGTTAATTAGCTTGACAATGTGTGAATTAGTCATCTTCCTTCATTTAAAGGAAGCACTTGTCATTAATTCCTGTGTCATTTGTGCATATTAATACAAAGTAAACCCAAGTTGTATTTCATAGGGATTAGGTGTCCAGAATAAGAAAGTATGTAAAGAAAAGATTCAACCTCATCTCTATAATTATTCTAACTCCGGTAATCATGTAAACATTATGATATACAGTTATTAAATTAACAACATATACAACTGTCTACGCTCCCTCAAGGTGGAACATATATGTCAATTATGCCTAGCTTGTTACAAAGATAATTGACTTTAACTCCACTCTAAGCCTTTGTGAACAAGTCACCTGACCGTTCTCCGATCTTTACGTAACAGTAGCGATGGAACCTTCAGTTTTTTTAAGGGTATTAATTGAACAATCTAACTCAACCTGTTTAGTCCGCTTATGAAAAACTGGAAGATTTGTGGAGAGAAGCTTCGTTATTGCAATACAATTTAGAAGAATATAAACATTTCATGCCAATTTCACCCAAGAGATGATATATCAACATAATTTTACAAGCCGACTGTGACATAGCCCTATATTCTCCTTCTACACTAGAACAAGGTACAACGTGCTCCTTCTTACTTTTTCATGAATTCAGATTTCCATCCACAAAGACACAATATCCTGTTGTGGATCTTCTAGTCATCTTACAACCTGCTCAAACAAAATCAGAAAAGCATTTGATATGAGGTTGGTTGTGATTTATATGTAATATAGCTCTACCAAGTGCTCCTTTTAAGTAGCATAAGATATGCTCCAAAGCAGCCTAATGATGGACATGTGGAGAAGACGAGAACTGACTTACTGTAGTTACTGCATATGCAATGTTCAGACGAGTTATTGGAAGATAGTTTATTTTCCCAACTATTTTTTTAGATCTTTCGGGATGCCCAAACAGTGCTCCTTCCTTGTTAAGTTGAGAATCTGGAAGCATTGGAGTACTACATGGATTTGCTCCCTATTTTCCTCTTCCTATTAACAAATCAAACTCATATGTTTTTTTTGAGATGACAAAAAGCCTTTTTTACCTCTCAAGACTTCAATGCCAAAAAAATGCTTCAACATTTCCAAGTCTTTCGTATAAACCTTATTATGAAGAAAAGACTTGAGAGATGAAATGCTAACACTATAACTCCTGGTTATAACAGTATCATCTACATATACAACTAAAATGATACCAACAAAAGTTTTTTTTGCAAAAAATTGTGGGATCAGATTTACTCTTTACCATTGTAAATGCTTTAAGTGTCTGATTAAATTTTCTAAAACAATCTCATAGACTTTCTCTAAGACCATACAAATTTTTTTTAAAGATAGCAAACCTTCTTTTTCATACATCCATAATCCCCCCAAGGCAACAAAATCAGGTGTTTGCTCCAATATATCTACGGAGATCACCATATGATTGTAATTTTTATTTTAACTGATGCAAAGGGTAGTCCTAAGTTGCTACTAAGGAAATAACTGAACAGAGGTTAACTTTGCAACTGGAGAAAAAGTATTACAATAATCAACTCTATAGGTCTGGGCATATCCCCGAGAAACAGCCAACAAGAAATACAATATACGTCCAATGGGTTGTTCTAATTCTTAAGTACCTTTATCAGTTGAGGCTTTCCTCTAACATTGCACTGCACCCATCAGGATTAGATAAAGCTTCATGACAGATTTAGAGAAGGTTACAGAATTTATGGAAACTACAAAGGAGCGAGAAGTTTGACAGATGATCATATAATACAAAAGTAGAGATGGGATGTGCACTAATGTTTACCTTTGCGTTGAGAAATAGGAAGATCATCGGTTGAAACAGGATCTGATGACGAAGCAGCTGGCACCGAATGTGCCAGGGGGAGGTTGTTTAAAGTAGACTTTCGGAGGAGGAATGGGAACTAAGGTTGACTCAATGACATGAGTTGGTATTTTTTCAAGTGTTAATGCTGGAATAAAGCAATTTCAGGTTCGGAATCAGTTTCAGATTCAGGTGTTGAATCAGACAAGGGTGAAGTAGGTGAATTGGTAAGAACTGACAAATCATCGACCTCCTCCTTGTTAGTTAAGACCGAAGTTGAAAAGAATGAAGTATCCTCTAAAAAAGTAACGTCTTTGTAGACAAGGGATATATAGAGTTGGGACAATTGCATCCGTACTCTTTTTGATGGCGAGAGAATCCTAAGAATACACATTTTATGGACTTAGGATTTAACTTAATTACCGATGGGCGAAAGTCGCATACGATGATAACACATCCTAAAATCTTAATTTCGGAGTCAGTGTCAGATTCAGGTGTTTAATCAGACAAGGGTGAAGTAGGTGAATTGGTAAGAACTGACAAATCATCGACCTCCTCCTTGTTAGTTGAGACCGAAGTTGAAAAGAATGAAGTGTCCTCTAAAAAAGTAACATCTTTGTAGACAAGGGATATATAGAGTTGGGACAATTGCATCCGTACTCTTTTTGATGGCGACAGAATCCTAAGAAAACACATTTTATGGACTTAGGATTTAACTTAATTACGGATGGGCGAAAGTCGCGTACGATGACAACGCATCCAAAAATCTTTGGTTCAATGGCATATGGAGGCTTTTTTGGGAATAAAATATGAAATGGAGTTTGACTAGAAGGACCGATTATGGCATGCGATTCATAAAAAAACATGTTAAAACTGCATTAGCCCGCAAAGATTTAGGCATGGCCATTTGAAATAATAATGCTCTGGAAGTCTCAAGAAGGTGTCTATTTTGGTATTATGTTAGGTACTCCATTTTGAGATGGTGTATCAACACATAAAGTTTGGTGGATATTGCTATTTTGAGTTGCAAAGGTTTGTAAGTTGTTGATAAGTATTCTTTTGCAGAAAGCATGATGCAAGTTTGTCAAGTTTTGGTCCGCACATATTTTATGGTATTACACTACTGAACTGGATCATTACTAATGAGGTTTGTCATTGTAGTAGGAAATTTGGATCAATAATAATTTTAGTTTTTGAAAAGGAGTGCACATATCATACCAGGAATGTCCCAGTTTCAACTTTGTTATGAATGTCAAGACTTATTCTGTGCTCAATAAAATTTGGAAATAGTACTGCTATGGACGAAAGTCTATAAAGAGACATATGGACATGTCATCTAATCTTATATGTTATGAATAGGTCTATATTTTCTGTGGTGTCTGCAAACTGTTTTGCTCAGCCAAAGTTTCTTTTAGCGGAAAATTTAAATTACTTGTTATTACTTATTATTTATTAATGATTTAATTAGAGTCATGACTTGTTAATTTTTAGATAGATTTATTTGTTTGTTATAGGTTGATTGAAGAGTGCTGGAGTGAGAAACCAGCCAAGAGACCAACGTTCAAGAAAATAATTCCACGGCTGGAGTCTATCTGCGATACTTTGAGTCAGAGGGATCGATGGAAGGTTTGTCCCATAGATGGCTGCAATTAGGAAAATTTATACTAGAAATAATTGCATCTTTTGGCCCATCAGTAATATATGATATGCATACTTAAAAAGGAAACTTAAAAACAGTAATAATATTTGGTGATTCGTTGGTAAATCTAGAACCCTGTCAAAAAACATTAAGGTCCGGATGCATGTAAGAATCATACATATTTTTGGCATAATTAAGTGAACACAGGAGGAACTCTCTACACTTGTGATTTTATACAGTGTGTATGTGTTTCTTTTTGTTTATAATATATGTTGATTTTACAGGCAAGACCGCTAAGATGCTTTCAGAATCTAGAGGCAATGTGGAAGAAAGATCGTTCGAGTCGTGGCAGTCACAGTCGTTCATCTCGTGCAACAAACAGATAGTGTTGTTCAACCACCTTAGCCATCTCTTGCCTCAGCTATGTCGAAAAATGTTTGCCCTTCCAGTTATACAAAGATGAAGTGACTTAATTGACGAAGTTGCCATTCAAAAAAGTAAAGAAAGATGAAACGAACTTAAGGAGTTGAGATTCGGAAATATTGATATTGTTTTCTATAGAAAGATGCTCATTCTTTTTGTCATCTCCGGATCTTCCTACGGGGATGATGACTAATTGGCCGTTTCTTGCAACAGGAATTCGGCAACTATTTATGCACAAGAATAAATATTTCAATTTGCAGTCAGTTTGATGAAAAAATTTAGTTTACAATTCTCGTTGTTAGAAGTGATGATTGTTGTTTGACTCATCATTACCCACCATTTTTTTGACATATGAGAGTTCAGTTTTTTCCTAACAATAAAAATGGAAGAGAGATGCAGCTTGAGGTAGTAAACTACTTTAACTGGTCCAGAAATGAGTGAAGTGAAGAGAACCCGGGAGTATTTTTTACATATTTCTCCCTAAAATTTTATTTCGAAAGTCTAGAGCAGATTCTTTTTTAGTATAATAAGTCATACGAAAGGAAGTTTGAGAAATAAAACATAATTAGGTTGATACCACAAGAATTGGTTGTGCTGTTTATAGCAAAGTTGTACTTTATCAGTGTTCACCAACTTTTCTGTGCATATTATTCGATTAATCAGTGCTTCTTCTAAGCCTGTCTTCCATAATATCAATAATGCAAAGCTTTTCATGGTTCACCAGATATCATTGTCTTCCATGTGCATTGATACTATATATGCTATCATGTATTGAAAAAGAACATAATTTTAACATGTGAAAATAAATTGCTCAACATCCGTGAAGGTAACAAGTGAATGTACAAAGAGAAAAATGTGAATGAAATGCTAAACATAAATGCGAAATAGCAAAATGTTAGAATTAGTGCTAAAATAAAATTTTAAAATAATAATGATAAATATAATTGTATATTTAAATATATATAGTTAAAATATACTTTTATTTGAAAATGTTTGAGTCATTTTAAAACTATAAATTAGAGTATAAGTTCTAATTAAACCAAAAGCCTGATTCCAAAATATAGCAATAATTATACTTATTTTAGCAATATCATTGGACTTGCTCTATTGAATTGCATCCGATGTTGAATGCAATGTTATTCTTAGTTTTATTGCTATATTATAGTATTAAATATAAAAAATTCAATTTCAAAGATGTATCATACCTAGATACAAATATACATAATGATGCGCACCACATCATCTAAGTTGCAAACTAGTTATAGTTTTTCCACTAATTTGGCTTCAAAAAGTAGTTTTTGTTACTAAAATACACCTTTAAATCCGATACTAGTTGCATTTTACATTTAAATAATTTCTAATTTAACTAATTTTTGCCCTCTCCCCCAAATTTTATATAAAATTTACCACCATGCATGTCAATTTTATTTACTTGATTATATGATATGGATGTATAACGTAACTTTGATTTCAAATTTGAAACCAAATATGTATTTATGCATTCGTATACAAGGACAGAGCCTTTTGAAGTTAAATTTTTAGCATTTGGTTTCAAATTATAGAAATGACACCATGGAGCATTTTTGTAACACCCCCAGGGGTCGGGGATCCGGGTCGTCACGGTCTTTCTTTTCATAAATATCACTTAACTTAATTAAAAATAAATAAACTCATGCTGTGACCCCACAATAACACACACCACAACACGTTATAGTCTCAGAGATGAAATTGAAATAAGTACAAGTCCTTGAATCCATAAATTAAAAGTTATTACAACCTAAAATGATTACTTAATAAGTTTACAGTTAGTTGTCATTATCCAACACAAGTTATAATTATACATAATTGATTCCCAAAAATAGAATGTCTGGCCTACTGATAGATCTACCTCTGCAGCTATGCCAGCTATGATTTCAACGGGAAGACGCGGGACGCTTCCCACGCTCTTGCGCTGGGTCTGCTTGAGTCTGGCCATCCTTCCTAACTGTTGTTGTGTGATGAAGAAATGAAGTAAGAGTGAGTATTACAGCTCGCAAGATAATATATATTTCAATCAATAATGCAAGTATCTGAATAGATAACTTATTGAAAATCTTTATCAAGTGTAAGATAGTTACTTACTGGATATAAGCTTAAAGGAAGATGAAGTTACAAAATACTTCAATATACTTATATCATTTTAGAAAACTACTTGAACTACCACTGTTCAAATTATGATAAATTTTCAAAAGTTCATCACATAGATGAGACTACAACATAAGATTTGAATAGATTCAATATTTGAAATAGTGTTTTAAAAAAATGAAGTTACGATATACTTCATCCGATGAAAACATCATTATAACCATTTGACCCTGACAACACTTCAGCAATCACCCATCCGTAGCCTTTCTATCGAAATGCTCTGGGTAGTGTCATAGAAATATCCAAACTGGATGATGAACTCATTACGGGAGTTTGCCGCACCAGGAAAACCACTCACGATGATCAGTCGCAGTAGTGCAACCCCACAATTTTTCTACATGTAGAGGAGAACAGTAGGATTTACTTGTCGACCGAACACTGGACTCCTAAGGAATAGACCGTCTTAGCGGAACTTCCGGGCCATTTGGGCCAATAAATAAGGTTGGGCCGGCGCCACTCGACCACTTACGTCACTCCTAGTTCAGATGAAATTCATGACTCTGAAACGTAAAGCTCGTCTCCCCTTTCTCCAAGTAGGGACTTTTTGATACGACTCCACCAAGAAGTCGCATCTAGTTGAAAAGAAAAACTCACCGATATTTTCTAGGGCCCAGGCGATGCCTGTTAATGGATTAACTTATTCCAAGAATTTTACTTCCCGAGTATTGGGTAAGTAATCAAAAACTCTTTTATTAAAACAGCAACCTTGTTGCGAATATAAAAATACATCACGAAGCCGGATCCCTTATATTTTTGAGCGAGTATTTAAATCCCCTTCGAAAGGAAGATCTTAAATTTGAAAATGAGTTTTGAGATCTGCTCTAACTTTCAAAAATAGTTTTGATAAAGTTTGAAAATAATCTCTGGAAATATTTATAGTAAGAATGATTTGATAGTATCAATCATTTTCCGAATACTTGGCGAATATCGAAACATTATTCTTTAAAAAAATAAAGAATATTATTTAATAAAAGCGGAGTCATAAGTCCTCGAATGAATATTCAAACTAATATTCATTTATTAAATAAAATAAATTTTATAAGTAGAAACTTTATTCAAATAATTAAACTAGTCTTTGATTGTAAAAGGAATCTTAAATGAATATTCAATAAATAATATTCACTTATAATATAAAACTATCGAATAAACATTATTCGATTAATAGTTTTGAAAACTATTCATATATATATATATATATATATATATATATAATATACCCGGGAACTTCGCCTCCCGATTTAGAAAAATGTTCAACTCTGGGTCCCTATACTAAGAGTATACGCAAGTACCGCTTATCTTCAGCATAGGTATTATGCAGTTTATAATCAATTTAATCAACAATGAGATATCAAGATTACGAAACATGCATGCATATATATATATATATATATATCATATTGACATGCTCCAATATATTGTTAGTGTTTGTGCCCTATAGACAACACTATGATGTTTTAGTTTAAGACATTAAGATTATTAATGTTTATGTTCTATCGATTATTCCCTTTATAATTTATTAATTCTTAATTTACTGCGATATAAATGTTAGATTAATAAATGTCCTTGAAATATGATATGCAATTCCATATCTCTAAGTACGTGACTTAGAAATGAGATTATGAGAATAGTATCAATATTCCTAAAGGTCCCTAGTCGAGTATTATTATTAAGGGACAATAATAATGCATTAAGACTGGTGTGTTTGTGACTGATGATCACATCTCATTGATCATAGGTATAGTGATACTAAAGTCAAAAACACAGGCAAATGTATATGTACATGGTGCTGGACAGACCCAATGTGAGATTCTACATGTCTGTTGTATCATAAGTAATTTTCAAAGTGATAATGATGTAATGGTCCTTAGACCTGAAGTCATTATATTTCTATACGAGAATTAATATGTTAGAAATATTTGTGATGTCATGTCTAATCTGATTTGTTTAGTTTCAGAACTTAGTATCAGAACTTAACTGGAAATCAGAAACTACTGAAGACAGGAAGTTATCAGAACTTAAGGCGTCAGAACTTATATCAGGACTTAAGTGCGGGTACACTTCAGATAAGGAAATCAGCTGATTTACAGAAGAGGATCTGGATTAAACAAGTAAAGATATGCATGAAGAATTGGACAACTATAGGACTGTAATAGATAATCTTTGATTGATGTATTCTAGGAAACAGAATCATTATCATATCAATTAGGAGATATCTTGTAACTGTATAGTATATAAACATAGATTAGGGTTTACACTATAAGTGTTATCATTCACGAGAATATTATTAATTGTAACCCTAGCAGCTCTTAGTGATATCATACATCACTGAGATTGCAGATTAAACCTACTGTAACAGAGTTTGATATATTGAATAAACTTGTTTTCTGTTACATACTTGTGTTTATAATCGAATTGATTGTAGATACTATATTCAACCCCCTTCTATAGTATCATTGAGGCTAACAAGTGGTATCGAAACCAATCTGTTAAGCTTACAAACAGCTAAGATCCAAACAAACAGTCAATCATGTCTGATCAATCAAAAACACAAGACCCTCAAGAACCTGCAAAGGTTCAACCCATTCAAAACACCAGTAGATATGAAACCATCAGGGTTCCTATGCTCAGGGTGTCTGAGTACCCTGTATGGAGTGTGAAGATGGACATGTTTCTGGAAGCTACAGATCCAGAATATTTAGACAGAATTTATGATGGTCCACACAAGCCCACAAAGCTTTCTATTGTAGTTGGGAATGAGCCACAGAGGATGATTCCCAAAGAAAAGAGAGAATTCACCATTGAAGACATCTCTTCACTAGGCAAAAATGCAAAAGTAAGACACTTGCTTCATAGTGCACTTGACAATGTCATGTCAAATAGGGTGATTGGATGTAAGACTACAAAAGAAATTTGGGATGCATTGGAAGTGAGATGTCAAGGAACTAATGCCATCAAAAAGAACAGGAAGACAATACTCACACGGGAGTATGAGCACTTTGACTTAAAATCTGATGAGTCACTAACTGGTACATATGACAGATTCACAAAGCTGTTGAATAATCTGTCACTAGTGGATAAGGAATATGATCCAGAAGATTCAAATCTGAAATTCCTACTAACTCTTCCTGAAAAGTGGGATTTGAAAGCTACTACAATAAGAGACAACTATGAACTTGCTGATATGTCTCTTGATGAAATCTATGGGATGCTCAAGACTCATGAACTTGAGATAAAGCAAAGAAAGAAGATGCATGGAGGGAAATCTAAGACAATTGCTTTAAAGACTGAAGAAAAGCCAATTGTCTCTAGGAAGGCAAAAGGAAAAGCTCTCATTATACAGTTTGATTCAGAGTCATCAGATTCTCATAATGATGATTCAGAACCTGAAAATGTATCTGAAGTGGATGTTGATGCATAGATGATGCAACTGTGTGCTCTTAAGGTGAAGGGTATCACAAAGATAGCCTACAAGAAATTCAGAAAGGGTAAGAAGTTTTCCAGGAAAGGTGGAAGTTCTGACAAGAAAGGGTTCAGAAAGAATGAAGGCAAATGAGGAAAGTCTGACAGAGGAGACAACTCAAATGTCAAATGCTACAATTATGGTGAAAGAGGCCACATCTCTCCTGATTGTAAGAAAGGAAAAGGTGATAAAGGCCAGGCACTTATCACAAAGAAGAAAAACTGGGCAAACACTTCAGAATCTGAAGAAGAGGTGAACTATGCCTTAATGGAAAATGCTGATAGCAGTTCTGATGCTGCTGAACTAGAGGTACCTCTATCAACTCTTGCTTTTAATGTAGAAAATATTACTGAGTTGAGATTATTTCTGAAAAACATTTATATTAGCTATAGAGATCAGACTTTAGAGAATGAAAGATTAAAATCTGAAAATCTAAAGTACAAAAACAGAAATAGCTATCTTGAAGAAGAGTTAGTCAAGATGAACACTATTCAGATAGAGAGAGATAATGCTGTGTATGTTAAGAATGAATTGCTTAAACAGAATGATTATCTGAAAACTGAATTAGAAAAAGAAAGAGAAATCATCAGGACTTGGACTAACTCAGGCAAAACAACTCAGAATATTCTAAGTAGTGAAAACTGGAAAGAGGGGTTAGGTTATAAAGATGGTAAAAGTGAGAAAGGGACTTTGCCAATTAAACCAATTGCTATCAAACAGACTGAAAAGCCAAAGGTAAATCCTGTTAAATTTATTGCAAAAACTGTTGTGTCTGATTCTGAAGAGATGAAAGACTCTAAAACAGAAGTCAAAGAAAAGTCAACTTCTAACAAAATAAAACAAGTTAAACCAGGTTTGGTAAACATTGGATTAATGACAAAGAAGCAGCTTAAGTATAAGCTGAAAGAGATTAAAAATGTGAACAAGGTAAAGGAAGTTAGGAAAAATAGGAATGAAAAGGAAGGTGTGAATAAAAGTAATAATTATATGCCCGTTCCTAATTTTCCTAGAAAGAAATGCTATAATTTTGGAAACTCTAACCATCTTGCTTCTTTTTGCAGGAAAAATAAAGATATAAACTCCCTACCTCCTAGATCAGGAATTAAGAGTCAGTCTGTTAGGTTTAAACCACAAAATCCTTGTTTTTATTGCGGTAGTTTATGGAATTCTATTTATACTTGTAAGGACTATCATAATTTTTACTATGATTATTATGAAATAAAACCTTCTTTAAAAAAAGTTAGTGTAATTCCTTCTAGTGTAAATTCTGATGCAAAGTCTGATATAAAGTCTGATAAAAAGCATGTTAGCATAAACTCTGAAACTAAATCCGCTGCAAATGCTAACAAACTTAACAAGGCCAAAGGATCCAAGCAAGTCTGGGTCCTTAAAACTAATCAATAGTGGTCTTTGTGATTGCAGGGCAACAGGAAAAATATCCTGGTTCTGGACAGTGGATGTTCAGGACATATGACTGGAAATAAAGCCCTGCTATCAGACTTTATGGAGAAAATTGACCCAGGAGTTTCTTATGGAGATGGCAACATGGGAAAGACTCTGGGATATGGCAATATCAATCTTGGGAATTTCATAATTGAAATAGTAGCTCTTGTCTCAGGACTTAAACACAATCTGCTAAGTGTGAGTCAAATCTATGATAGAGGTTATCATGTGAATTTCTTTGAAGAACACTGTGAAATTGTAAGTAATTCTACAGGAAAAGTGGTTCTGAAAGGTTACATATATGGTAGCATATATGAAGCCAGACTTTCAACAAATTCTGATGGTTATGCAATCTGTTTGTTAAGCAGAGCATCAATTGAAGAAAGCTGGAATTGACACAAAAGACTCTCTCATTTAAATTTCAACAACATAAATGAGCTAGTAAAGAAAGATCTTGTGAGAGGACTGCCAAAATCAATATTTGCTCCTGATGGTCTTTGTGACTCATGTCAAAAGGCAAAACAAAGAAAATCTTCATTCAAGACAAAACTGAATCCTCAATTCTTGAGCCTTATCACTTATTGCATGTTGATCTATTTGGTCCAGTCAATGTCATGTCTATTGCAAAGAAGAAATATGCTATGGTTATAGTAGATGAGTTCACAAGATACACTTGGGTGTATTTCTTGCACAAGAAGAATGAAACTGCATCTACTGTAACTGATCATGTCAGACAGCTGGATAAGTTAGTCAAAGATTCTCTTAAAATAATAAGAAGTGATAATGGCACTGAGTTCAAAAATTTAATCATGGAAGAGTTCTGCAAAGAGCAAGGAATAAAGCAGGAATTTTCTGCACCTGGAACTCCACAGCAGAATGGAGTTGTATAAAGAAAGAACATGACTCTTATTGAAGCTGCACGAACTATGCTTGATGAAGCAAAGCTACCAACCTATTTTTGGGCTGAAGCTATGCAGACTGCTTGTTTTACACAGAATGCTACACTCATAAACAAGCATGGAAAAACACCATATGAGATGGTGAAGAAAAAGAAGCCAAATCTGAAATACTTTCATGTATTTGGATGCAAGTATTTTGTTCTTAAGACTCATCCTGAACAACTGTCAAAATTTGATCTAAAAGCTGATGAAGTAATTTTTGTTGGATATCTACTTTCCACAAAAGCCTTCAGAGTCTACAATTTAAGAACAAGGGTTGTCATGGAATCTATCAATGTATCTTTTGATGATAAGAAGATTACAGGACTTGAAGATTTCAATGATCATGATCAGCTGAGATTTGAAAATGAAGATGTAAATTCTGATGACCTAAATCTTGATCCTGTAAGTTCTGACGGGTTAAATTCTGATGTCATTGAAACTGTGGTAACTGCTCCAAAGGAAAATGCACCTGCTCAGGGGGAGCAAGCTGATGATCATACCACATCTCAAGACTCTCAAGAAGCATCAGAACTAGTCACTAGATCTTCAAGTTCTAATTCATCAAGTTCTGATGAGCCAAATTCTGACAATTCTGGAAACTCTAATTCTTCAATTTCTGAAGGATCCAACTCAAATTATGGAATCTCAGAGAGCATAACTTCAGGGGGAGCATCAGAAAATGCTGATGGAGACAGCATGGATCATGGGGGAGGATCCAGTTCTAGAGATCAACTTCCATTTGTAAGGAAGTGGACTAAATCATATACACCTGACTTAAGAATTTGAGATCTTGAAGCAGGTGTCAGAACTAGAACAACAACAACAAATGAATGTCTTTATCATTCCTTTCTATCTCAGACTGAACCAAAGAAAGTAGAAGAAGCTCTTCAAGACGCTGATTAGGTGCAAGCAATGCAGGAAGAGTTAAATGAATTTGAAAGAAATAAAGTCTGGACCCTAGTGCCAAGTCCTAAGAACAGGTCCATTATTGGCAAAAAATGGGTGTTCAGAAACAAAACTGACAGTGATGGCATAATAACAAGGAATAAAGCAAGGCTGGTTGCTAAAGGTTACTCTCAACATAAGGGTATTGACTATGATGAAACATTTGCTCTAGTTGCTAGATTGGAAGCCATAAGAATCATTTTGGCTTATGCTGCTCACAAGAAGTTTAAAGTCTTTCAAATGGATATGAAAAGTGCTTTTCTCAATGGAGAATTGGAAGAAGAGGTATATGTTGAACAACCTCCAGGCTTTGTAGATCCAAAATTTCCAAATTATGTCTACAGGCTTGACAAAGCACTTTATGGACTTAAGCAAGCTCCTAGAGCATGGTATGAGACTCTGGCTCAATTCCTTCTGGAAAGTGGATTTCACAGAGGCACAATTGACAAGACTTTATTCTACCTCAACCATGAAAATGACTTACTTTTGGTACAAATATATGTTGATGATATCATCTTTGGCTCTACAAATACAAAAAATTGTGGAAGATTTTACAAGTTAATGCAGTCAAGATATTAAATGAGTATGATGGGAGAGTTGAGTTATTTTCTGGGACTTCAAGTCAAACAAAATGAAGAAGGTACTTTTATCAGTCAATCCAAGTATACCAGAAATCTACTCAAGAAATTTGGAATGCAAGACAGTTCTACTGCATCAACTCCCATGGCCACTGCCACAAAGTTAGATAAAGATACTGGAGCATCAGTAGACATTACTAACTACAGAGGTATGATTGGCTCTTTACTCTATTACACTGCAAGTAGACCAGATATCATGTATGCTACCTGTCTTTGTGCAAGATTTCAGGCTGATCCAAGAGAACCTCATCTAATAGTTGTGAAAAGAATTTTCAAGTACCTCAAGGGTACAACTGATCTAGGATTGTGGTATCCTAGGGAATTAGATTTTAAGCTAATAGGTTACTCAGATGCAGATTTTGCAGGATGCAAAATAGACAGGAAAAACACTAGTGGAAGCTGCCAATTTCTTGGAGGCAGATTGGTTTTTTGGTTTAGCAAGAAATAGAAATCAATTTCCACATCAACTGCAGAAGCAGAATATATTGCTGTAGGAAGTTGTTGTGCACAGATTCTTTAGATGAAGAATCAGTTACTGGACTATGGGTTAGAATTTTCTAAAATACCAATTTACTGTGATAATCAAAGTGCTATTGCTATGACAGGAACTCCAGTTCAACACTCAATGACAAAGCACATCAGCATTAGGTATCATTTCATAAGGGAACATGTGATGGAAGGTACAATGGAATTGCATTTTATTCCAACAGATCAACAACTAGCAGATATCTTCACAAAACTACTATGTGAAGCTACTTTTACAAGACTGGTAAATGAACTTGGAATGGTTTCAGGTTCTTTCTCAAAATATGTTTAGTTTTTGTTCTCATACATCAGACTTTATGATCAGTGTTTACAGTTTTTCTTATCTCAATGTAATCTGTGCTTAAATTGTAACATATTAAACACTGCTTATTATCTGATGTGATTCTATAAACTCTAAAAGTGTTTTGAATGTTCTGTGACTATTCAACCCAATGAGGATTATCTTATTAGATGCTGACTTAGTAGTCTTTAGCAAACTATATATCCCATGTTTGAATTAGTTATTTATGTGGAAAACAATAACACAAGCAAATTCTAATTTTGATCTTAGTCAAATTTACTTCCTGTATCTTATTACTAAGTCACAAACTAGATTATTGTTTCTTATCTGTCAAATTCTGATGTCATTAAATCTTAAGGATGAATTACATGCTTGATAAGCCTCACTTATCTGTAAAAAATAAAAAAATGAAATCAGGTACTGCTTTGAGATCTAGAGTAAATATGTGGAAGGGAAGATCCAAGTGCATTGCTGGTATTAAGTTATATGCATTAGAAAAGCAAATTAATTTTTTTTGGTGACTTTTCATATTCTCTGATTACTGGAGAAATATTCTGATAACAACATTAATCTTGATGGCAGTTGTAACTCATTTACACTGAGAAGCCCTTGTCAAAAGAATTTCAAAAGATGCATAAAATAAGCACAAACAATTGAGGTGGATTCTTGCATAACTTTATTCTACAGTAGACTTCACAATACAAGACAGATTATAAGCATTTTTCTTAGTTATACTTTATTTCTAAGATATACTGAAGTTTATCAGACTTTAATCTTTATCTGATCTTTTGCACATACACACACTATCACTCCATATGAATGCTGAAAATTACTGTGGTGATTAAGTTGTTTCTGATAAACAGTTAAGTATTATTTGCATAAATTCTGAGGACAAGTTCTGATTATGTTCTGATGATTAAACTCTGAAGAAACCAGTCAGTATTTGTGTGAAGAAACACATGAACAATCATTCATTTTTTTAGTACAGAAGCTATGTTCTGATGACCGTTAAATTATGATAATAGTCAAGTTCTGATGCAAACTTTGATGCTTACGTGTCATATTTTAATTGGTTGATTTATTATTAGTTTTTACTGTAACGGTCATTTTTTCAGAAAATAATTAAGTGAGATAAAAACAGTGATAATCATTTGGTTAATGGGTTGCGTGTTTGTTTTGGTAACTGCATGTGAGCAATAATTATTGCACGATTACCGTGCCCACTAATAATATTTTGACTGTTTACATGCTGCCAGGTGTAAAATGTCTGTTCTGCTTCACAAATATAGTCGTTGTCACGTGGAGAGTATAAATATTAGAGTTAAAAGATTTTACAATCTTTTACCTACTTTTACTCTTTTCTAATCTCTCTTATTCTCTCTCACTCTCTATTATTCTCTGAAGCTATTTTCTCACAGGCATTTTATCAAACACTCTATACACACACAACTTTTCACTTAATTTTCACAGAAATGGCACCTAAAGATCTTATCTATGATGGAGCCAAGTTTATCCCCAACAATTATATGGCTATTCTCAACAAGGATGTGGCTCCTTCAAAACTTCACTTCATTCAAGATTTTCTCGCTCGAAGTGAAATTAGGTATGCTCTGACACAACCACAGGCTCTCTCAGGCAAGCAAATTCTGGAGTTTTGGAGGTCTGGAGTCTATGATAATGGTGGTGAAAGTGGGTCCCCAAGCATCATTTTTATAACAGGGGAAGATGAGCACTTGGTAACCTTGTCAACTGTTCGACAAGCATTGCATCTGCCAGAAAACTGTACTTACAATTCACAAGTTGGGGAGCCAGTTCTTCAAAACTTCATGACAAATCTTGGATATGAGAAGTCTTTGTCCAAGCTGGGACAACTGAAGAGGCCCTACATCAGGAGGGAGTAGAGCTTTTTTTTCGATTGTAGTTCCAAAGTCTTTGCCAACAAATGCTCCAATTTTGATGCTATTCCAATCATGAGTCAGCAAATCGGGTATGCTCTTCTTAATCAAACTCATTTTGATTATGCTATTGATGTGCTAGGGTTTATAGGTGATAGGATGAAAGAAGATAACAACATAGTATATTTTGCTAGATTCTGTCAGCTTATATATAGTTTGTGTTGTCCTGATGCACCTCAAACCTTTAGTGAGTTAATTGAACCCTTTAAACTTCACAAAAGGGCTTTCACAGACTTATAATCTGTTGATAATAAGAAGGATATACTAAGACCCCTCCAAATTCCCCAACCTGTCAAACAATTCTTAGTAAATTCTTATCCTCACACTTATACAACCATATATCCTGATGTTGCACCTACACAGCCTACTACTTCTCAACCTCCACCAACCCAGCCTTCCAATACTCAACCAGCACAATCCTCTCAACTACAACCATCAACACCTACTATCAGAACCTCACCTCTCAAGTCCAAATCTAAACCATATTGTGGTACATATAAACAAGTGCCAGTTGTGAAATCTGCTACACCATCTAGGCCCAAAACCAAAAGAACTATCTATGTGCCTAAATCTCCACCAAGGAGAAGAAGATAGTTAATTCTGAGAGATGAATCTGATGAGGATGAACAAGTCCAGGTTCCTGCATTAGAACCTGTGACATTATAAGCTGAAGAGTCAACTCTTCAGAAGGAGAAAGCAGCTGAAGCTTCTGGCATTCAGAAAAGAAAGAGGTCTTCACATTTTGATAGATCATGTTGCAAAAGCTGATGAGTTGCTGATAAATTCTGACTTCAAAACACAACATAAAGTCACTGCTCTCAGTACTAAAACTCTTCAAGGTCTACACTCCAAGACTCATGCAAAGGTTGATAAACTTCAGGAAACAGCTGATAAGCTAGACATGATGCTCAAATTAGACAAGAATAGGTTTATCAGACTAATTCAAGAAAAAGTGGATGCTATTGAGCTTGTTCAAGACAAGCAACAGGCCCAATTGGATGAGGTCTTACAAAATCAAGCTGCTCAACAGACTCAGTTAAATGAGATCCAATCTTCAGTGGAACTCCTTCTTTCTCTACTCCTGACAGATGATGCAAAAAAGGGGGAGAAGGTAGTTAAGTCCAAATGCTCAATTAGCAAGGCACTGAAAAAAAAAGGATGATTCTGAAGATGACTAGGGAAACCCTAGCAAGGGAAAATGTCAAAGTCAAGAAAAGAGGGAGAAGGTAGTTAAGTCCAAATGCTCAATTAGCAAGGCACTGAAAAAAAGGATGATTCTGAAGATGACTAGGGAAACCCTAGCAAGGGAAAATGTCAAAGTCAAGGAAAGCAAGTTAGCAGAATTCCTATTCAGAAAGTACCTGATAGTAAGATTTCGGATAAATCTACTATTTAGAGGAGTGATAAGAAAGGAAAGAAGACTTCAGCTACAGATCAAACTTTGTTGCTCACAAGTTCTGAAATTGAAGATCAAGTTCTGACAGCAAGTTCTGATAATCAAATTCTAATGACAAAGTCTGATGTTCTCATTCAAGGTGGAAGTCAAGACTCGAAGAAATTCATGCAAACCTTAAAGTTCAGGGGAAAGAAGGCAACCTTCTTTTATAAGGATCCTAAGATTCAAGCCTTAGATGAGGAACTTGCAAAGATACTGTTCCTTAAGGATAATCCATGAATGGATTTAGAGGAACTTAGGGGAGAAGAAGCAAGATTTAATGCTGAAAAGTCAAAACTACAGTCTAAAGCTTCTAATGCAAAGAAGCCTCCCAAACCTAATGAGCAAGGTATAGTAATAAGAGAAAGATATGCCACAGATATTCCTAGATCAAGGACTAGATCTCAAACTACTACTGATCCCAAAGACAAGGGAAAAGAAAAAGTTGGGGAGACAGTCAAGAAATAGAAGATGAAGATTCCTCAAATTCTGATGGATCCTGTGTGCAAGATGGTTCAAGTCTTTGATGATACTGCTGCTGAAGATGAAACAGTTGAAACTATGAAGAGAAAGAGGATGACAGAAGAATCTAAGACAACCTCTGACATAGCTCAAGTTGTGCAGAGTGAAGATATTTCATAACAGCAAGCTACAGATGAAACTGTAAATCCTAACCAATTCATCAAGACATCAACCTCTGACACTGCTCAAGTTGACATAGACAACTTGACACTTGATCAGAAAAAGAAGCTGCTATGGAACAAAGCTACTCCAGTGGGACCTAAGACCAATCTAATGCTGAATCAGCTTGTATCTTTTGGGGTTAGACCTAAACAAGCTAAAGACAAGGCTGGGTTAGGTCCTGACAAAGAAAAGAGACAAACAGGAGTAGAAGTTACTCTCAGAGATCCTTTCATTTTGACAGATAAACCATATGAAGAAACTAAACAAAAGCACCTTGACAAAGTGCTGCCTGCTCAAATTATCATGGATACTCATGATGAATCAGAAGTTAAAGAAAAATTGATTCTGTTTCTCAATGATGGCAGAACTTACAGACTAGCAGATTCTGATGTGCTAAAGAAGTCTGTCCAAGAGCTTCAACATATTCACTACCTTCTGGAAGTAAAATCTGATGTTACAAGAAGATGGTCAGATTACATTTTGAAGGCTATAAGAGATCTTCTCAGAATTTCTGGTGCAAAAGCTTCTGAATACATTCCAAAAATTACTGAAGATGATGGAAGGGAAGTTTCTATGTATTTCACGTTTCTCTGCATATTTATTTTTCATTTTACTTCGAGCATCACATTAAGAGGCATCTCATCTCTCTTGGACATATTACCAACTCGTTGGCAGCGATCACATCTCGAAATGAACTAATGAGCATCCTTACACAAAGTAGGCCAGAGGAATCCTGCTTGAAGGATACGAGCAGCTGTCTTCTCTCTACCATAATGTCCACCATACACCATAGAATGACAGTCTCGCAAGATTCCCTCGGTCTCACTATACGGAATGCATCTCCTGATAATCTAATTAGCTCCCTTTCTAAACAAGAACGGCTCGACCCATCCATACCACTTTACCTCAAGTAGAAACTTCATCCTTTGAGCATTGGAGAGATTAAGGGGAATGACATTACTCATAAGATAGTTCATAATATCTGCAAACCATGGCTCTTCTTCTTGCACCCCAAAAATTTGCTCATCGGGAAAAGATTCATTGATTAACGTCTTATCCTCCAAAGTTTTACCTTGATCTTGCAAACATGATAGATGATCTGCTACTTAATTTTCTGTACCTTTTCGATCCTTGATTTCCATCTCGAATTCCTGAAGTAAGAGAATCCATCGAATCAAGCGAGGTTTTGAATCTTTCTTCGAGACCATATATCGAATAGTAGCATGATCAGTGTAAATTGTCACCTTTGTACCAAGCAAATAAGATCGAAATTTCTCGAAACCATAGACAATTTCCAGCAACTCCTTCTCTGTAGTAGAGTAATTCACCTGAGCACCATTAAGGGTCTTACTAGCATAGTATATCACATGGAAAATGTTCTACTTCCTCTGGCCAAGAACTGCTCCAATTACATAGTCACTAGCATCACATTAAGAGACATCTCATCTCTCTTGGACATATTACCAACTCGTTGGCAGCGATCACATCTCGAAATGAACTAATGAGCATCCTTACACAAAGTAGGCCAGAGGAATCCTGCTTGAAGGATACGAGCAGCTGTCTTATCTCCACCATAATGTCCACCATACACCATAGAATGACAGTCTCGCAAGATTCCCTCGGTCTCACTATACGGAATGCATCTCCTGATAATCTAATTAGCTCCCTTTCTAAACAAGAACGGCTCAACCCATCCATAACACTTTACCTCAAGTAGAAACTTCTTCCTTTGAGCATTGGAGAGATCAAGGGGAATGACATTACTCATAAGATAGTTCATAATATCTGCAAACCATGGCTCTTCTTCTTGCACCCCAAAAATTTGCTCATCGGGAAAAGATTCATTGATTAACGTCCATTTTTAGTTCTCGATAAGTCATTTTCCTTTTACTATATATACCCAGATATCTCGACATACACCTCTTTACCCTTTCGAGATCTTTAAGTGACCTAATTTTTCCAATTCTCAACCGCTCTCTCTCTCTCTCTCTCTCTCTCGTTTCAAACTCTTTCTCCCTATTTTTTCCTACCCACTCGAATTCAAACTATTCCAATGGCCTCAAACACATTTACACCTTTCATCCCAAATGAGGGCACCAACTATCTCGCTTTTACTGATGCAAACCAGGCTCCTGATACTTTTAAGAGTTTTGCGAAGTTTCTCTCTGAGACTTATTTTACAGGTGCTTTAACGGAAAATCCAGTCCTGTACTTGGATGTTGTAGGGGATTTCTAGAACACATCTGTGATAAGGACAGTAGTGCATGAGAACCAAACTGCTTCCATGATGGTTAATTGCTCTATTAAGGGTCAACAAGTGAAATTTTCTAAAACTGATGTAAACATGGCCTTGGGGATTCCTACTGAAAATCTGATGGAGGTTCCTAATCAAGATGAATTAGCTGAATTCATGAACTTCATCAACTATAGTGAAAGGATCAACTTGGCCAGTCTCAACAAGAAGAATTTGAGGAAGGAATGATCATTCCTGTTTGACTCAATTATGAGAGCATTCACATATAGGAAGACATGGTATGATAACATTTCTAGTGTAGTTCAAAAGCTGGTATATTCCATGGCTCACAACAGACACATCAATATGGGGATGCTAATTCTGCAGGAACTCAGCACAAGGCTAACTATGCCTTTGTCTTCAAGAGGTAAAGAAACTTTATTTTCTAGGTTTATACTGTCTACTTTAATCCATAAAGTTGCAGACATTCATTTACTTGTGGTATAGATAGGACAAAAATAGGCAATTATAAGCAAGTGTCCAAAATTTTATTTGGTTCAGTTACTACCGAAAACAAGGTAAGTGTGAGTCGCAAAATCACTTCATTTATGTTAGAGAGATTTAAGACTTATCCTTACCCCATGCCTGACATGAGGTCTACCATTACATCTAGTGCAATAATGTTCCTGTACCCGTGGAAGAACAAACACAAGAACACCAGCAGGGACCTTCCCATACTGAGACCCTTTCTTCTTTACCATTAGAAGCTAGGAAACCAACCACTTCATCCTCTCAAAAGGGTGACGTGAGTAAAAAGAAGAGAAAGAAAGAACCTTTAGCAATAATAAATGAGAGTGGTGAGGACCAAACATAATAAGAATCACCTTTGGTCAAGCAAACAAAGAAGGCTAAACAAACTGAGTTGACCACTCAAGCCACCTCTGCACCTTCCCAATAGGATGCACTTGTAAAACAGGGACTTCAACAGGCTCTAGAGGCATCCTCTCAACAAGGTGTCTCTATTGAACAAAGCATCCACCCTAATGCACCTTGTACAGAGTCTGCACCATCACTTGAACAAATTCAAGTGTATGAAAGGAGAAATAAGGAAGGCACACCCAAAGAGAGCACATCTCTTGAAGCTCCCTCATTCATTCAGGGGGAGCTGTCAAAACTCAACTCTGAAATTCAAACTCTTATTTATCAAATTTCTTCTTCATATAATGAAGCACTTGAATCTAATTCTCAAGTGTTGCCAACTTCAAGTGACATAGTTCATTAAACTATGCTCACCACCCATGACCCAAATTTATTTGATGAGAGGCTATATGTTGGGGTAGACCTTGATGACACCAACACAAACACAGGGGCTTCATCAGTTTTCACTAAAGACCCTGTGGTGGTTATAAATGCACCTTCATGTGCAAATCAACCTTCACGGGTTGTCAGGTTTAAGGGTAGTACTCTTGAGGGGGAGCTATCTAAATCCTCTCCAATTCAATTGGAGGTTCCTCTCGCAAGAATAACTCCTTTCAAAACCCTAGATGAGATTGAACTCACAATTGAAGGTAGGAGTTCAATTGCCAATGATCCTGCTATGGGGGAGGCAAGTACATCACTTTCAAGTGACAGTATTTTGAAAGAAACACAAGTGTTTGAGACTAGAGTACATGATAGTAACCTAGTTAACTCCCTTCCAATTCCAATGGTGGTTCCCACCACAAGTAAAGAACAATAAAGTGTCACAACTACAGTTCAACCTATGAGTCAAACTGTGACATCTGGCATAAGTGATCCTACTGAAACTCTACCCTCCACCTCACAACCCATAGACATTCCTTCAACATCCAATCCTTCACAACAACCATCTCATCTAATCCAACAGTTGCTATAAAATGCTCAATCTCAACCAAGCACAGTGGATGATCTTCTGGTTGATCAAATTTCAGGCCTTGCAAACATCACACAGCACCTTCTCACTACAGACATGACAAATCAAGACTATCAGAAAATTCTGCTCAGTTATAATGAAGATGTTAAAAAGCAAAATCTAAAGATAGTGAATGAAGGTGAGTGCAGGATGGCAATGTGGATGACTGGCTCTCTACGGATTTCACCTTGGAGATGCATGAGGTCTTGGCCAGGTTTAGAGAAGAATATATTACCATTTTGGGGATTAATGCCAAGGTCCTTACTCCACATATTGTGTATGATGCAGTTAATGAAGTCTACAAGGATCAAATCAAGGCTTTTCACCTCTTTGGTAAAGCACTTCCAGTGACTTTGACTGGGCATCATGACAAGACCAGAAAATTGGTGAGGGATAAGTTGGATGAAATTATTCCTTCACAAGTCAAGATTCAGTAAAAATTCCAACATTTTGCTGACTAGATGGCAAGATTTGATCTGACTTCAGTAGATACAAATGTCGAAAATCTAAGGCAATCCTCTGTGGCAGTGCATGAGATGGTTTAACAACACATTGCAAATTCAAATGACACCAAACTCAAGTTGAATGAACTTCATTAAAGCAGATATGAGCCTTCAGCACTTTTGATGGAAGGCATAAAGGAAGCTGTGCAAGCCACTTTTGGCACCTCTCTCCCTTCAAGATCAACAACCCATCTTTACATCCATAAACCTGCAGATTCAAGCTCTCCAAACTCAAGTTTCTACCTTACAGTTAGCAAACAAGTTTCTCACAACTCAAGTCTCTCAACTCATAGCAATGGTAGCAAGTCAACATGCTGATATCCAAACCCTGGTGGACTTTGTTATAAATATGTCATAGACTTGATGATAAGTTCACCAAAAACCTTAGTAGAATTAATTTAGTATTTTTGTATCTGTCAACGGATGATCACCTTAACATCCATTGAGAGAATATCTTATGTATTAATAATTTTTGTAACACATTCCTGCATTCTACAATACCTTTGATATCTAGAATTTGTAGGATATTCAAAGTCATGTTGACTACTAGATTGATATGCAAAGTAGGTTGGCCAATTGTATATATTAGGTGCCTTATAATTTTGCATAAGTGAAATGGAGTTAACTGCTATGGAATACTTTCAGTGGATGATTCTACAAGGTTTCAACGGATGATCCAAGTCACATTCAATGGATGATCTAATAAAGTTTCAACGGATGATCTAACACAGTCTCGACGGATGATCCAATGAAGTTTTAACGGATGTTCTAATTCAAATTGCAGTTGATAGTGACTTTACAGTCACATGGGTTAATTAGATGTAAATGGAATGTGGCAACCTATTTACAGGTTTTAGAGAACAAAGAAGCATTTCCATTTCCATGATAACTTGAAGATATTCAAAGATGCTATATTGAGGAATGAAGAAGCATGTAATTTGACTAAGACACTTTTATCTTATTAGTTTTTCTTTTTATAATGTAACTTGGTGATTTATAAACCAAGAGTAGCAAGTAAAAAAATAGTGAGTAAGCAATCAACTAGAGAAATAGATAAAGTTGTATCTATGAAGAATTTCTCTATTCTTTATAATTCTACTTGTAAGCAGTTGTGTACAATCTTTATATCACAGAGTTCTCGATCTTATATATATATCTCTAGTGGAAAAGTTTAATCCACCAGAAAGCTTTAAAATACTTGTGTTTAGTTACTTTGTGTTTGATTAATTCATTATTTTTATTCCGCACGTTTGCCTATCAAACACTGTTATATATTTGAGTTGGAGTTTTTCTTAAAATTTAAAAAGGAACCAGAATTACATTCAACACCCCCCCTGTAATTCTATGTTAGATTATTTGGGAATAACAATTGGTATCAGAGCAAGCTCTTTAAGTACAAAGAGTTTAAAGATCACAACAACTAACAAGATGAGCAAAAAAGATGTTGGAGTTAAAATTCCATTTCTGGACAAAGACAACTATCACCACTGGAAGGTGAAAATGCACCTGCATCTCCTCTCTCAAGATGAAGAATATGTGGATTGCATTGAGAAAGGACCTCATGTCCCTATGAGAGCTGCTACAGGTAATGAGCCATCTATCCCAAAGCCTAGAGCAGAATGGTCAAATCCAGATATTGAGTAAGTCCATAAGGACAAGAAGGCCATGTACATTTTGTTTAATGATGTTGATGGTGACATGTTTGACAACATCATCAATTGCAAAATTGCTAAGGATGTCTGGGATACAATTCAAATTATATGTGATGGAACTGAGCAAGTAAGGGAAAACAAAACGCAACTCTTGATTCGGCAGTATGAGCACTTTCATTATGAAGACAGTGAAATATTAACTGACATTTTTAATAGATTTCAAAAGCTGCTAAATGCTCTAAAATTGCATGGAAGAATCTACCAGACAAAGGATTCCAATCTCAAATTCCTTAGATCTCTACCAAAGGAATTGAAGCCTATGACAGTCTCTCTTAAAAATTCCCAAGATTACAAGGAATTCACCGTGGAAAGACTATATGGCATTCTAAAGACCTATGAGCTTGAGATAGAACAGGATGAGCATCTGGAAAAAGGAAGGAAGAAGGGAGGATCCATTGTATTGGTTGCTGAGCAAGAGAGAGAGAAAGAGATGAAGGTAGAAGCTGTGGAATCTACACCAAACCCTAAAGTTTGTAAAGGCAAAGAAAAAGGGATAGTTGCTGCACATAAAGACCATCTTAGTCATAATGATATGGATGTTATAGATGAACATCTGGCTTTTCTATCTAGAAGGTTTGCCAAGCTCAAATTCAAGAAGAATTTTGGAGCATCCAAGCCAAACAGAAACATGGTTGACAAGTCAAAATTCAAATGTTTCAAGTGTGGCTTGAGTGGTCATTTTGCAAGTGAATACAGAAAGCCTGATTCTGATAGAAAGAAGTTTGAGCCTGTGGATTATAAGAAGAAATATTTTGAGTTGCTCAAATAAAAGGAAAGGGCTTTTCTAACTCAGGATTGGGCTGCTGATGGATTAGATGAGGATGAAGATACAAGCTATGTCAATCTAGCACTTACGACCAAATCAGATGAAACAGGGGTCAGTTCATCTAGTAATCAGGCAATTACCACTAATTTAGCACATTTGTCTAAAGCTGAGTGTAATGATGCTATAAATGACATGTCTATAGAATTATATCATCTACGTGTTACACTCAAATCACTTACTAAAGAAAACACTAAGATTAAAGAGAATAATTTATTTTTGAGTGAAAGAAACAATGTGCTAGAAGCTCTATAAAAAATTTGTTTATACATAATTGATCATGGGTGGGCTCTTTAATAATCGAGTTATTAAGTTGTTAGGGGAATTTGTGCCTAATGACCTAAGGATTTTATAGTCTGGGATCCACTAACCTAACACTCGTTATATAGGTAATATTGTATAAGTCTTTTGTGGACCTCACTCATTGCACGGTCAAATAAGCATATTTTTGTTCTTTATGTGTTAGCAATAAAAGCATGAATCCGTGTATAACTCCGATATAAAAATTGAAGTGTTATAATTCATTTTGAGTTTAGCATTTATTCTATTTATAGCCTTGTGATTTCCTTGATAAGTAGTGAGTCGTGATTATTGATCTAGCTGCGATAGTATATCTGTTAAGCCATTGCACACATGCACGCTTCTGGTTTGTGAATTGATTTGTGAGATTTAATTGAACTTGTGTTAATATCTGCATTTGTGGAGATGTTGCTTGTTGGTTGGTTAAGCTATTCTATTGGGATCGTTGCATTCATATAGTTTACATTCATGCATTTTTATTTCTTGTTCTTTGAGTCTGTTTATGCTTGAGGACAAGCATCGATTCAAGTTTGGGGGTATGTTAAGTGGCATTTATATCTACGTGTAATGCTTCATAAAGCTTTGAATTGATGTTTTGTACTCAAGTTATTTGTGTTTTTGATGTACTTTTGTAGTGTTTTGCATTTCAGGCATATATCAGGGATCCAGGTGATTGAGCATTGCTTTGATGCTAAAATGGTGTTAGGAAGGTGTCATGAAGATCGCTTGTGCAAAGACCGTTAATAACCAGCAATTAAAGAGAAGCAAAATCAGAAGTTTTTCTAGATGGACGGCGTGCCAGCGCTGGGCTAGTGCGCGGCCGCGCTAGAAGTACAGGAGGTCAGCGCGCCCGCGCTGGTGAAGTGCGCGTCCGCGCCAGGTCGGGATGAAAGAATCCTGATTCTCTTATAATTCTGATTTCTGGGCTTCTAATCTGCATGGGCTGCTATATAATGACAACATAAGATCATTTTTCAAGGAGGAGACATAACAGAGCTTAAGGAGAGATCGATGAGAAGACCTATAGCACAATTCAACGAAGGCGAAGAAGACCTAGTTTATTATTGTGATTCTTTATTCTAAGTTGTAATCTTGGATTATCGTTTCTTTTTTTTTGAAACTATACTCTTGTTACGTACTTGGTTTATTATTTATTTAGTATAAAGACTACGTTTATTATACCATGCTTTCATCGGAACCCACGTTGATGATGAGCCCGATTATGGACTAATCATTATCGTGGGTTTCTAGTGGATTTACTTATGGATTTCTTTAGTTAATTTTATTTCGATATCTTGGTGTGTGGTGATTGTATGATATCCTAGTTTTGGTTGTGCTTATTCATCTTATGAGCATCGCGAACTTATAGGATAGCGTGTTAATCTCTTCTGAAGCGAAAGTAAATTTAGAGATTTAGAACTTACCATGCTAGCATAGGTTCATGTATTTGATATGCATGATTTGTAGGTAATTTTAACCATCTTACTTGCCCTATGTAATCATGATAGATAACTTGCGCATTAAACCGTTATGTTGTCAAATTCTATAGACATATAGGGTCTCAATATAATTGGTGTCTATTCAGCTTCTATCTCTTTTATGGATGTCTGATAGTAGGGTATTCGTACAATGGAAGTTGGCGTTTACTAGTTTCGTGTTATCTGATTAGTGTCATCACCATTAGATGCTAAGGTTAAGAACAAAAAGGCTATTGAATGAAGTAGTAATGAAGTTAGAATCCCATGTTTATGTCATATAGTTAATCATTCCTTTTAATCTCTTAATTAATGTTCTTTATCATAATCTGTAGTTAATCATAGTATAACAATCTCAATTTGTGATCATCTTAGAATTGAATAATAACCATAAAATTGTTGCATAAGCACATTGATTAAAATTAACCTAAATCAGTCTCTGTGGGAATGAACTAGAATTAATTCTATATCACTTGTGATCGCGTATAATTGCGTGTAATATTAGCGCGTCTTTTTGTACTAACAAGTTTTTAGCGCCGCTGCCGGGGACTCGATGTTAATTTTTAGTTTATGTGCTTGACATCAATGTTCGTTAAAGTTTATTGATTAGGATATTTTACTTGTTGTTTGTTGCTTTTTCAGGTACTCTAAAGAGCATGTATGCTAACGCGTTCTCAACTTCAAAAGAGAACACTGGAAAAAGCAGAGGAGGAAATAGTTGAAGAAATCTTTGTTGAGAAAAAAGTTGAAGAAGAAGCTCTTGTTGTAATGGGTGAACCAGAAGCAAATATAAAGGCTTTGATGGACTATTCTCAGCCGAAGATCAATGATATTCAGTCTAGCATTGTCCGACCAGCCATCGCGGCTAACACTTTTGAAATCAAAGCAAGCACGATTCAGATGATACATAATTCAGTTCAGTTTGGGGGTTCTCCAACGGAAGATCCCAACATGCATATTAGAGATTTCATCGAGATTTGCGACACTTTCAAATTCAATAATGTTACTGAATATGCTATTAAGCTAAGGCTTTTCCCGTTTTCTGTGAGGGATAAAGCTAAGAGCTGGTTACATTCTCTACCACCAGGCTCTATCACCAAATGGGAAGAACTCGCTCAAAAATTCCTTGCTAAGTTCTTTCATATGGCGAATATAGCTGCAATCAGGAATGCTCTTATTCAATTTACGCAGCAGTCTGGAGAGTCATTATGTGAGGCTTGGGAGTGATATAAGGATATGCTTAGGAAGTGTCCTCACCATGGGATGCCTGATTGGATAATCATTAACTGCTTCTACAATGGTTTGGGTGCAACTTTTAGACCCATACTTGATGCAGCATCAAGTGGAGCCTTGTGGGCTAAAAGCTATGATGAAGCTTATGAATTGATTGAACTAATGGCTGCTAATGAATACCAGAATCCTTCTCAGAGACTAACTCAAGGTAAGGTAGCAGGAATTATGGAGGTAGATGCAGCTACTGCTATAGCTGCTCAGCTTAAGGCTTTGACGATGAAGGTGGATTCTTTGGCTAATTATGGAGTTAATCAGATCACTAGTGTCTGTGAGCTTTGTGCTGGTCCCCATGAGACGGAGAAGTGTGTTATTTCTAGTAAAATTAGCTCAGTTCGTGAGCAACTTTCAGAGGTCGCAGCAACCAGTTCCATCCACCTATCATCCCAACAACCGCAATCATCCTAACTTCAGATGGAGCAATAATCAGAATGTGGTACAACAACCTTATCAGTAGTATGCAACAAAGCAATATAACCTTCCTTGTTTTCAGCAACTACAATATGCACCAAGATAACAACTCCAGCTTCAACAATTTAATGAAAAATCTGAATTGGAGGAGTTGAGGCTCATGTGCAAGAGCCAAGCGGTGTCTATCAAGACCTTGGAGAATCAAATTGGGCAGATTATCAATACCTTCCTGAATCATCAATCTGGCTCAGTACCTAGTGACACAGAAGTTCCAGGTAAGAAGGAAGCTAAATAGCATGTTAAGGCAATCACATTGAGGTATGGGAAGGTTGCAAATCCCGAAAAATCTCAAGTTTCAAAAGAGGAAGATGTGGCAGAGGAAAAAGTGCAGAAAGAAGCAGAAGTGAAACCAAGGAAGACTACTGTGGAACACACTCCTCCTGAGGGTAATATAGGGGAGAAACATATCTATCCTCCACCTCCTTTCCCTAAGAGGCTGCAGAAGAAAAAGCTGGATAAACAGTTTGAGAAGTTTTTGGAGGTGTTCAAGAAACTTTATATCAATATACCTGTCGCTGAAGCCTTCGAACAAATGCCTAGTTATGTGAAGTTTATGAAAGGTATTCTCTCTCGAAAAGTGAAGCTTGATGACTTAGAGACCGTTGCTCTCACGGAGGAGTGTAGTTCTGTGCTGCAATAGAAGTTGCCTCCAAAGCTTAAAGATCCTTAATGTTCGACAAGTATTTATGTGATTTGGGAGCTAGCATCAATCTGATGCCCTTTCCTATCTTCAAAAAGTTGGATTTACCTGATCCAAAGCCTACTTATATGTCCTTGCAGTTGGCCGATCGCTCTATTATATATCCACAAGGCATTGTGGATGATGTCTTGATCAAGGTGGACAAACTCATCTTTCCTGCTAATTTTGTAATTCTTGATTTCGAGGAGGATAAGAAGATTCCCATAATCTTGGGAAGGCCATTCTTGGCTACTGGCCGAACCTTGATAGATGTGCAGAAGGGTGAGCTTACCATGCAGGTACTAGATCAGGATGTGACTTTCAATGTATTCAATGCCATGAAATTCCCGACCGAAAATGAGGAGTGCTTAAAAGTGGAGTTGGTCGATTCTGTGGTTACTTCATAACTTGATCAAATATTAAGGTCTGATGCCTGAGATAAGGCCTTGTTGGGGAATTTAGATAACGAAGATGACGAATATGATGAGCAGTTGCAATATTTGAATGCTTCTCCTTAAAAGAGAAGGCTGGATATGCCTTTTGAATCTCTTGGAATATCAGAACTGAAAAATGCTGAGGGGCGACTTAGGCCTTCTATTGAGGAAGCTCCTACATTAGAGCTTAAACATTGTCTGAACACTTAAGGTATGCTTTTTTAGGTGATGCATCTACTTTGCCTGTTATTATTGCATCTGACCTTTCAGGTAGTGATGAGGAAAAGCTCTTAAGAATTCTGAGATAGTTCAAATCGGAAATTGGATGGACTATAGCAGATATCAAGGGAATCAACCCTTCTTATTGTATGCACAAAATTCTGCTAGAGGAAGGAAACAAGCTGACTGTTGAGCAACAGAGAAGGTTTATTCCGATCATGAAAAAGGTTGTGAAGAAGGAAATTCTCAAGTGGCTAGATGCAGGGATCATCTATCCTATTTCTGACAGTTCTTGGGTCAGTCCAGTTCAGTTTGTGCCAAAGAAAGGAGGTATCACAGTTGTTGTTAATGAGAAGAATGAACTCATTCCTACTCGAACAGTCATGGGGTGGAAAGTTTGCATGAATTATAGGAAGCTGAATAAAGCCACAAGGAAGGATCACTTCCCTCTTTCTTTTATTGATCAGATGTTTGACAAGTTAGCTGGACATGAGTACTACTATCTTCTGGATGTGTATTCGGGTTATAATCAGATTTGTATCACTCCAAAGGATCAGGAAAAGACTACCTTTACTTGTCCATTTGGTACTTTTTCCTTCAGAAGAGTTTCCTTTGGGTTGTGTGGATCACCTGCCACATTTCAGAGATGCATGATGGCTATCTTCTCTGATGTAATTGGTCAAAATATGGAGGTGCTCATGGATGATTTCTCTGTGTTCGGTGATTCTTTTGACGAGTGCTTGCAAAATCTTGGCTCCATTCTTAAAAGGTGTGTTGAGACCAATCTAGTTCTCAACTGGGAGAAATGTCACTTTATGGTGTGACAGGGCATTATCCTTAGGCACAAGGTCTCTAGTAAGGGTCTTGAAGTGGAAAAAGCCAAGGTGGGGGTCATTAAAAACCTTCCTCCACCAATTTCTGTTAAGGGAGTCTGCAGCTTTCTTGGTCATGCGGGTTTCTATAGGCGGTTCATCAAGGACTTCTCTAAAATATCTAAACCCTTGTGCAATCTTCTAGAAAAAGATGTCCCTTTCAAGTTTGATGACGAGTGTCTTACTACGTTCGAGATCTTAAAGAAGAATTTAATCATGGCACATGTCATAACTGCACCTGATTGGAATGAGCCTTCTGAGATGAATGCCATGCAAGTGATTATACAGTTAAAGCAGTTCTTGGGCAGAGAAAGAATAACATACTTCTTATGGTCTACTATGCTAGTAAGACCCTCAATGATGCTCAACTGAACTATACTACTACTGAGAAAGAACTTTTAGACATTGTCTATGGTTTTGAGAAGTTTTGATCTTATTTGCTTGGGACGAAGGTGACAGTTTTCACTGATCACGCTGCTATTCGATATCTCGTCTCGAAGAAAGACACAAAGCCTGGATTGATTCGATGAGTTCTTTTACTTCAGGAATTTGAGTTAGAGATCAAGGACAGGAAAGGTACCGAGAACCAAGTCGCTGATCATCTCTCTCGTTTGGAAGATCCAAGTGCAACTTCATAGGATAAGACATTGATAAATGAGTCTTTTCCCGATGAGAAATTATTTAGGGTGCAAGATGAAAAACCGTGGTTCGCAGACATTGTGAACTACCTTGTGAGCAACATTATGCCTCCAGACTTGTCTTCTGCTCAAATGAAGAAGTTTCTTCATGAGGTGAAGTGGTATATGTGGGATGAGCCATTTTTGTTTAGGCAAGGAGCTGACCAAATCATCAGGAGATATATTTTGTACAGCGAAATGGGGGGATCTTGCGAGACTGTCATTCGACTATTAATGGAGGCCACTATGGTGGAGAAAAGACAGCAGCTCGTATCCTTCTAGCGGGGTTCTTTTGGCCTACATTGTTTAAGGATGCACATCAGTTTATTTTGAAGTGTGATCGATGCCAGTGGGTTGGTAATATATCCAAGAGGGATGAGATGCCTCTTAATCTGCTTCTCAAGGTTGAGGTCTTCGATGTTTGGGGAATTGAATTCATGGGGCCAATTGTTTCATCTTACAATAATCAGTATATCTTCTCGACGGTTGATTATGTCTCAAAATGGGTGGAAGTCAAGGCTTTGCCGACAAATGATGCGAAGGTAGTTCTAAATTTTCTTCATAAGCAAATATTCACAAGATTTGGGACTCCAAGAATCATAATCAGTGATGAGGGATCACATTTCTGCAATCGCAAATTCACTACTATGATGCGGCGGTATAATGTAAATCATCGCATTGCTACTGCCTACCATCCGCAAACTAATGGTCAAGCTGAGGTATCTAACAGAGAGATCAAGCGTATTCTAGAGAAAGTTGTACGTCCATCAAGGAAGGATTGGTCTTTGAAGCTGGATGAAGCTGTTTGGATGTATCGAACAACATATAAGACTTCGCTAAATATGTCACGATTTCAGTTGGTTTATGGTAAGGGGTGTCATTTTCCTGTGGAGCTAGAGTACAAAGCATATTGGGATTTGAAGAAGTTAAACCTTGATTTGGATGCAACTAGTAAGAAGAGGATGCTTCAATTGAATGAACTCGATGAGTTTCGGCTTCAAGCTTATGAGAACAACAAAATGTATAAGGAGAAAGTCAAGAGGTGGCACGATAAGGGTCTAGTACTCAAATCATTTGTGCCGGGGCAACAAGTTTTTTTGTTCAACTCTCATCTCAGTCTTTTTCCTGGAAAGTTGAAGTCGAGGTGGTCAGGGCCGTTTGTTATCAAAACTGTGTTTCCACATGGAGCGGTGGAGTTTTTTAAAAATGATTGAGGCCAAGCGTTCAAAGTGAATGGACAAAGTTTGAAGCTTTACTGTGGTGATACGGCAAACTGTGATGTGGTTAGTGCCATTTTATTGTCCACTTGATTTCGGAATTCTACATCAAGATAATGACGTAAAGCAAGCACTTCTTGGGAGGCAACCCAAGTTTGTTGTATATTATTAGATAGAGGAAGAAGAAAAAAAGGAGAAAAAATCAAAATAAGAAAAAAAATCAGTGCCAACTCTAGTAGCACGGCGCGCCCGCGCTGAGGAGCGGGGCGGCCGCACTGAAACTCCAGTAGCACGGCGCGCCCGCGCTGGTATGCGGGGCTGCCGCGCTGGTTTTCCAGTAGCACGGCGCGCCCACGCTGCCAGGTGGGGCGTCTGCGCTGGCTCCCTGGTTCTGAAAAAAATAAAGGCAGAAAAACGGGAATTTAAACATCAAATCAATTCCCAACCGAATTTTACTCCCATTACTCCCATTATTCCCATAATCAATTCCGACTTCTTTTACATAATTAATTCTCTCCCAAATTCCTATATATACACACACTTATACACAAACTTCTCCATCACTTCTCAAATTCTCAAACACAAATTTCTCTTATACACACATCTCTTATTTTCTTTTATTCACTTTCAATGGCACCCAAAAGACAACGAACCCAAGTTAGCAGCAGCACCACCGATTCTTCGAGTTTGGGTGGTGTGAGGCCTAGGTTTTCAACTCCAGAGTCTAAGGCGGAGTATGCGAGACTGCTTCCGAAGCCCATAGCCAAGGAACGAGGTTTTCTGCCTTCAGGAAGGAATGGTAAGTTGCTGGAGATGATTGTATATATGGGTTGGATTGCTTTTTGTGAGGCACCCGTTGCGGTACCTATGAGTGTGGTTCGCGAGTTTTACGCGAATGCAAAGGCGGATAAGAACGGTTTTACTGTGGTGAGGGGGTTGACTATTGATTACAGTGCAGAGGCCATTCGTCGGGTGATAAATGAACCCAAGAGACAGCCGGAGCAGGAGGATTGGAATGCGAAGACCGGTGATGCTTTTGACTTGGATTTGATAGTTGATACATTGTGTGTGCCAGAGACTCATTGGAAGTTCAAAAAGGGCATGAACGAGTATGCCACTTTCCCTGCCTCATGTATAAACAGGTTTGCACATGCATGGAATTTTTTTATTTGTGCCAACATCATGCCATCTTCTCACATGCATGACGTTACTGTGGAGCGTGCATAGTTACTGTGGGGGATACTTCAGGGAGATTATGTGGATCTCGGGATGGTGATTTATCAAGGTATCTTGAGGTTTCTGCGAGGAAGCACTACGGGTTATATTCCCTATGCGTCCATTATGACGAAGCTGTGTATGGCGGTTGGAGTTTATTGGCCTGCACACGAGCAGCTGCAGCTTCCAAGTGCTCCAATTGATAGTTTGACGTTGAGTATGCAGGAGTGGTACAGTGGTAAGCCTTATCTAAATGGGATTGGCTATTTTTATGACCATTTTCCAAGTGGACGTCCAGCACCTCAGGCATATACTGGTGGGACGACTCAGGTGAGCAGAGAAGCTTGGAGAGCTGAGTTAGGTGAGGCTGGTCCTTCGCGGTCACAGCAGCAACAGCAGGAGGAAGCACAGGGCAGTGCTGATTTGAGTTCAGCGTAGTATAGGCACTTGATGAGGAGGATGAATGCGATGCAGGACATATAACGACCCGTATATTTTTATTACTATTTAAATGTGTAATTATGGAATAAATAATTAAATAAAATATTTGTGTGGGTTCAGTCAGTGGGTTATTACCCTGTAACTATGTGTATGTGATTACTAGTGTATGGAATTGAATTGTGTGGTTAATTAATGAATTGTTTGATTTTGTATCTTTGTTAAAAATGGTATTATTGTAGTTTTATTTCCATAAATGCTTGAATTATCTCTAAAATTGTTTTTATGATTTTATAATTTTAATAGTTATTTTTAGGACTTTATAAAATTGAGAAATCAATATTTCATTAATTATTTATTTGTAAATGATTTTCTGAGGGTGTTTAATGGTAAAATCCATATTTAATTATGGAAATCTTCAAAAATTATGAAACTTATATTTTAATAAGTTCATATTATTATGAGAATTTTAAAATTATTTTTGGAACTTTTGGGATTAATCTTACCTGCGTGTTGTTTCATTTATTCGTTAAAAGCGGGTATGTGGTGCGTTTAAGAAATACATATAAAATTCTGAGAATTTTATTTTATTAACTTTTAAATATTCCAGAAATTAAAAATTTGTTTTGGAATTGTTTCGATGGAATGTACTGCGCCTTATGTATTATTAATAATTTCTTTACAGTATCAGAATTTAGAAATATAACAATAAAATCAGATAAGGATATTCATCCTTATCCCCTGTTTTTGTTGATCTTTACAGCCGGCTATTCCTATGTAGTCTCTCTCTCTTCATTTTCTGTCTCTCCCTCGATCGATCTCTCCTCTCCCTTAGTCTCTCACTCTCTCTCGATTGTCCTCATCTCCATCTTTAATCTCTCATCCCTCTCTAATTCTGTCTATTCCCCTGAGTTTCCTTCCTTTTTCTGGTGAGTAGTCGCTGCCCCTGTTTCCTCCGTTTTTCCGCTGTTCTCTTTTCTCCGGCGTATAGAAATACGCGTGTGTGTATTGGGTTGTATGTGCGTAATCGTGTGTATGCGTGCGTAACCGTGTGTATACGTGAAATGTTTTGTATTCTTATTTTGTTGCCTCCTCCCGGATTCCGGCGAGGTGTAGCGGCATGGATTGGTGGCGTGTGGATTGTCGTTGTTCCTGTTTGTTGGTTCGATTACTTTTGATGTGCGAATTTTTGCAGTTTGATTTTCTGTGAAAGAAATCAAGTTGCTACTTTGCATATTTCGAGTTGTTAGTTAATTGAATTCTCGAAATGAATTTATGTGATAAATTGAATTATTACTTTTAATTATTTAAAATTTAATCGGTGAAATTTCGTGTGAAAACCCGGAAATTATCGGGTACCGACGAATTTCGCCACCGTCGGCGATGAACATTTGTGAGCTGATGGTCGGTGATGACCCGGTTCTGAGTCCTACAAATAAAATCAATAAATAAATACAAGTATAAATATAGGATGTAATAATAATTAGTTGGTTGGTGTTTGGGATTTGTGAAATGAAGTTTGGTTGTATTAGTGGAATGTATTGTTGGATTGTTTGTTATTGGGATTGACGTCGAGTTGTTCGACGGGTAGGCCAATAAACAGTGGAGGTGCTTCCCGAATTTTTGAAAATTAAATTCGAAAATGTGGGACGTACCCTGTAATTATCGGAACGTCGAACAAGCATAAATAAATATATACTTATATCTTGTGTGGAACCTGATTATATGTTGTGGTGAATGTTTTGTCAAAATCCAGTAACCCTAATTTCGTAAATAACGAGTATACATATTTTCTGAAAATGAACACCAAATCGATTTCTTGAGAACATGAACCCTAATTCTTGGATGTGTTATTGTATTGTAATAATGTATATAATTACGAGTCGGGTTTGAATATTGATGGGGAGAATTGATATCGAGGATATGTCAAGCATACCTAGACGTCTAACGTAGGGTATTTCCGCCCTGTAGGTTCTAGTCGAAGGACTCAAGAATTGAAGTCGAACTAAAGATAACCTAGTGATCAGTCGACAAGCGCAGCGAGGTTCCTAAGCGAAGGACCTGAGCGTTGAGGTCGAATCCAGAATAGTCAAATAGGAAAGCGATAAAGCCTGAGTGTCCGAGTCGGCTCAGAGTCAATTAGTATTAGTTGTAAAGCTCTACAAGGCAAGTACCCCTGACCATTCTTTTATGGTTCAGTATATGTGAAAAGCTAATGTTTTAATCTCGTAATGGAACAGAAACGTTTTAAGTTATGTATTCCCCCCCCCCGTATTTGAAATGTTGATTAAAATTATGTTTTGGGGAAAAGTAACTTCTGAAACCACCTATCTCTAAATGTGATTTAAATAAAAAGAGGATTTGAATTGTGTGTTGTGATAGAATGGTTTAAAAAAAAAGAGATAGGTGACAGTGATTTTGGAAACTGGATAAGAGAATGTTTTAATCCACCTATGTCGTGGAATTTTGGAAAAAGGCAAAAAGGGAATTCAGTTGATCTATTGGAGTTGCATAAGAGGCCCAATATTCGGTAACGCCCCAACATGAGGTTGCATAAGTGGCTAATTGGGTTGTGCATTCTGTTTAACCGATTAGTCCAGCGTGGGGGAAAGACCTAGCTAGTCTTTTCCCAAGTTCCGTAACACATTCTATTTCTGGACGGTCGCTAGTCGCTGTCCGGTGAGGGTAGACTGATCAGCTATCTTCACCCGTTAAACGTCCAATAGATTTGATTGATTCAGTTTTGAAATTGTTTAATAAATCAAAGTGATTTTGAGGTTCCCGAAGAGGAACAAGTTTTATAGGTCCTGTGATGGGACAAGTTTTATGGTTCCCGTAACGAAACAAATGATTTTGGGTCCCCGTAACGGGACAGATGGTTTTTATGGTTCCTGTAATGGAACGGAAGGTTTTAAAATGGAAATAGCATGCTAAAAATTGAACTATGATTTTGTTTATGCACAACACACGACTGTTAATCCTGTTTTACAGAGCATGCTAGTTTTGATATCCAGTTTATACTTATTTTACACATTTATGGAAAGATATGAATTCTGTTCCTATAACTGCTTTACTTTAACTGTTTTACTTGTTATTCATATAGTGGTGCTGCTGAGCAAGCAATTGCTCACCCTTGCAGAATATTTTATATGTATTGCAGATGCCTAGGTGATTCTTGCGCGGTAGTCAGGGCAGAGTTCCAGCTCCTTTCGAGTCAGACTCCTCTGAGGTAGTTGTGTTCAGACCAGATGAGGTCTGTTGAGTTGCTGCAATAAATTAGTGGCCAGGATTGTGTAAGGTAATTTGAGTTGTGTTAGTTGAGCAACCTAAGTCATACTTAAACCTGGAAAAGGTCTTGGTAAAGAGGTCGTAGTATATGTATTAATGAGTTACGCTGAATTATGATTGTTATTATTATTATTGGTGACGTCAACTCCAGACCCCGGGGTTGAGGCCGTCACAGTTGGTATCAGAGCTACAGGTTTGAGTCCCTGATTTAAGTTAAGAGTGGAGTCAGAAGTGTGCAAGAAGGGTTATATGTAGATGTGAGTCAGCAACGCAATCAGAGGAGCGAGTCTATGAGTTTAGTCAAGGGTTTCGGAAGTGTAACCCTGACGTTTTTTGAGGATTGACTGGAATTGCCCTAACCTAGAGTATATTCCCTTCGTATATCTATTATTAATAACGTTCGGTAGAGATTTCTAGTTTTCCCTCAAGAAAATGAGTATGATTGTGAAGATTCAGCATTGAGCGGGCTCTTGTTGTGTTAGATGAGAAGACGCCCCTGTTATTTCTAAATATCGCATTTTCTGTATCAAAGAATGTTATTGGACTGATTATGTGATCTTGGTGAGTTCGGATAGCGTGATAATATTTAGGGGCTGTTATGACGACTAAGTTTGGTAGTGAATGTGGATCAGAATGGGAGGTGACATCTTTGAACTCTTTTATTTCTTCCTTTAAATTTATTTAATCTCCAGAGTAATTGTTTCCTATTCCATAAGTTGTTTATCTTTCTTGTGAGGAAGTTGTGAACCCGAGGTAAGCTACTTAGGGTCTTGTTGATCTCCTTATAAATCAGATTCTTTCTTTTCTATTGTGAATTTCTTACCTGAATATTGTTCTTTTCCTTGGTGACTTTTCGGTTGATTGGGGAAAACAATGCATATGAATTGACCATTTGTCTTTGTGACAAAAGGGTCCGGTGGGACACCACCGAGTTATGTGTTGTGACCATATGGTACTAAGACTGGCCATCTTATGTACTTGTATGGTTGCTCTCAGTCATACCTATATTTCCTTCTTCATTGTTTCTTCTTATTCGCTTTCCTTGAGCCGGAAATTCCATTAGATATTTTATGGAAATGAATTTTGCGAGTAGATGGTTCTCGTTATGGAAAGCATGTAAGAGCGATTGTTGAAAGAAACGAGAGTCCTATATTAAGATATTACTTTGGAGTAGTGGGAATCGTGACAGTTCAGGACCTAATGATGGAATTATAGCTTCAGGAAAAGTAAATCAATGGTTGATGGGCTACTTTCGGGTGACAAGAAATCATCCTTAGAAGAAGGATTGGTTGAAACATGGACGATGACGCTTAGTAGAGTCAGTGTCCCTTAAGCTTAACTCGATTTATTGGCTTGTTCTACATAGTGTGTGACTAATATATTCAGCCGACTTTTGTGGTACGTTGGAGAAATTTAGATGTTGTGCTTGAGTAGTGATGGGAAGTTGGTTAGTTGCTGTTATATTGAGGAACCATGCTACGGTATTTAGTTTCTTTATATTTTAGATTTCTTGAACTGTTGTTGATTCTGTTACTGCTATTGTTGCTAATGCTGCTAATCTAAATTTCTTTTGTAAATGGACCCCGATATTAAAGACATGGGTACTGTGATTGGGCAGCATTTCCTGATACAGGTGCACCGTTTAAACGGTGATACCTTTTGTTAAATATTTTAGTTATTGAATAAACTCATTTATATATTTCAGGAAGATGCCACCCAAGAAAGCTACCCAGTCTAAAGGAAATAGTAATAGTTTTACGGAGAGTCCAGCTATAAATGAAATTCTAGACTTGTTATGTCAGCAACAGTAACAAGAGTTGCAGTTAATCCAACAGGTTCGGCAACAGCAACTACTGTTGCAGCAGCAACAGCAAGGAGTGAACCAAAGTGGTAGTTTCAAATCCTTTCAGAATGTTAACCCTCCCGAGTTTAAAGGTGAACCTAATCCAGTAGCTGCTGGAGCATGGTTAAAAGAGATGGAGAAAGCTTTTAATCTTGTTCAAGTAAGTGAGAATCTTAAGACTGATTATGCGAGCTATTTCCTAAAAAATGAAGCAAATTACTGGTGGGAGTCAACTAAAGCGTTAGAAGGAGAAGGCCCTGTTGCATGGGCTAGGTTTACTGAGTTATTTTTGGAAAAGTATTTTCCTGGCTGTGTAAGGAACCAAATGGAAATTGAGTTTCTAGAACTGAAGCAAGGTGACAGAAGTGTAGCTAAGTATGAGGCTAAGTTCACAGAGTTGGCTAGATTTGTACCAGATTATGTGGGCTCTGAAGCTCAGAAGGCAAGGAGGTTTCAACAAGGATTGAAGCCTGAAATTCATAGTGGAGTGGTGGTATTGCAACTCAAGACGTATCCTTCCGTAGTTTAGGACGCCTTAGTAATTGAATTTGATAAGAAGTTAGCCGCTAGAGAACGAGAAGATAAGGAGCGAAAGATTGATGATATGGAAGAAGCATCAGGTCAAGAAGGATCCAGTCAGAAGTCTCATAAAAAAGTGGGAAGGAGTAAGAATAAAGAATTTAGAGAGAAAAGTATTTCTTTAAATAGAATTAGTAACACCTCAGCTAGCTCTACTCAAGCCAATTCGGTTAAATCACCTATATCGGAGTGTAATCAATGCGGTAAGAAACATGGTGGAAGATGTAAAGCAAATATTGAATGTTTTAGGTGTAGTCAGAAGGGACATTATGCGTCTGAATGTAAGGTGAAAAATCCAGGAGTCGTCTGTTATAAATGTCACAAGGTAGGGCATGTTGCCAAGAATTGTAGAAGTACTTCCCGAGATAGCATGGGAGGTAGTGCATCAAAAGGTTTGACGTCCAGTACAGCCAAGGCTAAGACTTGTAATGTGATTAAAAGTTTAGCTGCTCAAGACCCTGATAAGGAACCAGGGCAATAATTGATTACCGGAAGAAGCAAACGATAATATCTACGGAAGCTAATATTAGGATATGTATTCAAGGACATAAGCAAGAAGATAAGGCGTAACTAGTGCATATAAGGGATATCAAGAAGGAAACTTCAGAATTGTGGGATGAAAGAATAATGAGACAAGGTGCATTCCGTGTTGTGCATTGAGGTGATTTATAGGAAAGAAGGATGGATGTATGAAGTTACGTGCTGACTATCAGAAGTTAGAAAAGTCGACGAATAAGAATAAGTAACCCTGCATAGAATGGGTTATGAGTGCTGTAAGTTTTGGTAATAATAGGCGGAGTAATAAGTGTATTAATTGTCTATAAGAAAATAAGGAATATGGTATATCAGGAGTGCTTACATGGTATAATCGTATTTGTTGATAACATCCTCGCCATCTAAAGGCTAAGAAAGGTCAAGTTGAAAGCTTAAAGAAATGTCTGCGACAGGTTGAGAAGTAACAATTGTATACTAAGCTTCAAAAGTATGAGCCATTGTTGTTTAAGTGACTACCCACTAAGAAGGGTCCATCCAAGGATAGATGTCTTGATTAGAAAAGAAAATTGAATATTATTGAGGTCATTGAAGATTTGGCGGAAGAATGAAAGAAGTGAGAAATTGAAGATTCAAGTATCTGGAGGTAATGGGGAGTAATTGTAGGAGATCACTTTTTAGTCAGAAGGAATGGAAGGAATCAAGAAGTACTAAGAAGAAGTTATGAATCAAGAATTGGATAGTTTAAATGGAAAGAAAAGTTGCACCCAAAAGGACAATAGAGGTATGTTTAGATTTTCCGCTAGAGCATGAATTTCAATGTGAATAAGCTGAAGAGTAAAATATAAAGAGCATGCCACACTTCTAGGGTCCTATTTACTTGGAAGCATTCAGGCGTACCAAGACATGACAAAGTATGGAGTCCCTATTCTTTTGTGACTGATTGAAACCCGAGGATTTACTTGAGGTTTTGGATGAAGTTCCAGGAATGCTTGGGGATTGAGTGAAATATAAGTACCACTTGCCATCCCTAGACAAATGGTAAAAGTGACAAGATGATTCAAACAATATAAGATATATTAAGAGTATATATTGGAATTTATAAAGGAACTGAGGTAATCACCTACCATGGATTGAGTTTTCTATGATAATAGTTACCCTGTTAGTAAGAGAGTATTACTTTGCGAAGTGTTGTGTGGACATAAGTGTGAGTCCTTCCCCCCCCCCCTAGTGAGAAAAAGTAGAAGTAGAGATATTGCTAAATCCTGAATTAGCTCAGTACCTCAAGAATGTAGTGGAGTTGGTTCGGAAGAGAGTTGAAACAACTCGGAATAGGCAAAGAAAGAAAGCGGATTTTTATCGAAGCTGTAACACCCCCAAATTCAAGGTCGGGAATTCGGGTCGTTACGATCACTTAATATTGACTAATAAATAATTAATCCTCTTTTCACATCATTACTCGACCTTTTAACCAACTCACACACACACAGGTTATATGCTCAGAAACATTACTAAATTAACGTTAAAGTATTTAAGTTATTACAAACCAAAGGAAATTATCTCAAAAGAGTGAATGCCGAGAACAGCTCTACATGAGACTGACTCGGGTCACAAATAGTCTTGGTTCAAGTACTCAAAAGGAAACTATCTCTATTCGTCTACCTGAGGTGGCTGGCGGACGAACAGTCTACGGTACTCACGGGCGTCCCCTACCCGTTTGCGGGCAGTCATCCTGGTTCGGGCCATGCTGGTAATCTGTTGTGATATGATATTTATAAAAGCAAGAGTGAGCACTAATGCTCAGCAAGATATAGATATCCATTATCTCAATATAATCATTTAGGGAAAAACAACCATTAGGCAATGTATAACCAAGGTTTCTAAAAGTTTATATGCTTGTCAATTTTATGAAAAACTCAACTTTAACTATATCAGTTTAATCGGCTTATACTCGTACTCATTTTATCTCAAAATCTCAATATGATGCTTGAACCAAGATTCTCATATGGATGTGATATATGAACATCAACATCCTTATTTAAAACTCAGCCTTATCGGCCTTCTGTTGTAGGTTTCACAACAATTTATCCAAAGTGGAGGAAGGGACTATACTGGAATAAACCACGTACCGGTGATCAGCCGAATACGAAATTTTCTCTACTAGTAGAAGGAATACAAACCTAGCCGCCTTTGGGCTTATCAAGACATTACACGATGGTTGCCCATTTCCGTGCAAGTCCGAAAGTCAATGGTCACAGAGACCACATAACTGTATACTGCGCCACTCCGCGCTTGGTCACTACCCGATACCTCTCCGTGCCGGGTAAGCCACATTCCAGTCCCAAAACAATTATATCATTTACATAAAATCCTTTATCGAAGGAATAGATCGTTCTCAGTTGACCTTTAAACAAGGTAATTTATCGGTCACTTTTATTACAATTGATTCTTGGGAGTTGTCGGAGTTTTGAATTTAAAATCGTTTTCTACCCTTAACCGTAGTAGAGTTTTACATATATTGTTCACTTGTTTTTCATTGAGCGAGGAAGCAAAACCTTCATGCTTCTAGACTAAGTTCCCTAAGGTTTTGATAAGTTTCAGATGATTGATCTCTTCCGAGAAATTTTGAATAATTTAGAAAGTATCCTTGGGAACTATGTCTATTTTTAAATGATTTTTTTTTGAGGTACGTAATATTAAATATTTACGGTCTCATATTATTTTTATGAAGGGTCCAATGAATTGATAAAACCTTAAGTACAAAATGTTTCTTAATAAGGTTCAATGAATTGATAAAAATCTTAATTAAATACTTAAGACGGGATTCGACATCTTATAATTATCCTTCGAATGGTTACATACGTTTTAGATAGAGTGAATTGATTTAAAAACTTTTCAATATTACTTTAAGTATTTTCCGGATATTTTAGTAACTCTTTAGGTATTACTTATAAATAAATAGTCAAGTAGGATATCCCTTGAGTGAGTATTCGATTACCTCTTTTAGTTATAAATCAAATCTCAATCGCTCGTTTGATATGTATGTTACGCGAAAGTACTTTATTTATTGAAATCGAAATTTTCCGCGTCCGGCTCGTTCCGGGATTAAATTGATTTAAAACTATCTCCGACTCCCACTATCTTGTATTATATTAAAATTACGTTTCAATTTCTCATACTCGTATAAAACGAAGTTCGTCTCCGTAAATAATCACATAATTGGAATGTATTGATATCACAGACAAACATATATTTTCGAATTGTAAATCATGGCATCAATATCACAAAAGTATATATAGCATGGATAATTTGTGTTAGGGTTTCGTAAACTTGCCTCGAGTGCTAGGAGTGGTATGGTCTCGGGGCTTTTGTTGGCGATCTAAAATCAATAACCAACGATCTTAGTTAGTACGCGATTATCGATTCGCTTTACTAAAACATTTTTATAAAATCGAAAAATTAATATTTTCTTAAAATTCTTTTTGGACAGTCTTCCTTGCTGCATTATTTAATTATCATGATTTTTCCAAATTTTCGAAATCATTTTTAGCCTTTCAAAATTATTAAGCAAGTGGCCTATGCGCAGTTGGCTTTTCGTATGAACGCTATACACTAAAACGATCATAACTTTTAAACCGTAAATCCCCTCGTGACGATCCACACATGTACAGAAACTAAAAATCAAGATCTACCCAGTCATGGCCAGTGACTCACAAATTTCAAATATTTACATGGCCGAATACACTGCAGAAGGCAGACCAAGTGCAATAGGCTCCATATTCCATTTCTACTACTTGTTCTTGACACAATCACTACTTATGACCAACACAACACTTCTTACTTCTCAAGATCCACCCACATACACCTTATATACTTTATCTATCATCAAATACAAGCATCACAACTCAAAAACTCAAGTACTTAGCAAGAATATGAGTAAAACAACCTTACACATACACAAACTCTTGGATCTTGACACTACATCATAAATAACTCTTAAACCCACCCTTAAAACTTTAAAGAGTTGGAAGTTATACCTTATTGAGCACTAGGAGGGTTAGTACTAAGGTGATTAGGGCTTGGTTTGCTTGAAAAACACTTAGAAGGGCTAGATCCTTAAGAAACAAAACCAAGAAACAAGTTAGAATTTTGGAGTTACTTTTCAGCACCTCATTCAAACATTTTTATAAAATTGAAAAAACCTAATTTGAGGCTGAAATTTGGTACGAATCTTACCCAAGATATATAGAAGCTATGGTAAAAATTTCATGACATTTGAATGCGTACATTTTGAGTTATGAATTTTTCTTTCTCCCTTGCTCAGAAAATCCGAACTGCTGGAATGTAAAATAGGAGAGCTTTAAGTGAGGGAAAAGAGGGTTGTTTTCTTTTGTGGATGAAGTGTGGGAGTGTATAATGAATATATGGGATGTATGCAGCAGATTTGACAATAATTTGGCAAAGGTATAGGTTGGTTTGATTGTGTGATGAAGTGAGAAAAGGGAGAAGTATGGTTTGTGTACTTGTTTGTCTCCCATCACTATTCAACACTATTCCACTAACTATTCTAGTTAACTTCTAATCATCTAGTTACACTCCTAACTACTAGTTAGGACTTGGTTATGCATGGCCAACTTGCATGGGATTTAATTTCTCATTCCTTTATTTATCGTAAACGCAATCGTCGTTCCATTCCGATAGTTTCCACGTATAACGACTTGTTTCGTAGCGATTTCTTTTATCGCTTATAATACTATAACCAATTCCATTCCTTCTCTTGATCATAGAAACACCTTGATATATTATTTATTTCATGTAGTATTCCCGGTTCTACGCCATTCTTTACGGATACGAAAAAACGTAGTATAATCGTAAATCTTCGAATTCCGTCGGCTTTTACATTCACTTATTTTCCTCGATAAACAAGAATATGATCTCGGATTCTCAAAATTCCACTATTCATTTTATGATGATCCTCATACGTATTACTTAATCAGCTCAAGTTACTATTCACAGAAGTTTTAAAATATTACAAAAAATCAGGGTTCTTACAGTGTCCCCCCCTTAAAAGGATTCCGTCCCGGAATCAATCCACAAATAGATGGGGGTACTTTTCTTGCATGTGACTCTCTAATTCCCAAGTCGACTCCTCGACGTTGTGATGCCTCCATAAGACTCTGACTAGATTGACACTCTTGTTCCGGAGTACTTGCTCTTTTCGGTCAATGATTTCGACTGGCTGCTCAACATAGGACATATCTGGTTGAAGGTCTACTTGCTCATGCTCCACTATATGTTTGGCATCCGCATTATACTTCCTCAACATTGATACATGAAAAACATTATGGACCTGCTGAAGATTTGGAGGTAAAGCTAACTCGTATGCCACGGGTCCTATCCGTCTTAGAATCTTGAAAGGTCCAATATAACGGGGGCTCAGCTTCCCCTTCTTCCCAAATCTCATCAATCCTTTCCATGGTGACACTTTCAGAAACACCTGGTCACCCACTTCATACTCTCTGTCCTTTCGTGCCAGATCGGCGTATTTACGCTGTCGGTCTTGGGCTGCTGCTATGCGTCCTCTGACTAATTGAACTATGTCCCTTGTCCTTTGCACCAAGTCGGGACCTAGTAACTTTCTCTCACCTACTTCATCCCAATACAAGGGCGAACGGCACCTTCGGCCATACAACGCCTCGTATGGGGGCATTCCGATACTCGCATGATGACTATTGTTGTAAGCAAACTCTATCAAAGACATGTGTTCATCCCAAGAACCCTTAAAATCAATTACACACATTCTCAACATGTCCTCCAATGTCCGGATGGTTCGCTCACTTTGTCCATCTGTTTGCGGATGGTAAGCGGTGCTCATGTTTAGTTTGGTTCCTAGGCATTCCTGAAAGCTCCTCCAAAATCTGGAGTTGAATCGAGGATCTCGGTCAGATACGATAGCTACTGGCACTCCATGCCTTATCACAATTTCTTTAATGTATAGCTCCGCTAATCTATCCACTGTGTAGGTTTCCTTGATTGGGAGAAAGTGCGCTGACTTGGTTAGTCGGTCTACAATTACCCATATTGCATCATGGTTCGTCTTAGTTCGGGGTAATCCTACCACAAAATCCATAGCTATCTGCTCCCATTTCCACATCGGAATTTCTAAGGGTTGCAAGAGTCCGCTTGGTCGCTGGTGTTCTGCCTTTACTCTCTGACAGGTCATACACTTACTGACCCACTCCGCTACATCCTTCTTCATGTTAGGCCACCAGTAGTACTCTTTCAAATCTTGGTACATTTTAGTGCTTCCTGGGTGGACCGTATATCTAGAGCTGTGTCCTTCCCGTAAAATTTCATCCTTTAGTTCTTGGACATTAGGGACCCATATCCTGTAGGCATGCCTCCTGATTCCTTTCTCGTCTGGGTCACACTTGGCCTCCTCTCCGCTTACCAGTTCCTTGTTATCCCTCAACACTATTTCTTGGCATCGCCTAATCTTTTCCAGTAGCTCCGGTCGCATAACCATCTCATACAAACCTTCGGTCCCTGGCTCAGCGACCTTGACCTCAATCTCTAACTTGTCAAATTCTCTGATCAAATCCTCTGACTTGGTGATCCTTTTCAATCTTTCCTTACGACTAAGGGCATCGGCCACCACATTGGCCTTCCCCGGGTGATAAAGAATTTCGCAGTCGTAGTCCTTAATCAATTCTAACCACCTTCTCTGCCTCATGTTTAGCTCCTTCTGGGTGAAGATATATTTAAGACTCTTGTGGTCAGTATAAATTTCACACTTTTCTCCGTATAGGTAATGTCTCCACATCTTAAGGGCAAACACTATGGCGGCTAATTCTAAGTCATGGGTGGGGTACCTCACTTCATATTCCTTTAATTGCCTGGATGCATAGGCAATCACCTTACCGTGCTGCATCAGCACACATCCCAAACCCTTATGGGACGCATCACTATAAATCACAAAGTTCCCTTTATCGTCTGGTAGGGCCAGCACTGGAGCCGATACCAACCTTTTCTTCAATTCTTGGAAGCTCTCCTCACATTTCTCCGTCCAAACAAACTTTTCTGTTTTCCGAGTAAGTCTAGTCAACGGGCCTGCTATCTTGGCGAAATCCTTTACAAACCTTCGATAATACCCGGCCAGTCTAATAAAGCTTCTGACCTCGGTGGGCGTGGTTGGTTGTTCCCAATTAGCGACAACTTCTATCTTTGCGGGGTCTACGAGAATTCCTTTCTTACTAATCACATGACCCAAAAACTGAATTTCTTTCAACCAAAATTCACACTTTGAGAATTTGGCATAAAATTTTTCTTTATGTAAGATTTCCAATACTATCCTGAGGTGTTCCGCATGTTCCTCCTCCGACCTAGAGTAAATTAGAATATCATCGATGAAGACTATCACGCATTCGTCCAGATACTTCTTAAAGACTCTGTTCATCAGATCCATGAAAGCCGCGGGCGCGTTAGTCAAACCAAATGACATAACCAGGAATTCATAATGTTCGTACCTAGTGCGAAATGCAGTCTTAGGTATATCTTCCGGTTTGATCTTAAGTTGATGATAACCTGTCCTAAGGTCAATCTTGGAAAAACACGTGGCATCCTTTAGTTGGTCAAAGAGGTCATCTATTCTTGGCAATGGGTACTTGTTCTTAATGGTCAGCTTGTTCAGCTCTCGATAATCGATGCACAGTCTCATGCTGCCGTCCTTCTTCTTCACAAATAATACGGGTGCACCCCACGGGGACACACTTGGTCTAATCATTCCTTTATCCAATAGATCTTGCAGTTGATCAGCCAACTCTTTCATCTCGACGGGGGCCAAACGATACGGGGCCTTTGATACTGGTGCCGTGCCGGGAGCTAAATCAATGGCAAATTCTATCTCCCGATCCGGAGGTAGTCCGGGAAGATCCTTGGGAAATACATCCTCAAACTCGTTAACTACGGGTATGGTGTGGATCTCAGGGGTTTCTCGTTTGGTATCCACCATGTGAGCCAAGTAGGCCTCACATCCTTGCCTTAAAAGTCTTTTGGTCTGCACCATAGTTAGAAACTTCTTGGTTTGCCGTTGCCCCTTAATTATTACACTCTTACCACTAGGTGTTTTCAATTTTACTTTCTTCCCCTCACAATCAATCTGGGCATGGTTTCTAGATAGCCAATCCATTCCTAATATCACATCAAACTCCCCTAGTCGAAAGGGAATTAAATCTACTGGGTATCTTACTCCACCTAATTCTAGGTTGCAGTTAGCATAAACTTGATTTACAGGGATAATCTCTTGATTAGCTATTTCCACTTGCAAAGATTCTTTCAAAGGTTCCACTTTTAAGTTCAATTTTTCAGCAAATTCCTTAGACACAAAAGACTTAGTAGCTCCAGAATCAAATAGCACATTGGCGGAATTGGAGTTTAGGAGGAGCGTACCTGCTATAACATTGGTGTTCCTCACGGCATCTTTCACAGTCATATTAAAGGTTCTGGCAGTCGGCACTCTGTTAGATGCAGCTACACTACCCCTTGAGCTAGCTGGGGCCGCCGCAGGGCAGTCCTTCCTCATGTGTCCTGTCTTTCCGCACTGGAAACACTTAGCCGCTTCCTGGTTACAAGCTGTGGCATAGTGCCCCACCTTACCACATTTAAAGCATGTCACTGGTTTCTGCATACATTGCCCAGAATGCTTCTTACCACAGCTCTTGCATTCTGGCAGAGGGGGTCGTGGTTGGCTATGATAAGACATTCCCGTCTGGTTCCCACTCCGGGCCACACTCACGCCCCCTGATCCCCCGAATCCTGTACTGCGGTTGGGTTGGGAGGCCGTCCCCCTGACAAACTTACTAGGGAAGCTTCCCCCTCCCACACTCCGGCTTTGACCATCAAACTTTCGCTTCTTAGTTTGCTTCATTTTCTGGCTCATTTCACTCCCTGCTTCAGCTATTGTGGCCTTCTGCACTAGGGTGGCATAGTCAGTTATCTCCAGAATTGCCAGCTTGTTCTGAATCCACTGCTTCAATCCCTGTTGAAATCTCTCAGCCTTTTGCTCTTCGGTACCCACCAGTTGTGGCACAAACCTCGACAATTCTGTGAACTTAGCTTCATATTCCGCTACACTCATATTTTCTTGTTTCAGCTCTAGGAACTTTCGCTGCATCTGAACCTCCATAAACTTCGGGACATACTTCTTTAAAAATAACTCAGTGAATCTTTCCCAAGTAACAATCCCTTGGGGCTCCATATTTTTCTTGGCTTCCCACCAATAGTTAGCCTCACCCTTTAAGAGATAAGTGGCAAAATTAGTCTTGTGGGCTTCTTCAGTGCCGATTCGCTCAAAGGTCTTTTCTACCTCTTTTAGCCAAGCCCTGGCCTGAACTGGGTCAGTAACACCGTGAAACTCTGGGGGCTTGACCGACTTGAAAGATTTAAATGCATTAGCCATGGCCTGCTGGGGTTGCTGGGGTGGTCGTTGCTGCTGCAGGTTTTGCCTCAGAAGTTCTACAAACTGCTCCATAGGGTTCACTGGCATTTCCATCCCCTGAGTATCTTAGCCTCTGACTCCTCATAGTCCTCATCATCATACTCATTTCGTTCTTTGTTAAATCTTAATGGTGGGGTCTGTGCTCGATGCCCTTGCTCATTATTACTACCCTGGCCGCCAGATGCAGCCGGGCGAGTTCTTGTTACTATTCTCCTTGGCGGCATTTTCCTGTTACATAAACTTATTTAGGTTGTTTCCACTTGCCAATTCTCATGCTTCCTGATTTGTTATAACAGTATGTAATTATGCAGGTATGAAAGAAGATTAAACCACAATCTAGAAATCGCAACTAAACAACATGATAATTATACATAATTTGGCCATACGCCGGGTCTAGGTACAACATACTGAATAATAAAAGTACAATCTGCCTTAATACAATAATCCTTAGCTGGTGGCACTATCAAAGACAACAACCCAGAACAACTATCACAAAACAACTAAGTACCACCACTGAGGAACAACAACCAACTACTAACAGTGTCCACTAGCCATGAGTAACATCACGAATCCGCCTCATAGCGCGAACCACAACCCTAATAACCTCGCGCCTACTCACCAAGTCATGCTGGGGGGATAAGCGGTGAATCCTACCGATGGTCCTCTGCTCTATGCGGCGAATGGTCCTGCGCACGCGTCGGGCGCTGGGGTATCCTCGCCTGGCTCGGGCCTCTATCCTCATGTGCCGCTCGATGGAAAGCTGGTCCCTCAGCTCGGCAATACGGGCCTCAGCCGCTGTCAGATCAGTAGCATAGCGACCTACCACCCAGTCGTGAACTGCTAGGGATATGACTGGTAGGGGTGGTGGAAGTGGGGAATTTGCAGGAGTCGCTGCCACACCGTCAAGAATAGGGTCCATGCCGTCGTCGGTCTCAGTCCGTGCGGGACTAACTGGTACAGGGGACGAGGTGGGTGTCCTCACTGGGGTGGATGCCCCTAGCTCCGCCTCTAACTCCTCAGTCAGTGCAGTGACTCTAGCCTGTAGAGCTATCATCATATCCATCAAATCTGCTACTCCCGTCTCACTCTCGAGCTCAGCGACTCGAGCCTGGGCTGCTGAGATCTGATCTAACAAACGCTCTATCGACCTCTGATGCACATCCACCCTCATCATCTCTGGAGATGAAACCTCCGTGCTGCCGTATGGAATATCCTCAGGAGGGGCTATCTCAGTGTCTGGCTCAGTGGGGTCCTCCTCCGAGTCCTCCTCAGGGTCAGTCTCTGGGTACTCGAATACCTCTAAGCCCACAGTGGGGGCAGGGTCTGCTACCTCGATCTCAGCTAAAAGGGCCTCATCATGCTCTCTCTCGTACGCCTCTACAGCCTCAGGGTCTAACACATCGGGTACCTACAAGTCATTTAACATACGTATTACTATCCTTGGATACTTAAATCACCCCTAAGGGTTCTTAATGTCAGTGCTACCCTCGTAGCCCGACTACAAACTCTATGTGAGTTCTAGTTCATTGATTCAGTTGATTCACCTAACGTTTCTGAGACTTATAACCTAGGGCTCTGATACCATTTCTGTAACACCCCCAAATTCAAGGTCGGGAATTCGGGTCGTTACGATCACTTAATATTGACTAATAAATAATTAATCCTCTTTTCACATCATTACTCGACCTTTTAACCAACTCACACACACACAGGTTATATGCTCAGAAACATTACTAAATTAACGTTAAAGTATTTAAGTTATTACAGACCAAAGGAAATTATCTCAAAAGAGTGAATGCCGAGAACAGCTCTACATGAGACTGACTCGGGTCACAAATAGTCTTGGTTCAAGTACTCAAAAGGAAACTATCTCTATTCGTCTACCTGAGGTGGCTGGCGGACGAACAGTCTACGGTACTCACGGGCGCCCCCTACCCGTTTGCGGGCAGTCATCCTGGTTCGGGCCATGCTGGTAATCTGTTGTGATATGATATTTATAAAAGCAAGAGTGAGCACTAATGCTCAGCAAGATATAGATATCCATTATCTCAATATAATCATTTAGGGAAAAACAACCATTAGGCATTATATAACCAAGGTTTCTAAAAGTTTATATGCTTGTCAATTTTATGAAAAACTCAACTTTAACTATATCAGTTTAATCGGCTTATACTCGTACTCATTTTATCTCAAAATCTCAATATGATGCTTGAACCAAGATTCTCATATGGATGTGATATATGAACATCAACATCCTTATTTAAAACTCAGCCTTATCGGCCTTCTGTTGTAGGTTTCACAACAATTTATCCAAAGTGGAGGAAGGGACTATACTGGAATAAACCACGTACCGGTGATCAGCCGAATACGAAATTTTCTCTACTAGTAGAAGGAATACAAACCTAGCCGCCTTTGGGCTTATCAAGACATTACACGATGGTTGCCCATTTCCGTGCAAGTCCGAAAGTCAATGGTCACAGAGACCACATAACTGTATACTGCGCCACTCCGCGCTTGGTCACTACCCGATACCTCTCCGTGCCGGGTAAGCCACATTCCAGTCCCAAAACAATTATATCATTTACATAAAATCCTTTATCAAAGGAATAGATCGTTCTCAGTTGACCTTTAAACAAGTTAATTTATCGGTCACTTTTATTACAATTGATTCTTGGGAGTTGTCGGAGTTTTGAATTTAAAATCATTTTCTACCCTTAACCGTAGTAGAGTTTTACATATATTGTTCACTTGTTTTTCATTGAGCGAGGAAGCAAAACCTTCATGCTTCTAGACTAAGTTCCCTAAGGTTTTGATAAGTTTCAGATGATTGATCTCTTCCGAGAAATTTTGAATAATTTAGAAAGTATCCTTGGGAACTATGTCTATTTTTAAATGATTTTTTTTGAGGTACGTAATATTAAATATTTACGGTCTCATAATATTTTTATGAAGGGTCCAATGAATTGATAAAACCTTAAGTACAAAATGTTTCTTAATAAGGTTCAATGAATTGATAAAAATCTTAATTAAATACTTAAGACGGGATTCGACATCTTATAATTATCCTTCGAATGGTTACATATGTTTTAGATAGAGTGAATTGATTTAAAAACTTTTCAATATTACTTTAAGTATTTTCCGGATATTTTAGTAACTCTTTAGGTATTACTTATAAATAAATAGTCAAGTAGGATATCCCTTGAGTGAGTATTCGATTACCTCTTTTAGTTATAAATCAAATCTCAATCGCTCGTTTGATATGTATGTTACGCGAAAGTACTTTATTTATTGAAATCGAAATTTTCCGCGTCCGGCTCGTTCCGGGATTAAATTGATTTAAAACTATCTCCGACTCCCACTATCTTGTATTATATTAAAATTACGTTTCAATTTCTCATACTCGTATAAAACGAAGTTCGTCTCCGTATATAATCACATAATTGGAATGTATTGATATCACAGACAAGCATATATTTTCGAATTGTAAATCATGGCATCAATATCACAAAAGTATATATAGCATGGATAATTTGTGTTAGGGTTTCGTAAACTTGCCTCGAGTGCTAGGAGTGGTATGGTCTCGGGGGCTTTTGTTGGCGATCTAAAATCAATAACCAACGATCTTAGTTAGTACGCGATTATCGATTCGCTTTACTAAAACATTTTTATAAAATCGAAAAATTAATATTTTCTTAAAATTCTTTTTGGACAGTCTTCCTTGCTGCATTATTTAATTATCATGATTTTTCCAAATTTTTGAAATCAATTTTAGCCTTTCAAAATTATTAAGCAAGTGGCCTATGCGCAGTTAGCTTTTCGTATAAACGCTCTACACTAAAACGATCATAACTTTTAAACCGTAAATCTCCTCGTGACGATCCACACATGTACAGAAACTACAAATCAAGATCTACCCAGTCATGGCCAGTGACTCACAAATTTCAAACATTTACATGGCCGAATACACTGCAGAAAGCAGACCAAGTGCAATAGGCTCCATATTCCATTTCTACTACTTGTTCTTGACACAATCACTACTTATGACCAACACAACACTTCTTACTTCTCAAGATCCACCCACATACACCTTATATACTTTATCTATCATCAAATACAAGCATCACAACTCAAAAACTCAAGTACTTAGCAAGAATATGAGTAAAACAACCTTACACATACACAAACTCTTGGATCATGACACTACATCATAAATAACTCTTAAACCCACCCTTAAAACTTTAAAGAGTTGGAAGTTATACCTTATTGAGCACTAGGAGGGTTAGTACTAAGGTGATTAGGGCTTGGTTTGCTTGAAAAACACTTAGAAGGGCTAGATCCTTAAGAAACAAAACCAAGAAACAAGTTAGAATTTTGGAGTTACTTTTCAGCACCTCATTCAAACATTTTTATAAAATTAAAAAAAACTAATTTGAGGCTGAAATTTGGTACGAATCTTACCCAAGATATATAGAAGCTGTGGTAAAAATTCCATGACATTTGAATGCGTACATTTTGAGTTATGAATTTTTCTTTCTCCCTTGCTCAGAAAATCCGAACTGCTGGAATGTAAAATGGGAGAGCTTTAAGTGAGGGAAAAGAGGGTTTTTTTCTTTTGTGGATGAAGTGTGGGAGTGTATAATGAATATATGGGATGTATGCAGCAGATTTGACAATAATTTGACAAAGGCATATGTTGGTTTGATTGTGTGATGAAGTGAGAAAAGGGAGAAGTATGGTTTGTGTACTTGTTTGTCTCCCATCACTATTCAACACTATTCCACTAACTATTCTAGTTAACTTCTAATCATCTAGTTACACTCCTAACTACTAGTTAGGACTTGGTTATGCATGGACAACTTGCATGGGATTTAATTTCTCATTCCTTTATTTATCGTAAACGCAATCGTCGTTCCATTCCGATAGTTTCCACGTATAACGACTTGTTTCGTAGCGATTTCTTTTATCGCTTATAATACTATAACCAATTCCATTCCTTCTCTTGATCATAGAAACACCTTGATATATTATTTATTTCATGTAGTATTCCCGGTTCTACGCCATTCTTTACGGATACGAAAAAACGTAGTATAATCGTAAATCTTCGAATTCCGTCGGCTTTTACATTCACTTATTTTCCTCGATAAACAAGAATATGATCTCGGATTCTCAAAATTCCACTATTCATTTTATGATGATCCCCATACGTATTACTTAATCAGCTCAAGTTACTATTCACAGAAGTTTTAAAATATTACAAAAAATCAGGGTTCTTACAGAAGCGATATGAATAGATCGAATGAGGATTGGGGTATAGATGAAAGTTTTACCCTAAAAGAGATTGGTTAAGTTTGAACAGAAGGGACAAGTTGAGTCCTCAATACAGTGAGTCATTCGAGGTATTGATAAAAATAGGTATAGTTTCCATGAGTTGACGTGGCTGCTGTAGTTATATATATATATAATATGTCTTGCGTATCAATATTAGGGAGATATGTATCTGATGCAAAGCAAGTCATTGATTAAGAGCCAATGTGCTCTTACCCAAATTTATTCTGCGTGAAACGATCAATCCGAATTCTAGATCGTTAAGAGGGAGTCCTTAGTAATGAGTTTATGTCTATAATGAGTATGGTTTGAATAGATCCTTGAATAGAAGAGCCTATTTAAGAGTTAGAGTCAGATATGCTTGACAAATATCCTCATTTATTTAGTTAAGTCAGATTCTGAGGACAACATCTTTTTAAGGGGGGAAGGATATAACGACCCGTATATTTTTATTACTATTTAAATGTGTAATTATGGAATAAATAATTAAATAAAATATTTGTGTGGGTTCAGTCAGTGGGTTATTACCCTGTAACTATGTGTATGTGATTACTAGTGTATGGAATTGAATTGTGTGGTTAATTAATGAATTGTTTGATTTTGTATCTTTGTTAAAAATGGTATTATTGCAGTTTAATTTCCATAAATGCTTGGATTGTCTCTAAAATTGTTTTTATGATTTTATAATTTCAATAGTTATTTTTAGGACTTTATAAAATTGAGAAATCAATATTTCATTAATTATTTATTTGTAAATGATTTTATGAGGGTGTTTAATGGTAAAATCCATATTTAATTATGGAAATCTTCAAAAATTATAAAACTTATATTTTAATAAGTTCATATTATTATGAGAATTTTAAAATTATTTTTGGAACTTTTGGGATTAATCTTACCCGCGTGTTGTTTCGTTTATTCGTTAAAAGCGGGTATGTGGTGCGTTTAAGAAATACATATAAAATTCTAAGAATTTTATTTTATTAACTTTTTAATATTCCAGAAATTAAAAATTTGTTTTGGAATTATTTCGATGGAATGTACTGCGCCTTATGTATTATTAATAATTTCTTTACAGTATCAGAATTTAGAAATACAACAATAAAATCAGATAAGGATATTCATCCTTATCCCCTGTTTTTGTTGATCTTTCAGCCGGCTATTCCTATGTAGTCTCTCTCTCTTCATTTTATGTCTCTCCCTCGATCGATCTCTCCTCTCCCTTAGTCTCTCACTCTCTCTCGTTTGTCCTCATCTCCATCTTTAATCTCTCATCCCTCTCTAATTCTGTCTATTCCCCTGAGTTTCCTTCCTTTTTCTGGTGAGTAGTCACCGCCCCTGTTTCCTCCATTTTGCCACTGTTCTCTTTTCTCCGGCGTATAGAAATACGCGTGTGTGTGTATTGGGTTGTATGTGCGTAATCGTGTGTATGCGTGCGTAACCGTGAGTATACGTGTGATATTTTGTATTCTTATTTTGTTGCCTCCTCCCGGATTCCGGCGAGGTATAGCGGCATGGATTGGTGGCGTGTGGATTGTCGTTGTTCCTGTTTGTTGGTTCGATTACTTTTGATGTGCGAATTTTTGCAGTTTGATTCTTTGATTTTCTGTGAAAGAAATCAAGTTGCTACTTTGCATATTTTGAGTTGTTAGTTAATTGAATTCTCGAAATGAATTTATGTGATTAATTGAATTATTACTTTTAATTATTTAAAATTTAATCGGTGAAATTTCGTGTGGAAACCCGGAAATTATAGGGTACCGACGAATTTCGCCGCCGTCGGCGATGAACATTTGTGAGCTGATGGTGGACGGTGATGACCCAGTTCTGAGTCCTACAAATAAAATCAATAAATAAATGCGAGTATAAATATAGGATGTAATAATAATTAGTTGGTCGGTGTTTGGGATTTATGAAATGAAGTTTGGTTGTATTAGTGGAATGAATTGTTGGATTGTTTGTTATTGGGATTGACGTCGAGTTGTTCGACGGGTAGGCCAATGAACAGTGGAGGTGCTGCCCGAATTTTTGAAAATTAAATTCGAAAATGTGGGACGTACCCTGTAATTATCGGAACGTCGAACAAGTATAAATAAATATATACATATAACTTATGTGGAACCTGATTGTATGTTCTGGTGAATGTTTTGTCAAAATCCAGTAATCCTAATTTCGTAAATATCGAGTATACGTATTTTCTGAAAATGAACACCAAATCGATTTATTAAGAACATGAACCCTAATTGTTGGATGTGTTATTGTATTGTAATAATATATATAATTACGAGTCGGGTTTGAATATTGTAGGGGAGAATTGGTATCGAGGATATGTCAAGCATACCTAGACGTCTAACGTAGGGTATTTCGGCTCTGTAGGTTCTAGTCGAAGGACTCAAGAATTGAAGTCGAACTAAAGATAAGCTAGTGATCAGTCGACAAGCGCATCAAGGTTCCTAAGCGAAGGACCTGAGCGTTGAGGTCGAATCCAGAATAGTCAAATAGTAAAGTGATAAAGCCTGAGCGTCCGAGTCGGCTCAGAGTCAATTAGTATCAGTTGTAAAGCTCTGCAAGGCAAGTACCCCTGACCATTCTTTTATGGTTCAGTATATGTGAATAGCTAATTTTTTAATCTCGTAATGGAACAGAAACGTTTTAAGTTACGTATTCCCCCCCCCGTATTTGAAATGTTGATTAAAATTATGTTTTGGGGAAAAGTAACTTCTGAAACTACCTATCTCTAAATGTGATTTAAATAAAAAGAGGATTTGAATAGTGTGCTGTGACAGAATGGTTTTAAAAAAAAGAGAGATAGTAGAGAGTTATTTTGGAAACTAGATAAGAGAATGTTTTAATCCACCTATGTCGTGGAATTTTGGAAAAAGGCAAAAAGGGAATTCAGTTGATCTATTGGAGTTGCGTAAGAGGCCCATTATTCGGTAACGGCCCAGCATGAGGTTGCATAAGTGGCTAATTGGGTTGTGCATTCTGTTTAACCGATTAGTCCAGCGTGGGGGAAAAACCTAGCTAGTCTTTTCCCAAGTTCCGGAACATATTCTATTTCTGGACGGCCGATAGTCGCTCTCCGGTGAGGGTAGACTGATCAGCTATCTTCACCCGTTAAACGTCCAATAGATTTGATTGATTCAGTTTTGAAATTGTTTAATAAATCAAAGTAATTTTGAGGTTCCCGGAGAGGAACAAGTTTTATAGGTCCTGTGATGGGACAAGTTTTATGGTTCCCGTAACGGAACAAATGATTTTGGGTCCCCGTAACGGGACAGATGATTTTTATGGTTCCTGTAATGGAACGAAAGGTTTGAAAATGGAAATAGCATGCTAAAAATTGAACTATGATTTTGTTTATGCACAGCACACGACTGTTAATCCTATTTTACAGAGCATGCTTGTTTTGATATCCAGTTTATACTTGTTTTACACGTTTCTGGAGAAATATGAATTCTGTTCCTATAACTGCTTTACTTTAACTGTTTTACTTGTTATTCATATAGTGGTGCTGCTGAGCAAGCAATTACTCACCCTTGCAGAATATTTTATATGTATTGCAGCCTAGGTGATTCTTGCGCGGTAGTCAGGGCAGAGTTCCAGCTCCTTTCGAGTCAGACTCCTCTGAGGTAGTTGTGTTCAGACCAGATGAGGTCTGTTAAGTTGCTGCTATAAATTAGTGGTCAGGATTGTGTAAGGTAATTTGAGTTGTGTTAGTTGAGCAACTTAAGTCATACTTAAACCTGGAAAAGGTCTTGGTAAAGGGGTCGTAGTATATGTATTATTAATGAGTTAGGCTGAATTATGATTGTTATTATTATTGTTGGTGACGTCAACTCCAGACCCCGGGGTTGAGGCCGTCACAGGACATTCATAGTCGGTTTGCACAGGACCTCACCCAGGCGTTGGGGACTGCATCCAGAGCCACAGGAGTTGATATCCAGTGGCCAGTATTCGGTGAGGACTCTGTATGCCCATCTCCAGACACTCTTGACACACCACCCCATGAGGGTGGGGACTGTATTATAACATGATCCCTTAAGTTTGCTTTACCGATTGATTTGTGATACTGAGGCTAGTGTAGTGATGTCGTGTTTAGTGATGTTAAGTCTTATCGAGTTGATTTGCATGCTAGAAGCAATAAATTTCACTAAGTCTTATAGGTTGCTTGGGTGCTAGATCATGGTCATGGTTTGTTTGTTTGTCAAGGTTTAATCACTTGTTTATATTTAGAATTTAGGATATTCTCTTAATGATAAAATAACATGGATATTTAAAAATTAGAAAAAAATTGGATTTCATTACTAGTTGTTATGGCTAGGTGTCAAATGGCTAGTAGCCGGCTCATTTTATATGAGTAGTCTAGGATTGAGCGAGATAAAGTGAAACGCACTCGTTCAGAAATCATGTGAAAAAAATGAAAAAAAAAGTTAAGAAAAAGAAAAAAATGTGTTTATGCATAATTGATCAAGGGTGAGCTCTTTAATACTCAAGTTATTAAGTTCTTAGGAGACTTTGTGCCTAGTGGCCTAAGGCTTTTATAGTCTGGGATCCACTAACCTAACACTCGTTACATGGGTATTATTGTATAAGTCTTTTGTGGACCTCACACATTGCACGATCAAATAAGCATATTTATGTTGTTTATGTGTTAGCAATAAAAGCATGAATCCGTGTATAACTCCGATATAAAAATTGAAGTGTTATAAGTCATTTTGAGTTTAACATTTATTCTATTTATAGCCTTGATGAGTAGTGAGTCATGATTATTGATCTAGTTGTGATAGTATATCTGTTAAGCAATTGCACGCATGCACGCTTCTGGTTTGTGAATTGATTTGTGAGATTTAATTGAACTTGTGCGAATATCTGCATTTGTGGAGATGTTGCTTGTTGGTTCGTTAAGTTATTCTATTGGGATCGTTTCATTCATATAGTTCGTATTCATGCATTTTTTTCTTGTTCTTTGAGTCTGTTTATGCTTGAGGACATGCATCGATTCAAGTTTGGGGGTATGTTAGATATATTTGATAATGTCATGTCTAATATGATTTATGTTTAGTTTTCAGATCTTACTTAAACATGACAAATCAGTACTTAACTGGAAATCAGCACTTATACTGAAGTCAGAACTTAAGTTGTCAGAACTTAAGTTATTAGGAGATATTTATCAGGAGATAATATCAGGACTTAAGGAGACTTTCAGATAAGGAAGGCGGCTGATTGAAAGGAAAGAAGATCAAGATAAATGCAAGAAGAGATATGCATGAAGAAAGAATTCTATGAAGAATAGAATACTGGGAAGAAAAGATAACGAGTTGATATATTTTAGGAAGCAGAATTATATTCCATATCAATTAGCTATTATCTTATAACTGTGTAGTATATAAACATAGACATAGGGTTTACACTATATGTGTTATCATTATTGAAGTTATTATCAATTATAACCCTAACAGCCCTCGTGATAATTTGTTCATCACTGAGAGAGGACAGTTCAATATTGTAATAGAGTTTAATAAAGCTTATTTTCTGTTACTTGTGTTCTTTAATTCGATTTGATTGTGATAAACACTGTATTCAACCCCCTTCTACAGTGTGTGTGTGACCTAACAAGTGGTATCAGAGCAGATCTGTTAACACACAAACAATTTAAGATCTGAAAACAATCATGTCTGAAGAAGAACAAACTCCAACTAAGCCCACCAAAACTGAAGAACCTCCAAAGACTCAAATCCATAGTCGATATGAGACTATTAGAGTTCCCATACTGAAACCATCTGAATATTCCATATGGAAGGTGATGATGTCTATGTTTCTGGAAGCTACTGATCCAGAATACCTTGACAGAATCAATGAAGGACCACACAAGCCAACCAAGCTCTCTGTTGTAGTTGCAGGTGAACCTGCAAAGTCTGTACCAAAGGAGAAAAATGATTATACTGCTGAAGATATCTCATCAATTGCGAAGGATGCTAAGGTACGACACTTGCTGCATAGTGCTATTGATAATGTAATGTCAAACAGGGTAATCAACTGCAAGACTGCAAAGGAGATATGGGATGCTTTGGAGACAAGATGCTAGGGAACCGAATCAATTAAGAAGAACAGGAAGACAATACTCACTCAAGAGTATGAACACTTTGACTCAAATCCTGATGAGTCATTAACTGGTTTATATGACAGATTTGTCAAACTCTTGAATGATTTGTCACTAGTTGACAAGGAATATGATCTTGAGGATTCAAATATTAAATTCCTGTTAGCACTTCTTGAAATTTGGGATTTGAAGGCCACCACTATAAAAGACAACTATAATCTTGAAGAAACAACTCTTGATAAAATTTATGGGATACTCAAGACTCATGAACTTGAGATGGAATAAAGAAACAAGAGAAAAGGAAGAAAGTCAAGGACAGTTGCTCTTAAGTCTGAGGAGGAATCCCCCAAAGCAACTGCCTCAAGGAAAGGCAAGGGAAAAGATCTCATCATAAAGTCTGATACTGAATCATCAAGTTTTGATACTGATGATGACTCTGAAACTGAAAGCTTACCTGAGATGGATCCTGAAGAAGAGATGATGAAGCTGTGTACTCTTATGGTGAAAGGAATCACAAGGATTGCATACAGGAAATTCAGAAAAGGAAAGAAGTTTTCCAGGAAAGGTGCAAGTTCTGATAAGAAGAGTTTCAAAAAATCTGAAGGGAAAGGAGGAAAGTCTGATAGAGGAGATTACTCAAATGTCAAATGCTACAACTGTGGTGAGAAAGGCCACATATCTCCTGATTGCAAGAAAGTGAAGAGTGACAAAGGCAAGGCTCTTGTCACAAAGAAGAAAAGCTGGACAGACACTTCAAATTCTGAAAGTGAGGTGAACTATGCCTTAATGGCAAATGCTGATAGCAGTTCTGAAACTGCTGACTTAAAGGTACCTCAAACTACTTATGCCTTTCATACTGATGATATTAATGAGTTGAAAAGATATCTTAAAACCATGTTCATTAGTTATAGAGATCAAACTTTAACATGTGAAAGATTAACTTCTGAAAATCTTGCTTATAAGAAGAGGAATGATTATTTAGAAAAAGAGTTAGTCATGTTCCATCAAACTCAAAAAGATATTGATGATGCCTTTTATGTTAAGGATGAAATACTTAAAATAAATGAATCTCTAAAAACTGAGTTAGAAAAGGAAAAAGAGATAATCAGGACTTGGACTAACTCTGGCGGAACAACTCAGAATTTGTTAAGTAGTGGAAACTGGAAAGAAGGCTTAGGTTATGGAGATGATAAGAATGATAAGGGAACTGTAGAGATTGAGCCTATAGTTGTTAAACAAAAGCCAAAGGTAAATCCTGTTATGTTTGTAGCTATAAATTATGATAATGATAAATTAGAAGTTAAAGAGAAATTAACTTCTGACAAACCAAAATAGGGTAAGCCAACTGAAGTTAACACAGGCTTAATGACAAAGAAGTAGCTTAAGCATAAGCTGAAAGATGTTAAGAATGTAAACAAGGTAAATCCACCTAGGAAAAATAGGAATGGAAAGGAAGGTGTGAATAAAAGTAATGATTATAAGCCTGTTCCTAATGCTCCTAGAAAAACATGTCATAACTGTGGAAATTCTAACCATCTGGCTTCTTTTTACAGGAAAAATAAGAACTTAAACTTCTTACCTTCAAAGTCAGGAGTTAAGAGTCAGTCTGTTAGATATAGGCCACAAAATCCTTGTTTTCATTGTGGTAGTTTATGGCATTCCATTTATACTTGTAAGGAATATCATAGTTTGTACTATGATTATTATCAAATAAAACCTTCTTTAAAGAAAGTTAGCATTGTTCCTTCTAGTGTAAGTTCTGATACAAAGTCTGATAGTGTAAATGCTGATAAGAAAAATGTTAACATAAACTTTGATGCTAAATCTGCTGCGAATGTTAACAAACTTAATAAGGCCAAAGGATCCAAGCAAGTCTGGGTCCTTAAAACTAATCATTAATGGTCTTTGTGATTGCAAGGTAACAGGAAAAACATCTTCGTTTTGGACAGTGGATGTTCAGGACATATGACTGGATATAAAGCCCTGTTATCAGACTTTGTGGAGAAAGCTGGCCCAAGTGTTTCTTATGGAGATGGCAACATGGGAAAAACCTTGGGATATGGCAATATCAATCTGGGGAATGTCATCATTGAAAAAGTAGCTCTGGTCTCAGGACTTAAACACAATCTGCTGAGTGTTAGTCAAATCTGTGACAGAGGTTATCATGTGGATTTCTTTGAAGAACAGTGTAAAGTTGTAAGCAAATCTACAGACAAAGTTGTTCTGAAAGGATACAGACATGGTAACATTTATGAAGCCAAGCTTTCAACAAGTACTGATGGTTCTACAATCTGTCTGTTAAGTAGAGCATCAATTGAAGAAAGCTGGAATTAGCACAAGAAAATCTCTCATTTAAATTTCAACAATATAAATGAACTAGTCAAGAAAGATCTTGTGAGAGGACTACCAAAATCAGTATTTGCTCCTGATGGCCTTTGTGATTCATGTCAGAAGGCAAAACAAAGAAAATCTTCTTTCAAGAGCAAGACTGAATCATCAATTTGTGGGCCTTATCACCTACTACATGTTGATCTATTTGGTCCAGTGAATGTCATGTCTATTACAAAGAAGAAATATGCTATGGTCATAGTGGATGAGTTCACCAGATACACATGGGTGTATTTCTTGCACACAAAAAGTGAAACTGCATCTATTTTGATTGATCATGTGAAGCAACTGGATAAATTGGTCAAAGATTCTGTGAAGATCATAAGAAGTGATAATGGCACTGAGTTCAAGAATTTGATCATGGAAGAGTTCTACAAAGACCATGGAATAAAGCAGGAATTTTCTGCTCCTGGAACTCCACAACAAAATAGAGTTGTTGAAAGAAAGAATAGAACTCTTATTGAAGCTGCACGAACTATGCTTGATGAAGCAAAGTTGCCAACCTACTTTTGGGCTAAAGCTGTGCAGACTGCTTGTTTTACTCAGAATGCAACACTCATCAAAAAGCATGGAAAAACACCATATGAGATGGTGAAGAAAAAGAAGCCAAATCTGAAGTATTTTCATGTATTTGGATGCAAGTGTTTTGTTCTTAAGACTCATCCTGAACAGTTATCCAAATTTGATCTAAAAGCTGATGAAGGAATTTTTGTTAGATATCCACTTTCCATAAAAGCCTTCAGAGTCTATAATTTAAGAACAAGGGTTATCATGGAATCTATCAATGTCTCTTTTGATGATAAGAAGATTACAGGACTTGAAGATTTCAATGATCATGATCAGCTGAGATTTGAGAATGAAGTTTTAAATTCTGATACTGTAAATCTTGACAGACTAAATCCTGACAGTCTAAATCCTGATACTGCAAACTCTGATGGATTAAATTCTGATGTTATTGAAACTGTGGTGACTACGTCAAAGGGAGATGTACCTGTGCAGGGGGAGCATACTGAAGATACAACTACATTTTAAGAAGCATCAGAACCTACAACAGGCTCTTCAAGTTCTGATTCATCAAGTTCTGATAATTCTGGAAACTCAAGTACTGATATTTCTGGAAACTCAAATTCTGAAGGATCCAACTCAGATAGCATAATTTCAGGGGGAGTATTAGAAAGAGTTGATGAAGACAGCATGGATCATGGGGGAACATCAAGTTCTAGAGAAAATCTTCCATCTGTAAGGAAGTGGACTAAAGCACATACACCTGATTTAATTATTGGAAATCCTGATGCAGGTGTCAAAACTAGAACAACTACATCAAATGAATGTCTTTATCACTCTTTTCTCTCTCAGACTGAACCGAAAAAAGTGGAAGAAGCTCTTCAAAATGCTGATTGGGTGCAAGCAATGCAGGAAGAGTTAAATGAATTTGAAAGAAACAAAGTCTGGACCCTAGTACCAAGACCAAAGAACAGATATGTTGTTGGTACAAAGTGGGTGTTCAGAAACAAAACTGATAGTGATGGCATAATTACAAAGAATAAAGCAAGGCTGGTTGCAAAAGGATATTCTCAATAGGAGGGAATTGATTATGATGAAACATTTGCACCAGTTGCTAGATTGGAAGCCATAAGGATATTTTTGGCTTATGCTGCTCACAAAAAGTTTACAGTCTTTCAAATGGATGTGAAAAGTGCTTTTCTCAATGGAGAATTGGAAGAGAAAGTATATGTTGAACAACCTCCAGGTTTTGTAGATTCAAAATTTCCTAATCATGTCTACAGACTTGACAAAGCACTTTATGGCCTTAAGCAAGCTCCAAGAGCATGGTATGAGACTTTAGCTCAGTTTCTTCTGGAAAATGGATTTAACAGAGGAACTATTGACAAAACACTATTCTACCTCAACCATGGAAAGGACTTACTTTTGGTGCAGATATATGTTGATGATATCATTTTTGGTTCTACAAATGACAGACTTTGCAAGAAGTTTGCCAAAATGATGCAGTCAAGATATCCAATGAGTATGATGGGGGAACTTAGCTATTTTATGGGCCTTCAAGTCAAGCAGAATGAAGAAGGCACTTTTATTTGTCAATCTAAGTACACCAGAAATTTGCTGAAGAAATTTGGAATGCAAGATTGTTCAAGTGCATCCACTCCCATGGCCACTGCAACAAAATTGGATAAGGATACTGGTACATCAGTAGATATTACTGATTACAGAGGTATGATTGGCTCACTACTCTATCTAACTGCTAGTAGACCTGATATCATGTATGTTACCTGTCTTTGTGCAAGATTTCAAGCAGATCCAAGAGAACCTCACTTAACAGCCGTGAAAAGAATTTTCAAGTACCTTAAGGGTACAACTGATCTGGGATTAGGTATCCTAAAGAATCAGGCTTTAAGCTAATAGGTTACTCAGATGCAGATTTTGCAGGATGCAAAATTGACAGGAAAAGCACAAGTGGAAGCTGCCAATTTATTGGAGGAAGATTAGTTTCTTGGTTTAGCAAGAAACAGAAGTCAATTTCCACATCAACTGCAGAAGCAGAATACATTGCTACAGGAAGCTGTTGTGCACAGATTCTTTGGATGAAGAATCAGTTACTGGATTATGGGTTAGAAATTTCTAAAATTTCTATTTACTGTGATAATCAAAGTGCTATTGCTATGACAGGTAATCCAGTTCAATACTCAATGACAAAGCACATCAGCATTAGGTACCATTTCATAAGGGAACATGTGGATGAAGGTATAGTGGAATTGCATTTTGTTCCAACAGATCAACAACTAGCAGATATCTTCACAAAACCACTATGTGAAGCTACTTTTACAAGATTGGTAAATGAACTTGGAGTGGTTTCAGGTTCTTTCTCTAAATCTGCTTAGTTTATGTTCTGTTACATCAGACTTTATGATCAGTATTTACAGATATTACTATCTTTATGTATTCTGTGCTTAATTTGAAATTTGCTTAAGTGCTGATTGTTGTCTGGTGTGAATTTCTAAACTCTGATAGTGATATACATGTTCTTGTGACTATTCAATCCAATAAGGATAATTGTGCTAGATGCTGAACTAGTAGTCTTTAATATACTAAAGATCCCATATTTGAAGTAATTGTTTATGTGGAAATCTTTTAACACAAGCAAATTCTGATATTGAGCTTAGTTAAAGTTTCCTTTGTGTATCTTGTTACTAAGTCAAAAACTAGAATAGTGTTTCTTATCTGTTAAGTTCTGATTTTAGTAAATCTAGTGAATGTACTAAGTGCTGATAAACCTCACTATTAAAAGAAATAGAAAAAGAAAAAGAAATAAAAATCAGGTACTCCTTTGAGATCTAGAGTAGAAATGTGAAAGGGAAGACCCAAGTGCATTGCTGGTATTAAGTTATATGCATTAGAAAAGCAAAATAAAATTTTCTTGGTGACTTTTCACACTCTATGATTACTGGAGAAATACTCTGATAATAGCATAAATTCTGATAAGCAGTCGTGACTCACTTACACTGAGAAGCCACTGTAAAATAGAATTTCAAAAAATGCATAAAATGAGCACAAAACAGTTGAGGTGGACACATGCATGAACTCATTCTATAGTAGACTTCAGAATAATGACAGATTTTGAGAAAAGTTCTTAGTTATGCCTTATTTCTAAGATGTACTGAAGTGAATTAAACTTTAATCTTTATCTGATATTTAGCTTACTGCACACACATACACTCCATATGAATAATGAAAATTACTGTGGTGATAAATGTTATTTTAGATGAACAGGTTAAGTGTCAGTTACATAAATTCTGAGGACAAGTTATGATGGAAATTCTGATCATTAAGTTCTGAAGAAACGAAATCAGTATTTATGTGAAGAATTACAAAAATAAACATTCACTTTTCGAGTTAAGGAGCCGTGTTCTGATGACTGTTAAGTTCTGATATAAGTCTAAGTTCTTATATTAAATCCTGATTCTTTACTTGACTTATTTGTGGTTAAATCTGAAACAGTCATATTTAAAATCAGAATATGTTTGGGTGAGATATAAATAGTCAACATATTTTGGGTTAGTGGTACTCGTATATGCACAGTAATTTTTACTTGTTTCGTGTGCTCATTAACTCATGTTTTAAGCTTCCAATGGCTGTCATTATTACTCATCGATCTAGGGAGACGAGGCTTTACTTCTATTCGTTTCACATTCCCTGCATCCCTTGGTCCTCCCTTGTCTATATAACTGACCAATAATCCTTCAGTAAAAATCAATTCTTTCTTCTCTCAAAGAATGGCTCAGTTTGGTTGGTTTTACAACTATGGCACTGGAACTGTGCATATTTTTCAAAATGGTATTCCAACTGCATATCCTATCAACAACATTCCTTATAATCTCTGGATTCAATTTCCAGAGATCATTAAAAATGACTTGTTGACTGTCCAATGAAGTCTTCATCTCCGTTCTCTCCGTCAGCAAGAACGGATCATCCGTCTTGCAGTGCTCTTCGTCAGCAGCAGAAGGCGTTAGTCGTTAGTCTTCTTAGACTAGGACTAAAGCTGTTGATGTTAGGAATCGTAGATTAGGACTGTCTTGCAACTTTTACATGTAATTGTTAAATTTCATCGAATGTATTTGTTTGATATATTAATAAAATTTTACTTTATTTAAAGATTTTGTCTCTGAGTCATTTCATATTCTGATGACCTTTTAAATCCTGATAATAATCAAGTTCTGATGCTGACGTGGCAGTATTTATTTACTTGGTTTATTTTTGGTCATTACCTCACTGGTCATATTTTTTTTACAGAATATTGGTAAAGCAGTAATAATCATTTATTTAGTGGGAACAGTTTTTTTTTAAAATAACAAAAACTGAACGTCCTTGATTAATGGGATTACTAGGTAAGTGGAACGGTTTTTCTCCTTGAAAACTGCATGTGATAAGTAATGATTACTGAATACCCGTGCCCATGAATTATCTTTTACTGCTGCATGTCTGACAGGTGTCTCAATGGCTATTTTTTACCATGTATAAGTAAAAGAGAGAAGAGATTGTAAAATCTTTTATTCACTTTTATACTCCTTTTTACTCTTATACTCTCACTATTTTCTGACGCTTTATCATACAGACATTTTATCAAACACCTTACAGGCAACCTTATTTCTCACTTATTTATCATGGAACCCAAGGATTTGATTGTAAATGGAGCCAAGTTCGTACCAAACAACTATGCTGCAATCTTGAACAAGGCTGAAGCTCCATCTGATTTGCACTTTGTGCAAGATTTTTTAGCAAATAGTGAGATTGGGTATGCTTTGACCCAACCTCAAACTATCTCAAGCCAACAAGTGCTGACGTTTTGGCGAACTGGGATTTTTGATGATGGTGGTGCTACTGGTACTCCAAGCATCGTATTTGAAGTCAATGATGTTGAGCATGTGGTTACTCCTGGAGCAGTTCATAAAGCTCTCCACTTACCAGAAGGTTGTACTTTTTCAACAGTGGAGGACCCTGTTCTACAGCAGCTCATGGCCAGTTTGGGTTATGAGAAGAGTTTGGGAAAGCTTGGACAGTTGAAAAGGGCAAATATCAGGAAGGAATGGAGTTTTTTCTTCGATTGTATCACTAAGGCATTCACCAATAAGTGCTCCAACTTTGATGTCATTCCAATCATGAGTCAGCAAATCGGGTATGCTCTTATTCATCAAACTCACTTTAATTTTGCAAGTGATGTGCTAGGTTTCATAGGGGATAGGATGACAGAAGATAGAAATGTAGTGTACTTTGCTAGATTCTGTCAGCTTATATATAATTTCTGTTGTGCTGATGAACCCCAACCTACCACTGATTTAGTTCCACCCTTTAAGCTTGTAAAAAGGGCTTTTAATGATTTGTTAAATGCTGACATTAAGAAAACAGTGGTTAGACCCTTACAGATACCTCAGTCTGTAAAACAGATTCTTGTAAATGCTGATCCTCAAACCTACACATCTGTTTACCCTGATGTTCAACCCACCAGCACATCCTAGCCACCACAACAACCATCAGAACATACCACATCTACACCTCAAACTTCTCAACCTCAACCTACTCAACCCTCCATCAGGACATATTTCAAACCATCACTGACATCTCAACCTTCACCATCAGCACATCCCGTGAGGCCTTCATCTTCCAAACCTAAGAGGACAAAGACTGTACCTCAGACACAACAGAAGAGAAGGAGGATTGTTCTGAGGGATGAGTCAGATAGTGAGGAATAGGTTCCATTATCAGAACCTGTTGTTGTAGAAGCTGAGAAGGTCTCTTCTCAGATAGATGTTGAAATTGGGAGTTCTAGGCCCTTAAAAAGGCTTAGAAAGCTAAATTCTGATGAAGCTCCCAAAGTCAAAGAGACATAAAAAGCAAAGAGCCAGGAGGGCTGTCAGTGTATCATCACATTCTGAATATACTCTGGAAGAAGCAGCTAAGGAAGGGGGTCAGAAATCTCTGATCTCAACAGAACCAATTATTGATTTACTTCCTTCAGCACAACCAGAAACTACTAAAGACAGACTGCCTACTCCTCCTATGTCTCCTGTAAATGAACCAGTACATACTGAAGACCCAGGTACAAGTGCTGAGATTGATATTCACAACCTGATTGTGCCTGAGGTTCTGTACTTGGAAGCTCCACCAGCTCAAATCACTCCACTAACAACCCCAATTCTGGATGCTGATTTTAATGAAGATATTCCTACTACACCTATTCTGAATCTGGATGATGAAAATCAGGTTTTAGGTGGGCATCAAGATTTGGCTGTTGATCAGAACTTAGTTGGAGATCGGCACTTAGAGGATGATGTTGAAGCCTCAATAGCCACTCATACTATTCTTTTATCAGAGGAAGGTGATGATGTTGATTCTATAAGTTCTGATGCTGCTAATGATGAAGTTACTGGTGAAGCTGCTACCAATTTAGATGCTGATGCAGCTGGTCCATCAGGACATGCACCTCAATAAACTGTTCATAAAGCTGATTTAGTCAAGAAGTTTGTTACAGGGGAAGCACCAGTACCTTGGAGTGAAACTCCTAGAGGAAATGAGTGGACTAAAGAATGGAACTCAGTTAGTTTTGTTCCTTCTGAAAAGATTCTTGCTGAGCATCTTGCAAAAGCTGATGAAATGCTGATACATGATGATTTCAAGACACAGCTGAGAGTTACTGCATTGAGTACAAGACACCTTCAAGGTCAACACTCAATAACTCATGACAAGGTGAATAAAATTCAAGAAAACTTGATCCAGCAAGATATGAATCTGAAACTTGAAAAGAACAGATTTTTCAAGCCTACCTTTGACAGAATTGCCTACATTGAGAAAACCCAAGAGAAGCAACAGTCTCAGATTGATGAAATTTTGAAGAATCAAGCTTCTCATCAAAATCAACTCAATGAGATCCAATCCTCAGTGGAATTGCTTGTCTCTCTTCTTTTACCTGCTGATGCCAAAAAAGGGGAGAAAGTAATTAAGTCCAAATGTAAACCTGTTAAGACACTGAAGGGAAAGGATGATGAAAAAGATGACCACAGAAACTCTGGAATGGGTGGAGGTCATGGTCAAGGTAAAGGTCTTTCATCAAGTAGAACTGGAACTACAAGTCAAAGAACAAGTTCTGATATTGGAAGAAGAATAACTTCTGATATTGGTAAAAGGATAAGTTCTGATGAACATCTGGAACTTGATGAGGAAATTTGAAGACAGTTATTTCTGAAAGAAAATCCAGGAATGGACTTTGAGAGTCTAAAGGAAGAAGAAGCTAGACTTAAGTTAGAAAAAGTCAACTTCAAATCTGAAGCTTCTGTTGTTGAAAAGAAAATTCCTAAGGCTAAAGGCATTGTGATAAAAGAAAGGATAAATCCTGAGGCAACTAAGGCCAAATCACAAATGGAGATAGATCCAAGGTCCAAGGGCAAAGAAAAAGTTGGTGAAACTGTAAAGGTTTATGTGCCTGCTATGGATAAAGAAATATCTGATGAAGATGCTAATCTTACGCTAATTTCAAGGAAGATTTCTCAAACAACCTCTGACATGGCTCAAGTTGTTCAGAGTCAAGATATAGTAAGTTCTGATATGACACTGAAGCAAGCAACCTCTGATATAGCTCAAGTTGCTTAATATCAGAAGATAAGTTAAAGGAAACCTCTGACATTGCTCATGTTAAACCTTCAAAGTTACTCCTACCAGGATTCACTAGAGCTAAACATACTCAACCTTTGAAGACTGCAATAAGTGGTTTTGAAGCAAGAGTGGTTACAAGAAAAAAAGCAAGAGATAAATCTGGATTGGGTAGTGTTGATGAAAGAATAATACAGAACACAACCAATGATCCAACTTCTTTGAGTGAACCAGGTGTTGGAGCAACTCCTGAAAGATTGAATCAGCTTGAATCTGTACAGATGGTTTACCATACCTTCTTGAAAGAACACATCTTGTTATATTTTATGACAGATGGAAGGGTATACCATATTAGACAGAATGCTATACCACTGAAGTATTATGAGGAACTTGAACATGTTCTATTCTTACTTCAAGTGAAGAACAGATTTACAGATAGTGCTGCAAATTATTTGAAGACTCAAATTCAGAGACAGAAGAAGCTTTATTCTGTGAAGTCTGACATCACATACTGTCCCAAGTATAGAAATCACAAAGGTGATATTGTCGAGATGAAGCCTAACTCTGCTAAGATTATAACTACTTTTCTGGGTTATAAGACTGTGGAATTCAATCTTGAGTCTGACAAGGCATATTTGATCAGAGTAGATCAGGACATAAGAAAAGCTAGAATAAATGATCTCAGGGTTGCTATCTTTCAAATTGGGGAAGATACAGTTGAATTGAAGAATGCTAAAATGAGGATGATTGATGAACTTAAATATGCTGAGAGATGTTTATTAAAGAACTATCTCAGAACAACTCCTGACATCAAAGAGATCAGTAATTGAAGCCAAGTCAAGATCTACAACTGCTTAAATTTTGATGTGTATACAGACTGAAGCTGTTATCAGAAGTTAAAGATGGTAAAACTACAAGGACTGTAAGTTGTAGTTATCTAGTCAAATTCTAATGCATTTGTACTTAATGTTTTTGACACCATCAAATATCAGTTAAACTTGTATATTATGTTAATTTACAAGTTGGGGGAGATTGTTAGATATATTTGATAATGTCATGTCTAATATGATTTGTGTTTAGTTTTCAGATCTTACTTAAATAGGACAAATCAGTACTTAACTGGAAATCAGCACTTATACGGAAGTCAGAACTTAAGTTATCAGGAGATATTTATCAGGAGATAATATCAGGACTTAAGGAGACTTTCAGATAAGGAAGGCGGCTGATTGAAAGGAAAGAAGATCAAGATAAACGCAAGAAGAGATATGCATGAAGAAGGAATTCTATGAAGAATAGAATACTTGGAAGAAAAGATAACTAGTTGATATATTTTAGGAAGCAGAATTATATTTCATATCAATTATCGTTTATCTTGTAACTGTGTAGTATATAAACACAGACATAGGGTTTACAATATATGTGTTATCATAATCAAAGTTATTATCAATTGTAACCCTAATAGCTCTCGTGATAATTTGTTCATCACTGAGAGAGGACAGTTCCATATTGTAACAGAGTTTAATAAAGCTTGTTCTCTGTTACTTGTGTTCTTTAATTCGATTTGATTGTGATAAACACTGTATTCAACCCCCTTCTATAGTGTGTGTGACCTAACAGGGTATGTTAAGTGGCATTTATATCCACTTATAACGCTTCATAAAGCTTTGAATTGATAATTTATACTCAAGTTATTTGTGTTTTTAATATGTTTTTGTAGTGTTTTGCATTTCAGGCATATATCAGGGATCCAGGTGATTTAGCATTGCTTTGATGCTAAAATGGTGTTAGGAGGGTGTCATGAAGATCGCTTGTGCAAAGACCGTTAAGAACCAGCAATTAAAGAGAATCAAAATCAGAAGTTTTTCCAGAAGGATGGCATGCCCGTGCTGGGCTAGTGCGCGGCCGCGCTAGAAGTACAAGAGGTCAGCGCGCCAGCGCTGGTAAAGTGCGTGGCCGCGCCAGGTCAGGATGAAAGAATCCTGATTCTCTTACAATTCTGATTTGTGGGCTTCTAATCTGCATGGGCTGCTATATAATGACAACTTAAGATCATTTTTCACAGAGGAGACATAACAAAGCTTAAGGAGAGATCGATGAGAAGACTTATAGCATAATTCAATGAAGGCGAAGAAGACCTAGTTTATTCTTGTGATTCTTTATTCTAAGTTATGATCTTGGATGCTCTTTTCTTGTTTGTTGAACCTATACTCTTGTTACGTACTTGGTTTATTATTTATTCAGTATAAAGACTATGTTTATTATACCATGCTTTCATCGGAACCCACGTGGATGATGAGTCCGATTATGGGCTAATCGTTATCGTGGGGTTCTAGCGGATTTATTTATGAATTTCTTTAGTTATTTTTATTTCGATATCTTGGTGTGTGGTGATTATATGATATCCTAGTTTTGGTTGTGCTTATTCGTCTTATGAGTGTCGCAAACTTATAAGATAGCGTGTTAATCTCTTCTAAAGTGAAAGTGAATTTAGATGTTTAGAACTTGCCATACTAGCATAGGTTCATGTATTTGATATGCATGATTCATAGGTAATTTTAACCATCTTACTTGCCCTATGTAATTATGATAGATAACTTGCGCATTAAACCGTTATGTTGTCAAATTCTATAGACATATAGGGTCTCAATATAATTGGTGTCTATTTAGCTTCTATCTCTTTTGTGGATGTCTGATAGTAGGGTATTCGTACAATAAAAGTTGGCATTTACTAGTTTCATGTTATCTGATTAGTGTCATCACCATTACATGCTAAGGTTAAGAACAAAAAGACTATTGAATGAAGTAGTAATGAAGTTAGAATCCTATGTTTGTGTCATATAGTTAATCACTCCTTTTAATTTCTTAATTAATGTTCTTTAGCATAATCTGTAGTTAATCATAGTATAACAATCTCAATTTATGATCATCTTAGCATTAAATAATAACCAGAACATTGTTGCATAAGCACATTGATTAAAATTAACCTAAACCAGTCTCTGTGGGAACGAACTAGAATTAATTCTATATTACTTGCGATCACGTATACTTGCGTGTAATATTAGCGCGTATTTTCATCCTAACATTAAGTTGTGGAAATCATCTAGAGATGTCCATGCTCAAATTACTAAAGTTCAAGGTATAAAGTCATTCTGTGATGAAGCCTGGAAAGAGAGCAAGGAGAAACTGAATCCTAACTTGGAAGAAGGACTTTCAATGGATGTGGATTCGACGGATAATGAAGATTATCCGTCGAATGATCAAAAGAATTATCCGTCGATAAACAAAGAACCACATTCGTCGAATGAAAGAAAGCCAGTTAGCAAATCCAAGCTCGCTAAGTTAAATAAGAAATATGGATCAGTTTCCAAGAACTTTGTTACAGGAGAAACAATTCAAGTCAAGGGTATCAAGAGAGTAAATATAGGACATTTATCAATCAAGTAATTGAATGATAGATTGGAGAAAATTGGGGTTAAGGAAGAATCTAAAAGGAAAAATAATAGGAATAGGAAAGTAGGAATTAACAAACACAACAACTACACACCTGATAAATATGCACCTAGAAACATTTTTGAGAAGTGTGGTAGTGTTAATCATTTATCTATTAATTGCAAACTTGCTATGCCTGCACCCATGTCTACACCACCATCATTTTCCAATATGTTCACAATGCCTGTAAATGCTGTTAGATATATTTGATAATGTCATGGCTAATATGTTTTATGTTTAGCTTTCAGATCTTACTTGAACAGGATAAATCAGTACTTAACTGTTGATCAGTACTTATACTGGAAGTCAGGACTTAAGGATATCAGTACTTATGTTATCAGGAGATAATCATCAGAAGATAAATATCAGAACTTAAGTGCTGAAGGACAATCAGATAAGGACAGTAGCTGATTAAAGGAAAGAAGATCAAGATAAACATAAGAAGAGATATGCATGAAGAAGGAATTCTGTAAAGAATGGAATACTTGGAAGAAAAGATATCTGATTGATATATTTTAGGAAGCAGAATTATATTCCATATCAATTAGCGATTATCTTGTAACTGTGTAGTATATAAATACAGACATAGGGTTTACACTAAAAGTGTTATCATTATTAGAGAAGATTATTCATTGTAACCCTAGCAGCTCTCGTGATATTTGTTCATCACTGAGAGGTAACAGTTCCATACTGTAACAGAGTTTATTGTTTCAATAAAGTTTGTTTTCTGTTACTTAAGTTCTTAAAGTTCGATTTGAGTGTACTATACACTGTATTCACCCCCTCTACAGTGTGTGTGTGACCTAACAATTGGTATCAGAGCCTATCTGTTAACATACATACAGTTAAAGATCCAAACACAATCATGTCGGACACAGAAACTCCAACTAAGCCTACCAAAATTGAGGAATCACCAAAGACACAAATTAAGAGTCGGTATGAGACCATCAGAGTTCCCATACTGAGACCATCTGAATATCCCATATGGAAGGTAAGGATGACCATGTTCCTGGAAGCAACAGATCCAGAATACCTTGATAGAATCAAGGAAGGCCCTCACAAACCAACCAAGCTCGCTGTTGCAGTTACAGGTGAAGCAGCAAAGACCGTACCAAAAGAGAAGAGTGATTATACTGCTGAAGACATAGCATCAATTGCTAAGGATGCTAAGGTACGACACTTACTGCATAGTGCCATTGATAATGTAATGTCAAACAGGGTAATCAACTGCAAGACTGCTAAGGAAATATGGGATGCTCTGGAAGCAAGGTGTCAGGGAACTGACACAATTAAGAAGAACAGGAAGACAATACTCACTCAAGAGTATGAACACTTTGACTCAAAGACTAATGAGTCATTGAATGATTTATATGATAGATTTGTCAAACTTTTGAATGATTTGTCATTGGTTGATAAAGAGTATTATCTTGAAGATTCAAACCTTAAGTTCCTGTTAGCTCTTCCTGAATGCTGGGATTTGAAGGCAACGACAATAAGAGACAACTACAATCTTGATGAAACAACTCTTGACGAAATCTATGGAATGCTCAAGACTCATGAGCTGGAGATGGAACAAAGAAGCAAGAGGAAAGGAGGAAAGTCAAGGACAGTTGCTCTTAAGGCTGAAGAAGAATTCCCCAAAGCAGCTTCCTCAAAGAAAGATAAGGGTAAAGCTCTTTTCATAAAGTCTGATACTGAGTCATCAAGTTCTGAGAGTGATGATGACTCAGATTCTGAAAGCTTGCCTGAGACTGATGTTGATGAGGAGATGATGAAGCTGTGTGCTCTTATGGTGAAAGGAATCACAAAGATTGCATACAGGAAGTTCAGGAAGGGAAAGAAGTTTTCCAGGAAAGGCATAAGTTCTGATAAGAAGAATTTCAGAAGATCTGAAGGCAGAGGAGGAAAGTCTGACAGAGGAGATTACACCAATGTTAAATGCTATAACTGTGGTGAGAAAGGCCACATATCTCCTGACTGCAAGAAGGTAAAGGGTGACAAAGGCAAGGCTCTTGTCACAAAGCAGAAAAGCTGGACAGACACCTCAGACTCTGAAAGTGAGGAAAACTATGCATTGATGGCAAATGCTGATAAAGAAAGTGCTGAGAGCAGTTCTGAAGCTGCTGAAACAAAGGTACCTCAGACTACTTATGCTTTTCATACTGATGATATTAATGAGTTGAGAAGATATCTTAAAACCATGTTTGTTAGTTATAGAGATCAAACTTTAACATGTGAAAGATTAACTTCTGAAAATCTTGCATTTAAGAAAAGAAATGATTTCTTAGAAAAAGAGTTAGTCATGTTCCATCAAACTCAGAAGGATAGAGATGATGCTTTTTATGTTAGGAATGAAGTGCTAAAATTAAATGAATCTCTAAAAACTGAGTTAGAAAAGGAAAGAGAGATTATCAGGACTTGGACTAACTCTGGCAAAACAACTCAAAATTTGCTAAGTAGTGGAAACTGGAAAGAGGGCTTAGGTTATAGAGAAGATAAGAAAGATAAAGGAACTGAAGAAATTAAGTCTGTTGATAAGCAAAAGCCAAAGTTAAAACCTGTTAAGTTTGTAACTCTAAAGTCTGAAAATGAAAAATCAGAAGTTACAAAGAAATTAACTTCTGACAAACTAAAACAGGAAAAGACAGCTGAAGTGAACATAGGCTTAATGACAAAGAAGCAGCTTAAGCATAAGCTGAAAGATGTCAAGAATGCAAACAAGGTAAAATCACCTAGGAAAAATAGGAATGGAAAGGAAGATGTGAATAAAAGCAATAATTATAAACCTGTTCCTGATGCTTCTAGGAAAACATGTCATAACTGTGGAAGTTCTAACCATCTGGCTTCTTTTTGCAGGAAGAATAAGAATATTAACTCCTTACCTTCAAAGTCAAGAGTTAAGAGTCAGTCTGTTAGATACAAACCACAAAATCCTTGTTTTCATTGTGGTAGTTTATGGCATTCCATTTATACTGGTAAGGAATATCATAGCTTATACTATGATTATTATCAAATAAAACCTTCTTTGAAGAAAGTTTTCATTGTTCCTTCTAGTGTAAATTCTGATTCAAAGTCTGATAGTGTAAGTTCTGATAAGAAAATTGTTAACATAAACTCTGATGCTAAATCCGCTGCAAATGTTAATAAACTTAATAAGGCCAAAGGATCCAAGCAAGTCTGGGTCCTTAAAATTAATAATTAGTGGTCTTTGTGATTGCAGGGCAACAGGAAAAATATTCTAGTTCTGGACAGTGGATGTTCAGGACATATGACTGGAAATAAGGCCCTGCTATCAGACTTTGTGGAGAAAGCTGGCCCAAGTGTTTCTTATGGAGATGGCAACATTGGAAAAACATTGGGATATGGCAATATCAATCTTGGAAATGTCATAATTAAACAAGTAGCTCTAGTCTCAGGACTTAAACACAACCTACTGAGTATAAGTCAAATCTGTGACAGAGGTTATCATGTTGATTTCTTTGAAGAACACTGTGAAATTGTGAGTAAATCTAAAGGCAAAGTTGTTCTGAAAGGATACAGGCGTGGTAACATTTATGAAGCTAAGCTTTCAACAAGTACTGATGGTTCTGCAATCTGTCTGATGAGTAGAGCATCAATTGAAGAAAGCTGGAATTGGCATAAGAAACTCTCTCATTTAAATTTCAACAATATAAATGAACTGGTCAAGAAAGATCTTGTGAGAGGATTGCCAAACACAGTATTTTCTCCTGATGGTCTTTGTGATTCATGTCAGAAAGCCAAACAAAGAAAATCTTCATTCAAGAGCAAGACTGAATCATCAATTCTTGAGCCTTATCATCTACTACATGTTGATCTATTTGGTCCAGTAAATGTCATGTCCATTGCAAAGAAGAAGTATGCGTTGGTCATAGTGGATGAGTTCACCAGATACACATGGGTGTATTTCTTGCATACAAAAAGTGAAACTGCATCAACCTTGATTGATCATATCAAACATCTGGATAAAATGGTCAAAGATTCTGTGAAAGTTTTAAGGAGTGATAATGGCACTGAGTTCAAGAATTTGATAATGGAAGAGTTCTGCAAAATCCATGGAATAAAGCAGGAATTTTCTGCTCCTGAAACTCCATAGCAAAATGGAGTTGTTGAAAGGAAGAATAGAACTCTCATTGAAGCTGCACGTACAATGCTTGAAGAAGCAAAGCTTCCAACCTATTTCTGGGCTGAAGCTGTGCAGACTGCTTGTTTTACTCAAAATGCAACACTCATTAACAAGCATGGAAAAACACCATATGAGATGGTGAAGAAAAAGAAGCTAAATCTGAAATATTTTCATGTATTTGGATGCAAGTGTTTTGTTCTCAAGACTCATCCTGAATAGCTATCAAAGTTTGATCTAAAAGCTGATGAAGGAATCTTTGTTGGATATCCACTTTCCACAAAAGCCTTCAGAATCTATAATTTGAGAACAAAAGTGGTCATGGAATCTATCAATGTCTCTTTTGATGACAAAAAGATTACTGGTCTTGAAGATTTCATTGACCATGATCAGCTGAGATTTGAAAATGAAGACTCAAATTCTGATACAGAAAATCCTGACAGTCTAAGTCCTGATACTGTAAACTCTGATGGATTAAACTCTGATGTTATTGAAACTGTGGAGACTACGTCAAAGGAAGATGCACCTATGCAGGGGGAGCATACTCAAGATCCTACCACATCTCAAGAAACATCAGAACATGCATCTGGCTCTTCAAATTCTGATTCGTCAAGTTCTGATAAGCCAAGTTCTGATAGTGCTGAAAATCTAAATACTGAAGAATCCAACTCAGAGAGCATAGTTTCAGGGGGAGCATCAGAAAATGAAAATGAAAATAGCATGGATCATGGGGGAGCATCCAGTTCTAGAGAAAACCTTCCATCTGCAAGGAAGTGGACAAAATCACATACACCTGATTTGATAATTGGAAATCCTGATGCAGGTGTCAGAACTAGAACAGGTACTTCAAATGAATGTCTTTATAATTCTTTTCTCTCTCAGACTGAGCCAAAGAAAGTGGAAGAAGCTCTTCAAGATGTTGATCGGGTGCAAGCAATGCAGGAAGAGTTGAATGAATTTGAAAGAAACAAAGTCTGGACCCTAGTGCCAAGACCAAAGAATAGATCTGTTGTTGGTACAAAGTGGGTATTCAGAAATAAAACTGACAGTGATGGCATAATTACAAGGAATAAGGCAAGGCTGGTTGCAAAAGGATATTCTCAACAGGAGGGAATTGATTATGATGAAACATTTGCACCAGTTGCTAGGTTAGAAGCCATAAGGATATTCTTGGCTTATGCTGCTCACAAAAAGTTTACTGTCTTTCAAATGGATGTGAAAATGCTTTTCTCAATGGAGAATTGGAGGAGGAGGTATATGTTGAACAACCTCCAGGTTTTGTAGATACCAAACATCCAGATTATGTCTACAGGCTTGATAAAGCACTTTATGGACTTAAGCAAGCTCCTAGAGCATGGTATGAGACTTTAGCTCAGTTTCTTCTGGAAAGTGGATTCAACAAAGGAACAATAGACAAAACACTGTTCTACCTCAACCATGGAAAGGACTTACTTCTGGTCCAGATTTATGTTGATGATATCATTTTTGGATCTACAAATGACAAAATTTGCAAAAAGTTTGCCAAACTAATGCAGTCAAGATATCAGATGAGTATGATGGGGGAACTTAGCTATTTTCTGGGCCTTCAAGTCAAGCAGAATGAGGAAGGCACTTTTATTTGTCAAACCAAGTACACCAGAAACTTGCTGAAGAAATTTGGAATGCAAGATTGTTCAAGTGCATCCACTCCAATGGCCACTGCGACAAAACTGGATAAGGATACCGGTAAATCAGTAGATATTACTGACTACAGAGGTATGATTGGCTCTCTACTCTATCTAACTGCTAGTAGACCTGATATCATGTATGCTACCTGTCTTTGTGCAAGATTTCAAGCAGATCCAAGAGAACCTCACTTAACAGCTGTAAAAAGAATCTTTAAGTATCTTAAAGGAACAGCTGCTCTGGGATTATGGTATCCTAGAGAATCAGATTTTAAACTAATAGGTTACTCAGATGCAGATTTTGCAGGTTGCAAAATTGACAGGAAAAGCACAAGTGGAAGCTGCCAATTTCTTGGAGGCAGATTGGTTTCTTGGTACAGCAAGAAACAAAAGTCAATTTCCACATCAACTGCAGAAGCAGAGTATATTGCTGCAAGAAGCTGTTGTGCACAGATTCTTTGGATGAAGAATCAGTTACTGGATTATGGGTTAACATATTTAAAAATCCCTATTTACTGTGATAATCAAAGTGCTATTGCTATGACAGGTAATCCAGTACAACACTCTATGACAAAGCACATCAGCATCAGGTACCACTTCATCAGGGAACATGTGGATGAAGGTACAGTGGAATTGCATTTTGTTCCCACAGATCAACAACTAGCAGATATCTTCACAAAACCACTGTGTGAAGCTACTTTTACAAGATTGGTAAATGAACTTGCAATGGTTTCAGGTTCTTTCTCTAAATCTGCTTAGTCTTGTTCTGTGTTATCAGACTTTATGCTCAGTATTTACAGAATTAATCTCATTGTGTATTCTGTGCTTAATTGATAAATGTCTTTAAGTACTGACTGTTGTCTGATATATGTTTCTAAACTCTGATAAGTGATATGTCTGTTCAAGTACCTATTCAATCCTATGAGGATAACTGTGCTAGATACTGACCTATTAGTCTTCAATAAACAAATGATTCCATGTAAGAAGTAATTATTTCAGTGGAAACCCTATGACACTAGCAAATTTTGATAATTGAGCTTAGTTAAGTTTTCTTTGTATATCTTATTACTAAGTCACAAATTAGAATAATGCTACTCATCTGTTAAGTTCTGATACTAGTAAAACTGCTGAATGTACTAAGTGCTGATAAACCTCACTTATCAAAAGAAAAAGCAAAAAGATCAAAGAATAAAATCAGGTACCCCTTTGAGATCTAGAGTAAAAATGTGGAAGGGATGACCCAAGTGCATTGCTGGTATTAAGTAGATATGCATTAGAAAAGCAAAATATTTTCTTGGTGACTTTTCACACTCTATGATTACTGGAGAAATACTCTGATAATAGCATAAATTCTGATAAACAATCATGACTCACTTACACTGAGAAGCCACTGTAAAATAGAATTTCAAAAGATGCATAAAATTAGCACAAAACAGTTGAGGTGGACTCAAGCATGAACTCATTCATCAGTAGGTTTCAGGACAATGATAGCTCTTTAGCAAAATTTTAGTTATGCCTTATTTATAAGATGTACTGAAGTGAATCAGACTTTACTCTTTGTCTGTTATTTAGCTTAATGCACACACTAATCACTCCATCTGAATGATGAAAATTTCTGTGGTGGTCTATGTTATTTTAGATAAACAGTCATTGTGTCATTAATGCACAAATTCTGAGGACAAGTTCTAGTTACACGTTCTGATGATTAAGTTCTGAAGTCTATAACTCAGAACTTGTATGAGGATTTACTAAGATGGGCATTCCTTTTTCGAGTTAAGAAATTATATTCTGATGACTGTTAAGTTCTGGTATAGGTCTAAGTTCTGATTTCTCAGTCTAATCCTTTACTAGGCTTATCTGTGAATACAATTTGATAACAGTCTCAGTTCAAACTAGAATATATTGAAGTGGAAGATTAATAGTCACTATGATTAGGATTAATGGTATTCGTCCTTGAACAGTCCACTGTTTCTTGTTTCTTGTGCGTTTTAAACCATGATTCCTCTTTCCAATGAATGTTATTCTTTTTCAAAGTCTAGGGAGACGAGGTAGAATTAATTCTACCTGTCAGCATTCAATTCCTTTGCGTCTCCTGGCATTCTCTTGCCTATATAAGCAGCCACTTCACATCAGTCTTTCCATCAAATTCTTCTCACACACTTATCTTCATACTTCTTCTTTCAAAAACACAATGGTCAGATACAACATGTTTTTGAACTACCAAAACTTCAATATGGAGCTAAGCTGTACCGAGTGGCAGCAGGAATGGCATGTCACAGCCATTCCTGAGGAGATCTGGGACTTTGTCCCACAGGAGGTACTGACACACCTTCTGTTCTTCTATATGGACTACCATCGCCATCTGGAGCGATTGGAGGAGGAAAGGCTGGAAGCTCTCCGCCAGCAAGAGTGAATCATCAGACTCGCCATTCTGTTTGTCGAGAGTATGAAGAAGAAGATGACTTAATCTCGTCTTCTTCCTATTTTTCTTCATCATCAGCTTTGTCAGGCTTCTTAGCTAGGACTAAGGCTGTTGATGTTAGGTTTAGAAGCTTAGGGAAAATCTTGTATAAGTATTGATGTAATTTCCATTTCATAAATGTATTGTCTTGATATATTAATGAAAGTTATTTTTACTTCAAGATTTTGTCTCTGAGTTATTTTATCTTGTGTTGATAAATCCTGATTGATATTCTGATGACCATATAAATTTTGTTTTATATTAAGTTCTGATTCGTTTTCAGCACTTACTTATCTAATTTATCTTGGTCATTTTCATGTGATTTATTTTCAGAATATTAATGATGCAGTGAAAAATACTTCAATCAGTGATAACGGTTTAAATTTTGAATTAAAATTGTTTCTATTGATAAATGGAACGGTTTTTCCTTGAAACTAGGCAAATGGGTAAGTAATGATTCCTGTTTTCTCGAGCCCAGTAACTGTCCGTTATTACTGCATGTCTGACAGGTGTCCAACGGTAACATTTTGTTCAGAGTATAAGTACAACATAGAGAAGATTTCTTTAATCTTTTATTTTCTTCATATTTTATCTCTCTCCTTACTTTTACTCTCTTTCTCTTTATTTCTCACGTTGGTTTTTCCTACAGACATTATCTCAAACCCCTAACAGGCATACTTGAATCTCATTTTTTTTCACATGGCACCAAAGGATTTAATCATTGATGGAGCTAAGTTTGTCCCCAACAACTATGCTGCAGTTCTTGATCACACTGAAGCTCCATCTGAATTGCATTTTGTGCAAGATCTTCTTGCACATAGTGAGGTTGGGTATGCATTAACACAGCCTGAATTCTTTTCAAGCCAACAAGTTCTGAGGTTTTGGAGGACTGGACTTTTTGATAATGGTGGTCAACGTGGAACTCCCAGTATTATCTTCCAAGTGGGTGATTCATCCTTTGTAGTCACTCCTGGTACAGTACGCAGGGCTTTACATCTTCCAAAAGATTGTACTTTCTCAATTCTAGAGGACTCAGCCCTTCGGGAGTTAATGGCTGAATTGGTATATGAAAAGAGTCTGACGAAACTTGGACAGTTGAAACGGGCTAATATCAGAAGAGAATGGAGTTTCTTCTTTGATTGCATCACCAAAGCTTTTGGGAACAAATGTTCGAATTTTGATGCTATTCCAATTATGAGTCAGCACATCGGGTATGCAATTATCAATCAAACTCATTTTGATTTTGCAACTGCTTTAATTGGTTTTATTGGGGATAGGATGACAGAGGATCGAGATGTTGTTTATTTTGCTAGATTCTGTCAACTTATTTACACTTATTGTACTGATGAACCTCATTTAGTCAGCACTCAAACCCCACCTTTTAAGGTTGCAAAATGATACTTTAATGACCTGGTAAATGCTGATACTAAGAAAAAAGTGGTTAGACCATTACAGATTCCTAAGTCTGTAAAACAGATCCTGGTAAATGTTGATCCTGATACTTATAGATCTGTTTACTCTGATGTCCAACCAACTCCAAACACCCAAAATCCATCAACCTCAGTACCTACCTCTCATTCTACTCAACCTACCCTCAAAACATATCTCAAATCCTATCTCTCAACTTCACAGACTGCTTGACCTTCATCTTCAGCACCTACTGTGAAATCTTCATCTTCCAAGCCAAAGAGGACAAAGAATGTTCCTCAAACATCTCAAAAGAGAAGGAGGATTGCATTGAGCGATGAATCTGATTCTGAGGAACCGGTTCCTGCTAGAGAACCTGTTGTATCTGAAGCTGAGAAAGAGATTTCTCAGAAGGATTCTGAAATTGGGGGTTCTAGGCTTCTCAAGAGGCTTAGACGAATGACAGTTCCTGAAACTCCCAAGGAATCCAAATCAACAAGGAAGTACAAGGAACAGAGGGCACAAAGGCCAGTTTCAGATGATGAAGAGGAAGCAGCTAAGGAAGGGGATCAGGAATCTCTGATCTCACAAGACAAGGAATTTGCTCCAGTCACTTCTTCTCCATCAACTCCATCTCAGGAAGCTGTATCTGACAAGGCTAACTCACCATCTGTGTCTCTTGTTGATCCAGGCACAAGTGCTGATATTGATGTTCAACACTTGGTTGTGTCTGAAGTATTTCTCTTAGAAGCTCCAACAGCAAATAATCCTTCCACAACACCTGTTACTGATGTTGTTCAAACTCTAGAGTTATCAACAACACCTTCTCTGCATCAAGATGCTGATGATCAGACTTTAGGTGAGCATCAGGATATGGCTGTTGATCAGAACTTAGTATCAGATCAGCAATTAGAGGATGCTGAAGCCTCCATTGCTACTCACACTGTTGTCTTATCAGAAGATACTGATTCTTTAAGTTCTGATGCTGCAAATGCTGGAGATACTAGTGAAGCTACTCCAACTGTAGATGCTGATGAAGCAGGTCCTTCCGGACATACTCCTCAACAGACTCTTCCTAAGTCTGAACTGGTAAAGAAGTTTGTTACCGGGGATGCACCAGTACCTTGGAGTGAAACTCCTGCAGGTCAGGAGTGGACTAAGGAATGGAACTCAGTTTCATGTGTTCCAACTGCAATACATCTTGCTGAGCACTTGACTAAAGCTGATGAAATGTTAAATTCTGATGATTTAAAAACTCAGCTTAGAGTCACTGCATTGAGTACTAAACATCTACAAGGTCTTCATTCAACTACTCATGCAGAGCTACACAAGATTCAGGAGAACTTTATCAAACAAGAACAAGTTTGGAAAATTGATAAGAAAAAGTTCTTTCAACCTACCATTGACAGGATTTCTTATATTGAGAAAACTCAAGAGAAACAACAAGCTCAGATTGATGAAATTCTGACAAATCAAGCTTCTCAGCAATCGCAACTTACTGAAATCCAATCCTCAGTGGAATTACTTATCTCTCTTTTACTACCTGCTGATGCCAAAAAGGGGGAGAAGGTAATTAAGTCCAAATGCAACACTAACAAGACACTGTAAGGAAAGGATGATGGAAATGATGATCGAGGATACTCTGGAATGGGTAGTGGTCATACTCAAGGTAGAAGGTTTACATCAAGACAAGCTAGTCACAGGACAAGTTCTGATACTGGGAAAAGAATAAGTTCTGCTGCTGGTAAAAGGATAAGTTCTGATGAACTTCTAGATCTTGATGAGGAAATGTCAAGACAGATATTTCTTCAAGAAAATCCAGGAATGGACTTGGAAAGTTTAAAGGAAGAAGAAGCTAGACTTAAATCAGAGAAAGTCACATCTAAATCTGAAGCTTCTGGTAAAAATTCACTTCCAAAACTCAAAGGCATTGTGATCAAAGAAAGGACACATACTGAAGCAACATTGGCTAGATCACAACCACAGATAGATCCAAGATCCAAGGGTAAAGAAAAGGTTGGTGAACCTATCAAGGTTTATGTACCTCCTGAGGAAGAAGAAATTACTGATGAAAAGGATGATCTTGCTCTGACTTCAAGAAAAGTTCTTAAAACAACCTCTGACATGGCTCAAGTTGTTCAGAGTCAAGAAATTGTAAGTTCTGATATTCAGAAGAAGCAAGTAACCTCTGACAGAGCTCAAGTTAACTTGATATCAGAAAATAGATCAAAGACACTCCTACCAGGATTCACTAAAGCAAAACAGACTCAATCTTTGAAGACTACTGCAAGTGGTTTTGAAGCAAGAGTAGTTACTGGAAAGGAAGCTAAAGATAAAACTGGATTGGGAAGTGCTGATGAAAGAAGAGTACACAACACTACCAATGATCCAACTTCCTTGAGTGAACTAGGTATTGGAGCAACTCCTGAGAGATTGAATCAACTGGAATCTGTACAGATGGTTTACCATACCTACTTGAAAGAATACATCATGTTGTATTTCATGACAGATGGTAGGGTTTATCATATAAGATAAAATGCCATTCCATTGAAGTATTTTGAAGAATTGGAACATGTACTTTTCTTACTTCAAGTGGATGACAGAATAACAAAGACTGCTGCAAACTACTTAAAAGAACAGATTCAGAGACAGAAAAGGCTTTATTCTGTTAAGTCTGACAGCATATATGTTCCAAAGTACAGAGATCACAATGGTGATATTGTTGATATGAAGCCTAATACTGCACTGATCTGAACATATCTTGGTATTAAGGGACTTGAATTCAATCTGGAGTCTGACAAAGCTTATGTCATAAGACTAGATCAGGAGTTGAGAAAAGCAAAGATCGATGATCTCAGAGCTGCAATCTTTCAAACTGGTAAAGATACTGCAGAGCTTAAAGATGTCAAAAGGAGAATGATTGATGAACTAAGATATGCTGAGACATGTTTGTTGAAGAACTATCTCAGAACAACTCTTGACATCAGGGAGATCAGAAAATGATAAAGCCAAGTCGAAGATCTACAACTGCTTAAATTCTGATATTTATACAGACTGAAGTTGTTATCAGAAGTTGAAATTGGTAAAAGCTTTAAGGACTGTAAGTTGTAGATATCTAGTCTAATTCTCATGCATTTGTACTTAATGTTTTTGACATCATCAAATATCTGTTAAACTTGTATATTATGTTAATTTACAAGTTGGGGGAGATTGTTAGATATATTTGATAATGTCATGGCTAATATGTTTTATGTTTAGCTTTCAGATCTTACTTGAACAGGATAAATCAGTACTTAACTGTTGATCAGTACTTATACTGGAAGTCAGGACTTAAGGATATCAGTACTTATGTTATCAGGAGATAATCATCAGAAGATAAATATCAGAACTTAAGTGCTGAAGGACAATCAGATAAGGACAGTAGCTGATTAAAGGAAAGAAGATCAAGATAAACATAAGAAGAGATATGCATGAAGAAGGAATTCTGTAAAGAATGGAATACTTGGAAGAAAAGATATCTGATTGATATATTTTAGGAAGCAGAATTATATTCCATATCAATTAGCGATTATCTTGTAACTGTGTAGTATATAAATACAGACATAGGGTTTACACTAAAAGTGTTATCATTATTAGAGAAGATTATTCATTGTAACCCTAGCAGCTCTCGTGATATTTGTTCATCACTGAGAGGTAACAGTTCCATACTGTAACAGAGTTTATTGTTTCAATAAAGTTTGTTTTCTGTTACTTAAGTTCTTAAAGTTCGATTTGAGTGTACTATACACTGTATTCACCCCCTCTACAGTGTGTGTGTGACCTAACAAATGTTATGCCTGCACATAATTTGAATACACAATTTGCTAATATGTCATTTGCACAAAATCCCTACTATGCTGCATTTGGTTTGCCTCAAATGCCATTTAGCATACCTTATTGGAATAACATGTTTGCATAGAATATGTCTTTCCATGTTAACCAGCCTATGCATGATAATTCTGTTATGATGAATGGTTTTCAAAACTCTACTCAAATGACTAAGGTTGAATCTCAATCACCTAAGTCAAATGAGGAACAACCAAAGAAACCTAAGAAGAAGGCTAACAAAGCAGGACCCAAGGAAACTTGGGTACCAAAATCAACTTGATTTGATTTTATTGTGTGCAGGGAAAGAGAAAGAATCTTTGGTATTTGGATAGTGGGTGCTCAATGCACATGACTGGAGATTCTACCCTGCTCACTGTGTTCAAGAAGAGAGCTGGCCCAAAGATCACTTTTGGAGATGACAGCAAGGGTTATACTGTGGGATATGGCTTGATTTTTAAAGACAATGTCATCATTAAGGAAGTTGCCCTAGTGGAAGGACTCAAGTATAATTTGTTGAGTATCAGCCAAATAAGGGCAACTCAGTAACATTCAACTTCGAAGCCTGTGTTGTGACCAATAAGAAAAGCAACAAAGTGGTTCTCACTAGAGTGAGAAAAGAAAATGTGTATCTAGATGACTTCAACTCATCAAATACAGAATCTGTCACTTATCTTTTCAGCAAGGCAAGTCAAGATGAAAGTTGGATATGACACAAGAAGCTGTCCCATCTTAACTTCAAGACTATGAATGAACTAGTCAGGAAAGATTTGGTAAGAGGCAATCCTTAGGTGGAATTCTCAAAGGATGGTTTATGTGATGCCTGCCAGAAAGGAAATCAAATCAAGGCATCATTCAAAAAGAAACTTGAATCAACAATTGAAGAACCTCTATAACTACTACATATGGATTTATTTGGACCAGTCAATGTGTTGTCAATCTCAAAGAAAAGATACTTTCTGGTGATTATTGATGATTTCTCAAAGTTCACTTGGACATATTTTCTCAAATCTAAAGATGAAGCTAATGAAATCATTATCAATCACATAAGACAAGTCAACAATCATCCTGATCTCAAAGTTAGAAGAATCAAGAGTGATAATAGAACTGAGTTCAAGAATTCTGTCATGAGATTTTTTTGTGAAGAAAATGGAATCATGCATGAATTTTCAGCAACTAGAACTCCACAGCAAAATGGAGTAGTGGAAAGAAAGAACAAATCTCTTATTGAAGCTGCAAGAACAATGCTAGAATCAATGTTACCAACATATTTTTGGGCAGAAGCTGTAAATACTACATGCTACACTCAAAATATTTCTTTGGTCAATCAAGCAAAATGCATGACTCCCTACCAATTGTTGAAGACCAGGAAGCCAACACTAAACTTTCTTCATGTCTTTGGCTGCAAATGCTACATTCTAAAGAATCAAACTGAGCAATATGGGAAGTTTGATGCTAAGGCAGATGAAGGTATTTTTGTTGGGTATGTAGTTAGAAAAGCATACAGAGTCTACAATCTTAGAACTAATATTGGGTAAGTTGGTTGTTGTCCTTCCGACCTATAATAATGTACCAAATTAATGGAACGATCATATAAAGGTCATTCACTTCAATCTACCTTTTCTCCTTCATCGTGTCCACTTACCTTCCTTAATCGATGAAACTTCAATTGTTGTCGCACATTATCTTATTCGTAACTTCACATCAAGGCTCCCATACTGGTAATACTCCCAACATTATCGTTGCAGTAGTTAAGTAGAACAGGCTATCCAATAGTCAACAAGTCTATTTCATAGAACAAAGTTTGCTCGTATCACATCGTATCACTACTTTACATATCGCATTTATCATAGCACTATTATTTAATTCCACCAAAATTCCAGATTTATACCTTTCTCTCTAACTCTTTCAAGATTCATCTAATTCATCCCATAATTATTCATGGGTGGCTTAGTCACTAATGGCTTCTTTTAACCCGATAACAGCTATCCTCTGAAACACTTAAATCTCCTCTCTAAACTTCGTCTCACCTTTATTTAAATCTCAAGCGCTCACCATTTACTATAGCTCTCGAATCCATCCTCGTAGGTACAATCGCTTTATAGGACAAGTTCTAAACTGGGGGTATAGAACAGGATGTAGGGTAAACTAAAGAGATACACTCACAGCCGAATGTCCAGTGAAACAAGAATATACAGATGGAGGTTTTTAAATAGGTAGTCTCATATCAAGAAGTGATAAAATAGTGTAGAATAGGTTGAAAGGGTGCAGCTGTTATAACAGAAGGTAAAACCATTAATACTGATGGAAGAACAAGGTGCTAATCAAATCTGGAAGAAGAATGACGATCCTCGAATGGAAAGCTCCAAACGATCAGATGATACAGGGAAATCAGGTGCTGCCATTGCCATTGTCTGGAAATCATGTCGCAAACTAAGAATCCCAAATTGCAATACGAACCGTGCCGGAGACCTACCATATAGTCGCACTCATCCTCACAACGTCTTATCTTTCTATTTCCTATTCCTAATCCTAACCCTCTACCCAATCCCGACAATCTAGGCTTGTTTCAGTGACTTATAACCTATAGCTCTGATACCAACCTGTGGCGCCCTCCAAACCCGGGTCAGAAGTTTGGGGTCCACAACACATACACAATATATAAACCTGTATAAGATATATTATTTATAATGACCTTGCTTCACAAAACCACAGATCGCAACAGGTTAAAGTATAAAAACAAGCCACAACCTTAACTTTTATTACAACATACCAAATTCCCCTTTAATTTAACTTACAACTGATAATAAAAGTATTCTTACAATTTGACTATCTCTCTACCGTATGAAGCTTCTGCTAGCTCGATCCAACTCAACTGGAACCTTAGCCCGCACTTTGGACTGAGGAACTTCACTATCATCCATATCCTTTTCAACTGTAACATATATAAAAAGATTCACAAGAGTGAGCTAACTAGCTCAGCAAGTCATGATAACGATAACTGAGGTTAAACAATGATCAAAAGAGATGATTCAAAGGAATCAAGTTTCTTTTTAACTAATCATTAGAATTGGATATTCATTTTAAGTTTTAAAACCAAGGTTAGGCTGCTGATCAGTCACGCACTAACCCCGAGCAAGCACACAACACTACTCTAATTACTGGATCCAAGGCACACATTGGCCTAACTTGACCATTGGTATGGTCTGACCACGAATCTGGTCTACAAATATAAAAACTATCCAATCCTAAAGCAGTTCAATATGATAAACAATATAATTCGATAAAACAAGATCATAATCAATGATGGTTAAACACTTGAATAAAAATGTAAGGAAACTCATGGATATCTCAAGTGTATATCAGGGTATGTATAAGAAACGGTTTTCAGTTTGTACAAGGGTCAGGTGTTAGACCAGTAATGATTTTTCAGGATATGGTTCTTTGATGTTATAAAGAATGATTGGAGTATAAAAGTTTCTGTGTTTTCAAATCATTCTCTTTCAGTGTTAGGTGTTTGGTAGTTATACCTTTGAAGAGTAGTATTATATTTGTATGGTTTGGTGTCTGAGGATTAACAAAGGACGGTTTGCAAAGAATAAGGCTTACGGCTCAAGATCAAGAAAGAATCAGGGTTTAAGGGTAGATAGTTTGAAGCATATGCATTATAAAACAGGAGTTATGTTTAATAATAGCAACATGTTATGAAACAGTTCGAAAATATTGGTAATATATTTTGAAGAAAAGTTCAGAAATACTTGCCTTACAAGGCTTTACAATTATTACTGATCAACCCTGAGCTGACTCTGCTGCTCAGGCTCTAACGTCCAACCACTAGATCCCATTGGATTAAACTTCGACACTCGGATCTTTCTGTTGAAACTCTACTGAGTTGGTCAACTGATTGCTAGGTTATCTTTAGTCTATCGTCCACTTTCAGTGTTCCCGACTATAACCTATAGGGTCGAAATACCCTACGTTAGATGTCTAGGTATGCTTGACATATCCTCGCTAACAATCTGTAATAACCCCCAAAATTTTGAACTTTTTGTAACCCTTGTGAATAGTGTTTTAGCTGAATGAGAAAACTTTTCATGCCACACTATGTAGGGATCTGTTATGGATATTCTGAGATTTTATTAGTACTCTATATGTTATATGAGTGTATGTAACGATCGTCAGAATCCAATTCCGAACACTTTGGTTTTTCCCAGAAATACACTAGATACGGAGAGAATTGAGTATAAGGTAACAGGATAAAAAGGATTTAAATTAAAGGATTATAATAGAGGATCATAAAAAGGAAAATAATGTATTGAGAAAGGTTAAGGGAACCTAAGTAATAAGATCCCGGGTATAATCCTTCAAACGATAAACGAAAACGAAAGTTAAGCGAACCGTATAACAGATCAGCGGTCATTAGGCAAACAATTAGGAAGTTAATCAAAGGGATTAGAGAGAGTGATGTCACCCAACCAATGAGAAGAGGACAAAGAGGGAAAGATGACATCACAACATGACATAGGCATGACATGGGAAGGAAGGAGATGTGGTGGATTATTAACCACACAAAATCAAGGTTAAATTGGTAATTAACCAAAAACAAAACAAAACCAAATCAACCAAGCCAAATAATTCATTCTTCATCAAAACAAAAAGAAACCAAGGCATTATTCTTCATTGCTCTCGGCTTTTTACTATTCCAAAGGGAAAATTTTTCAAAATCAAAGATCCAAGCTTCCTAAATTGGTGAGTTAATTCCCTAATCATCCTTATGCATAGTTAGGGCTATATCATGAGTTTAAGCCATCAATTCTTTCTCAATATTCTTCATTAAATCAATGAAGAAGACAATGAATAGTGTTTTCAAGGTTTTTAACTTGAATTTTTCTTGTTTTCCTTTAAGATCCAAGCATTCCTAAGACTTCTCAAAGCTTCTTAAGGCTTCCTAGCTACTCCCACCACTTCAAGGAAGGTATATCATCTCCAAACCCTAGATTCCTATGTTTAATAAGATGATTTTGATTATTATGGTGATATTGTAGCTTAATGTTTGTGGTTTAGAGTTTGGGTTGAAGTGGTATTGAAATGGAATGGTAAATCTTGTTGTTTTGGTTAAAAGAATGTAGTATAGTTAAATTCAAGCTTAGGCATAAGTATGAATGTTAAAATTGAGTTGATTTGGGGCCGTTGTAATGTAGTTTAGATGGAGGTTGATTGGGTTGTGAATTGGAGTTGAAATTGTGGTTGTTTGAATTGGTTTAAATTTGGGAAATTGCGTAAACATAGCCGTCGTAACGTCCGATTTTCTTTAGACTGTTTTTGTGCATAACATTAGGACCCGAGAACCCCCTGCTAGATTATGACCATTTCCATGTCTAGATAGCTCGTGTTATGAGCTTCGTTTTGATATGTAGTTCGTTCTATTCCGATGCACGGTTTAGGAGAAACGACCGTTTCAAGTAACGGCATTTCGCGAACGAAACATTTCCCCTCGCCTTACTTTGAAACCTTGGTTAAGGACCTTAAATGACTAATTGGGGTAAGAAACATTTATGGTAAGTGTGTTAGGCAGTTGGTAAGACACTCGCGAAGGAATCGCCTTAAAACTCGTAAAGTTTAAATTATTAAAAATGGTGGAGCCGAGGGTACTCGAGTGACTTAAGAGAATCAATAAGCGCAAAACAAGCGTTAGAGTCTAAGTTAGTTAAAGTATAGATTTACAAGTGACTTTGGTTTAATTCCAACTTACTTGTTGTTTATAGGTTACCAGACTCGTCCTGAGCCTTTTATCACCCCAAGTCGCTCAGGCAAGTTTTCTACCCATTATACTGTTGTTGTGATGTATATATATATATACATTATCTTGCGGTAGATGCATGTTGGTTAATTAGCAAATGTTGCGATATATTGTAGCATATTATATGGTATATATGCATGCCTGTTTCGTATTCTTGCCATATATATCTGTTGGTTCAGTTGATAATACCTATGCTAGAGGATAGCAGTATTTTGCATATACCCTTATTATAAGGACCCAAAAGGTGAAAACATTTTCTAAAACCGGGAGTCGAGGATCCCGAGTAGATTTTGTATATATGTATATATATATATTATATATATATGGTTATAGTTTTCAAAACTATTAATCGAATAAGGGTTATTCGATAACTTTATATTATTCATTGAATATTATTTCGAATATTCATCCGAGGACTTATGACTCCTTTATTTTATTATTGAATATTATTTCGAATATTCATTCGAGGACTTATGACTCAGTTTATATTATTTAATGATTAATAATTGGATAGTCATTTGAGGATGTATTGACTCCTTTATTTTATTTAATGAATATTATTTATAATATTCATTCGAGGTATTATGACTCCGCTTATTATTTAATAATATTCTTTATTTTATTTAAGAATAATGTTCGATAATCAAACTTACTTTTGATATTCAAATAAAGATATTACTTTCGTATAAGTATATCTTTGATTATTTATTCATTTCAAGTATAAGTTTTCCAACTTCTAACTCAATTATTCTTTATGGGAATATTATTTAAATAATAATATTCAGATATTTCTTTCATATCGGGACTGATTTATTTTAATAAATCAGTATTACTCCAAATATTCTTATTAATGTTTTCGAGTCATCAAAATGAATTTAAAAAGGATAGAGCGGATCCCAAAACTTGTTTTCAAATTCAAGATCTTCCATTTTAAGGGGACTTGAATACTCGCTCAAAAATCTAGGGGATCCGGCTCTATGGTGTATTTTATATTCGCAACAACGTTGCAGTTTTGGTAAATGAATTGATTACTTACCCAACGTTCGGGAAGTAAGTCCATCTATTGAGTCGGCATAAGCAACATGGGCTCAGTGGGCGTCCATGATAGTGTAAGTGGCTCAGTGGGAGTCCATCAAATGCATAAGTGGCTGAGTGGCAGTCCAGCATAAGGTCCTATTGTGACCAGGGTGATGACCAGTGGGGAATTCATCCATCTACTAGTAGAAAAGGTTACTTATTGGTTTCTTTGCCTGATCAGCGAGATATCTTGTTTATGCCAAAATTCTTTTCCTTTCCAAAATTCATTGAATGTTCCAAACTCTGTTCATACTTTACATGTCAGAGGTTTTCAGGAAATGTATAAAGAAGATGTATATGTGGATATATATATATATATATCAGAACTTAATGAAGTATATCATAACTTCATTTCCTTTAATAATATTTCAAAGATTTAATCTATTCAAATCTTGTCTTGTAGTCTCATCTATGTGATGAACTGTTGAAAGCTCATTATACTTTAAACAGTGGTAGTTCAAGTAGCTTTATAAATGATATAAGTGTAGTGAAGTATTTGGTAACTTCATCCCTTGTTTTTACTTATATCTAGTAAGTAATTATCTTACACATGATAAAAGATTCTAGTAAGTATCCATTTAGATACTTATATTATTGTTATCACTATATATTATCTTACGAGCTGTAAGGCTCACTCTTGCTTTATTTCTTCATCACACAACAACAGTTAGGAAAGATGGCCAGACTCCAGCAGACCCAGCGCAAGCGCGTGGGAAGCGTCCCGCGTCTTCCCGATGATGTTGTGGCTGCTATAGCTGCAGAGGTAGATCTATTGGTAGATCAGGCATTCTATTTTTGAGAATCAAATTATGTATAATTATAACTTGTGACAGATAATGGCAATTAACTGTAAATTTATCAAGTAATCATTTTGGGTTGTAATAACTTTTAAATTGTGGATTCAAATACTTGTACTTATTTCAATTTCATCTGTGAGACTATAACGGGTTGTGGTGTGTGTTAGTGTGGGGTCATAGCATAAGGTTATTTATTATTAATTAAGTGAAGTGATATTGTGGAAAGAAAGACCGTGATGACCCGGATCCCCGACCCCGGATATGGGGGTGTTACAGAAATGGTATTAGAGCTAAGCGTTATAAACCTCAGAGATGATGCGACGATATAATAATAAACTCACAAAGATAATAAGAACTCTTGCCAAGTTCATGGTCGGACTACTTAAAGTAGCACTGACAGTTAAAACTCTTACGGGAACCCTTATAAGTATCATGATAGTAACTTAGCTCGTTTAATGTGTAGGCGCCTGAGATAGAGGACCCTGAGATGTTCGAGCGTGAGCATGATGAGGCACTGCTAGATGTTGAGGATCAGGAGGAGCCTGAGATGGAGGAGGATGAGGAGGACCCCTCAGAGGAGTCAGAGACGGAGGTCATTGCTATTTCAGATGAGGAGGACCCCTCAAAGGAGTCAGAGACAGAGGTTATTGCTATTCCAGATGAGGAGGACCCGGATGAGGTCCTAGTAGCTGAGGAGCGTGTTGGACCTATGGTAGTGTATGCTGGTACCCCTTTACCCACACTTCCGGTGGTCAGAGCCCCTACCCCTCCACCACTATCTTGGATTCCCTATGATGACAGCTCAGAGACCCATACTTCCGAGCCTAGGCAGACCGAGGAGGCACCCTCAACGGCTCCAGATTCACCACCTCTTGACCCTGCCCACAGGCAGTCTTCGTTAGCTCATGGATATGTTCAGGATGTTCTGAGGACCCGAGTGGCTGTTGCCGAGGCCCGACTGGATGAGGCCAGGAGGGAGTTGGATGCGGAGAGGGCAGGTAGGCGTACCCGAGCTTATGAGACTAGGGCTTCTATACCCCGATCCTTGAGGAGGGAGCTTACGGGGATAGAGCTCGCATCCCGAGCGAGACTTAGATCTCTCCAGGGGGACAGGCAGGGTAGGATCTCCAGGCGGCAGGCCGACTATATTTTCCATCGTGCGATGGAAAGGGTATGGGAGCTGACCCGCTCCGGTGTGTGATTCAGGATTGACGATGGAATAGTCTAGTTGTCTAGTTAGCCGTGGCCTTAGTAAGAGCCAATTTTCCGGGATAGTTGACTTGTATATAGCATCCCTTTTTCTGACTAGACAGATAGACTCTTGTGTATCACTTTTGGGACAGATGGCTGTAGCACTGTTGTACTTTTGACCAGATCAAACTATGTATTTCTCGCATTATGTATATATTTGTTTCCTTTCGGTTCAGTTCCATAGTGACGAGATCACTGTTTTTATCATTATTATTACTGCACTTCGTATTATAACTTTCATAAAATAATAGAATTACGATATACGTTCTCCCCATTATAAGAGCTGTGCAAGGCACAATGTTGTATATGATTGTGACCTAACGTTGAATTTCCCAATAATTTTTTTTATTATCAGAATCATGCCGCCAAGAAAGATTGGAACTAGGGCGAACCCTGGATCTGAGGACCAGGGAAGCCATAACCAGGATGATAGGAACCAGGAACACAGTGAAGAGGAAGATGAGGATTATGTGGAACAGGATGACTCCCTGTATGAAGAGGAAGAGGAAACATATGATGTTGAGGGATTTGAGATAGAGGCTGAAGAAGGAGAAACTGAGGTTGAGCAACCAGTACCAAACCCAGGCATGGATCCCATGGGCCAGTTCATGCAACTCCTAAGGCAGAATTTGGAACGTCAACCCAACCCACCCCCTCAAGGAAATAACAATACTGTGGCAAACTCTTTCAGGGCTTTTAAGTCCCTTAAGCCCCCTGAGTTCCACGGATCAGCCGACCCAGTTGAGGCAAGGGCATGGTTAAAGGATATGGAGAAATCTTTTGAGATTCTGAGTATCGTTGAGGCGCAGAAGACTGTATTTGCTACCTACCTTCTGAAAGGAGAGGCTAACTACTGGTGGGTGGCCAAGAAAAACATGGAGACAGATGCTATTATAACCTGGGAGAGATTCAGTCAGTTATTTCTGGGAAAGTATTTCCCGAGGTTTATGGAAAACCAGATGGAGCTCAAGTTCTTGGAGCTAAAGCAGAATAATTTATCGGTAGCAGAGTACGAAGTGAAATTTACTGAGTTATCAAGGTTTGTGCCGGAATTTGTGAGCACCGAGGAAAAGAAAGCTAGGAGGTTTCAGCAGGGACTGAAACCGTGGATTCAGAATAGGGTGGCAATCCTTGAGCTTACGGACTATGCCACTCTGGTGCAAAAGGCAACGATTGTAGAAGTCGGAAGTGAACAGATGCAGAAGGAAAGAGAGAAGAAAGGAATAAAGAGGAAAAGTATGAGCATGGGTGGAGGTTCCGCAGGAAGGAGCTTCCCAACTAGATTTAATCGAGGAGCAGTGTCCCTATCAGGAAGGAACACTGGGTTTAAGCGGCCAATGAGTGTGAGTGTGAGCCAGAGCGGCCAGAAGTCAAGAATGTCCTATTCCAACCAGTCTCGACCCCCATTGCCAGCCTGTAACATATGTGGAAGGAATCACGCTGGGGAGTGTAAAGGAAAGCCAGTAACCTGCTTTAAGTGCGGTCGGGAAGGTCACTATTTAACTAAGTGCCCTTCATCAACCCCTGCCGTCATTCCAACCACCACTTGTCATCAGTGTGGACGTCCGGGTCATTGGAAGAGGGAATGCCCAATGAACAAATCAGCAGCTTCGGGAGCAAGCAGGGCTGCTTCTAATAAGCCACCTACTGCAAGGACTTTCAACATGACAGTCCAGGATGCTATGAAAGATTCAGATGTGATAGCAGGTACCCTTTCTCTAAATTCAGTCAGTGCAAACATTTTATTTGATTCGGGAGCAACTAAATCTTTTATATCAAAGGACCTTGCGCGTAAGTTAAGACTTAAGGCTGAACCCTTGATAGAACCCTTACAAGTAGAAATAGCCAATCATGAAATTATTCCTGTTAACCAGATTCACCCCGCCTGTGAGATAGGCATAGGGGAGCAATCTTTTAGTGTTGATCTGATCCCTTTTAAATTAGGGGAGTTTGATGTAATTTTGGGAATGGACTGGCTATCTAGCAATGATGCTCAGATAGACTGTAAAGGGAAGAAGGTTAAGCTAAATGTCCCAGGGAAGAAAGAAGTTATATTTAGAGGAAAGAGGCAGATGCAGAGATTTTTGACCATGGCCCAGGCCAAAAGGATGCTACGAAAAGGAAGCAAGGCTTACCTAGCCTATGTGGTGGACACGCAGAAGGAGGTGCCCAACTTACAAGATATTCCAGTAGTCAACGAATTCGAAGATGTATTCCCACAAGACCTTCTGGGATTACCACCCGATAGAGTGATTGAATTTGCTATTGAGTTGGCCCCAGGGACGGCGCCAGTTTCAAAAGCACCTTACCGGTTAGCCCCGTTAGAAATGAAGGAATTAGCTATCCAATTGCAGGAACTCTTGGATAAGGGTATGATAAGACCCAGTGTGTCTCCGTGGGGAGCACCAGTTTTATTTGTTAAGAAGAAAGATGGGAGCATGAGGCTGTGCATCGACTATCGAGAGTTGAACAAGCTAACCATAAAGAACAGTTACCCATTACCTAGAATAGACGATCTATTCGACCAGCTAAAGGATGCTGTTTATTTTTCCAAGATTGACCTGAGAACTGGATATCACCAACTGAAGATTAAACCCGAAGATATTCCCAAGACAGCGTTCCGTACCAGGTATGGGCATTATGAGTTCTTGGTAATGTCCTTTGGATTAACCAACGCCCTAGCGGCTTTCATGGACTTAAATAATAGAGTATTTAAGAAGTACTTGGACAAGTGTGTGATAGTTTTTATTGATGATATTTTGATCTACTCAAGAACTGAGGCAGAACATGCAGAGCATTTGAGGATAGCTCTAGGAATACTCAGAGAGGAACAGTTATATGCCAAATTCTCGAAGTGTGAATTCTGGCGGAATGAAGTACAGTTTTTAGGACATGTGATCAATAAAGAAGGAGTATTGGTCGACCCCTCCAAGATAGAGGCGGTCTCAAATTGGGAAAGGCCAACCACACCCACAGAGGTAAGGAGTTTCATAGGATTGGCCAGCTACTATCGTAGATTTGTACAGGACTTTGCGAAGATCGCAGCCCCTTTGACACGACTTACTCGTAAGACAGAGAAGTTTGAATGGACGGAGAAATGCGAGAACAGTTTTCAAGAATTAAAGAAAAGGTTGATAACGGCTCCGGTGTTGGCATTGCCAGACGGAAAAGGAGATTTTGTGATATATAGTGACGCGTCGCATAAAGGACTAGGGTGTGTGCTTATGCAGCACGGTAAAGTGATTGCGTATGCGTCGAGACAACTGAAGGAATACGAGGTTAGATATCCTACTCATGACCTTGAGCTCGCGGCAATAGTATTTGCCTTAAAAATTTGGAGGCACTACTTGTATGGAGAGAAGTGCGAGATTTTCACAGACCATAAAAGCCTCAAGTACATATTTATGCAGAAAGAGCTCAACATGCGCCAGAGGAGATGGTTAGAACTAATCAAGGACTATGATTGTGAGATTCTCTATCATCCAGGGAAAGCCAATGTGGTGGCTGATGCCCTTAGTAGAAAGGAAAGACTCAGAATGATAACGACTTCGGAAGAATTGATAAGGGATTTTGAGAGAATGGAAATAGAAGTAAAGGTAACCGGAACCGGAACCGGAACTGAAAAGCTCTTTGAGATCTCAATGCAGCCAGAGTTATTGGAAAAGATCAGATTGTGCCAAGAGAAAATAATGAATGAAGGCAGAGAGTCGATGACTGGAGAGGAGATCCATACTGAGAAAGATGATAAAGGGATAATGAGGTACTCCTACCGGATTTGGGTTCCGAATGTTCAAGAGCTTAAAGATGAGATATTAGATGAAAGCCATAGTTCAAGGTATTCCATTCACCCGGGAAGTACCAAGATGTATAGGGATTTGAAGGAATATTACTGGTGGCCCAACATGAAGAGGGACGTAGCAGAATGGGTAAACAAATATTTGACTTGCCAAAGGGTAAAGGCAGAGCACCAGAGACCCAGTGGACTCTTACGACCCCTGGAGATTCCCGAATGGAAATGGGAATAGATAGCGATGGATTTTGTTGTAGGCTTGCCAAGGACGAAAGCCAATCACGACGTCATTTGGGTAATTATAGACCAACTGACAAAGTCAGCTCATTTCATTCCTATCAATGAGAGATACACAGTCGATAGACTGGTGGACATTTACCTTAAGGAAATAGTGACGCGACATGGAGTCCCAGTGTCCATTGTCTCAGACCGAGACCCCAGGTTCAACTCCAGATTTTGGAGGAGCTTTCAGGAATGTGCGGGGACCAAGTTAAATATGAGTACCGCGTACCACCCCCAGACGGATGGGCAGAGTGAAAGGACCATCCAGACACTAGAGGATATGTTGAGAGTCTGTGCAATAGACTTTAAAGGGAGTTGGGATGATCACTTGCCATTGATCGAGTTTTCTTATAACAATAGCTTTCATGCTAGCATCGGAATGCCGCCTTATGAGGCCCTGTACGGAAGAAGGTGTCGATCTCCCTTATACTGGGATGAAGTAGGAGAGCGGAAGATGCTCGGACCCGAAGTGGTCCAAAGGACCAAAGACATAGTGGATCTTATCAGAGGACGGCTTGTAGCAGCCCAAGACAGACAGAAGAAATATGCAGACCTAGCCCGAAAGGACAAGGAATATGAAGTCGGGGACTTAGTACTGCTAAAGGTATCCCCTTGGAAGGGATTAATGAGGTTCGGAAGGAAAGGAAAACTAAGCCCAAGATACATTGGGCCTTTTGAGATATTAAGACGGATTGGAAAGTTAGCTTACGAGCTAGCCTTACCCCCTAACTTGCAACAAGTTCATAATGTGTTCCATGTGTCAATGCTAAGGAAGTATCATCGGGATGCGAGACACATAGTGGAGTACGAGCAGGTGGATATGCAGCCAGATCTAACTTACGTGGAGAAGCCAGTAAGGATTATAGATAAGAATGAGCAGGTGCTTCGGAATAAAGTGATCAAGCTAGTCAGAGTGTTATGGCAGAATCATAATGTGGAAGAATCAACTTGGGAACTAGAGAGCGCAATGCTAGAAAAGTACCCCCATTTATTTTCTATTTGATTCCGGGACGGAATCCTTTTAAGGAGGGGAGACTGTAATAACCCCCAAAATTTTGAACTTTTTGTAACCCCTGTGAATAGTGTTTTAGCTGAATGAGAAAACTTTTCATGCCACACTATGTAGGGGTTCTGTTATGGATATTCTGAGATTTTATTAGTACTCTATATGGTATATGAGTGTATGTAACGATCGTCAGAATCCAATTCCGAACACTTTGGTTTTTCCCGGAAATACACTAGATACAGAGAGAATTGAGTATAAGGTAACAGGATAAAAAGGATTTAAATTAAAGAATTATAATAGAGGATCATAAAAAGGAAAATAATGTATTGAGAAAGGTTAAGGGAACCTAAGTAATAAGATCCCGGGTATGATCCTTCAAACGATAAACGAAAACGAAAGTTAAGTGAACCGTATAACAGATCAGCGGTCATTAGGAAAACAAATAGGAAGTTAATCAAAGGGATTAGAGAGAGTGATGTCACCCAACCAATGAGAAGAGGACAAGGAGGGAAAGATGACATCACAACATGACATAGGCATGACATGGGAAGGAAGGAGATGTGGTGGATTATTAACCACACAAAATCAAGGTTAAATTGGTAATTAACCAAAACAAAACAAAACCAAATCAACCAAGCCAAATAATTCATTCTTCATCAAAACAAAAAGAAACCAAGGCATTATTCTTCATTGCTCTCAGCTTTTTACTATTCCAAAGGGAAAATTTTTCAAAATCAAAGATCCAAGCTTCCTAAATTGGTGAGTTAATTCCCTAATCATCCTTATGCATAGTTAGGGCTATATCATGAGTTTAAGCCATCAATTCTTTCTCAATCTTCTTCATTAAATCAATGAAGAAGACAATGAATAGTGTTTTCAAGGTTTTTAACTTGAATTTTTCTTGTTTTCCTTTAACATCCAAGCATTCCTAAGACTTCTCAAAGCTTCTTAAGGCTTCCTAGCTACTCCCACCACTTCAAGGAAGGTATATCATCTCCAAACCCTAGATTCCTATGTTTAATAAGATGATTTTGATTATTATGGTGATATTGTAGCTTAATGTTTGTGGTTTAGAGTTTGGGTTGAAGTGGTATTGAAATGGAATGGTAAATCTTATTGTTTTGGTTAAAAGAATGTAGTATAGTTAAATTCAAGCTTAGGCATAAGTATGAATGTTAAAATTGAGTTGATTTGGGGCCGTTGTAATGTAGTTTAGATGGAGGTTGATTGGGTTGTGAATTGGAGTTGAAATTGTGGTTGTTTGAATTGGTTTAAATTTGGGAAATCGCGTAAACATAGCCGTCGTAAAGTTCGATTTTCTTTAGACTGTTTTTGTGCATAACATTAGGACCCGAGAACCCCCTGCTAGATTATGACCATTGCCATGTCTAGATAGCTCGTGTTACAAGCTTCGTTTTGATATGTAGTTCGTTCGATTCCGATGCACGGTTTAGGAGAAACGACCATTTCAAGTAACGGCGTTTCGCGAACGAAACATTTCCCCTCGCCTTACTTTGAAACCTTGGTTAAGGACCTTAAATGACTAATTGGGGTAAGAAACATTTATGGTAAGTGTGTTAGTCAGTTGGTAAGACATTCGCGAAGGAATCGCCTTAAAACTCGTAAAGGTTAAATTATTAAAAATGGTGGAGCCGAGCGTACTCGAGTGACTTAAGAGAATCAATAAGCGCAAAACAAGCGTTAGAGTCTAAGTTAGTTAAAGTATAGATTTACAAGTGACTTTGGTTTAATTCCAACTTACTTGTTGTTTATAGGTTACCAGACTCGTCCCGAGCCTTTTATCACCCCAAGTCGCTCAGGCAAGTTTTCTACCCGTTATACTGTTATTGTGATGTATATATGTATATTCATTATCTTGCGGTAGATGCATGTTGGTTAATTAGCAAATGTTGCGATATATTGTAGCATGTTATATGGTACATATGCATGCCTGTTTCGTATTCTTGCCATATATATCTGTTGGTTCAGTTGATAATACCTATGCTAGAGGATAGCAGTATTTTGCATATACCCTTATTATAAGGACCCAAAAGGTGAAAACATTTTCTAAAACCGGGAGTCGAGGATCCCGAGTAGATTTTGTATATATGTATATATATATATATAATTATATATATATATATATGGTTATAGTTTTCAAAACTATTAATCGAATAAGGGTTATTCGATAACTTTATATTATTCATTGAATATTATTTCGAATATTCATCCGAGGACTTATGACTCCTTTATTTTATTATTGAATATTATTTCGAATATTCATTCGAGGGCTTATGACTCAGTTTATATTATTTAATGATTATTAATTGGATAGTCATTTGAGGATGTATTGACTCCTTTATTTTATTTAATAAATATTATTTATAATATTCATTAGAGGTATTATGACTCCGCTTATTATTTAATAATATTCTTTATTTTATTTAAGAATAATGTTCGATAATCAAACTTACTTTTGATATTCAAATAAAGATATTACTTTCGTATAAGTATATCTTTGATTATTTATTCATTTCAAGTATAAGTTTTCCAACTTCTACCTCAATTATTCTTTATGGAATATTATTTAAATAATAATATTCAGATATTTCTTTCATATCGGGACTGATTTATTTTAATAAATCAGTATTACTCCAAATATTCTTAAAAATGTTTTCGAGTCATCAAATTGAATTTAAAAAGGGTAAAGCGGATCCCAAAACTTGTTTTCAAATTCAAGATCTTCCATTTTAAAGGGGACTTGAATACTCGCTCAAAAATCTAGGGGATCCGGCTCTATGGTGTATTTTATATTCGCAACAAGGTTGCAGTTTTGGTAAATGAATTGATTACTTACCCAACGTTCGGGAAGTAAGTCCATCTATTGAGTCGGCATAAGCTACATGGGCTCAGTAGGCGTCCATGATAGTGTAAGTGGCTCAGTGGGAGTCCATCAAATGCATAAGTGGCTGAGTGGCAGTCCAGCATAAGGTCCTATTGCGACCAGGGTGATGACCAGTGGGGAATTCGTCCATCTACTAGTAGAAAAGGTTACTTATGGTATCTTTACCTGATCAGCGAGATATCTGGTTTATGCCAGAATTCTTTTCCTTTCCAAAATTCATTGGATGTTCCAAACTCTGTTCATACTTTACATGACAGAGGTTTTCCAGGAAATGTATAAAGAAGATGTATATGTGGAT